>NC_092045.1:18125993-18489162 GCF_003086295.3 Arachis hypogaea
CTATAAATACCCTTCCCTTCTACTTCATTTTTCACACAACAAAACCCCTTCTTCTCCCACATAGCCGAACCTACTTCTTCCCCTTTCTCCCATATTCTCTTCTTCTTCTACTCTTCTTTTCTCTCTTGCTCGAGGGCGAGCAAAATTTTAAGTTTGGTGTGGTAAAAGCATAAGCTTTTTGTTTTTCCATTACCATCAATGGCACCTAAGGCCGGAGTATCCTCTAGAAAAGGGAAAGGGAAGACAAAAGCTTCCACCTCCGAGTCATGGGAGAAGGAGAGATTCATCTCCAAGAGCCATCAAGACCACTTCTATGATGTTGTGGCAAAGAAGAAGGTGATCCCCGAGGTCCCTTTCAAGCTCAAAAAGAATGAGTATCCGGAAATCCGACATGAAATCCAAAGAAGAGGTTGGGAAGTCCTAGCCAACCCCATGCAACAAGTCGGAATATTGATGGTTCAAGAGTTCTATGCCAATGCATGGATCACTAGGAACCATGATCAAAGTATGAACCCGAATCCAAAGAACTATCTCACAATGGTTCGGGGGAAATACTTAGATTTTAGTCTGGAAAATGTGAGGTTGGCGTTTCACTTGCCCATGATGCAAGGAGATGAACGCCCCTACACTAGAAGGGTCAACTTTAATCAAAGGTTGGACCAAGTCCTTACGGACATATGTGTGGAAGGAGCCCAATGGAGAATAGACTCCAAAGGCAAGCCAGTCCAACTAAGAAGACTGGACCTCAAGCCTGTAGCTAGAGGATGGTTGGAGTTCATCCAAAGATCCATTATTCCTACTAGCAACCGATCTGAAGTTACTGTGGATCGGGCCATCATGATCCATAGCATCATGATTGGAGAGGAAGTAGAAATTCATGAGGTCATCTCCAATGAACTCTACAAAATAGCCGATAAGTCCTCCACCATGGCAAGGCTAGCTTTTCCTCACCTTATTTGCCATCTGTGCTACTCAGCTGGAGTCATCATAGAAGGAGATACCCCCATTGAAGAAGACAAGCCCATCACCAAGAAAAGGATGGAGCAAGCAAGAGAAGCTCCTCACGGCCCTCAAGAAGTGCATGAGGAAGCTCATCATCAACAAATTCCTGAGATGCCTCAAGGAATGTACTTTCCTCCCAACAACTATTGGGAACAACTCAACACCTCCTTAGAAGATTTGAGCCATAATGTGGAACAATTAAGGGTGGAACATCATGAGCACTCCATCATTCTCCAAGAAATAAGAGAAGATCAAAGAGCAATGAGGGAGAAGCAACAAAGGCAAGGAAGGGACATAGAAGAACTTAAGGACATTGTTGGACCTTCAAGAAGAAGACGCCACTAAAGGTGGATTCATTCCTTGTTCTTTATTTCTTTTTGTTTTTCGGTTTTTAGTATTATGTTTATCTATGTTTTGTGTCTCTACTTCATGATCATTAGTATGTAACCATGCCTAAAAGCTATGAATAAAATCCATTAATCCTTCACCTCTCTTAAATGAAAAATGTTTTAATTCAAAAGAACAAGAAGTACATGAATTTCGAATTTATCCTTGAATTTAATTTAATTATATTGATGTGGTGACAATACTTTTTGTTTTCTGAATGAATGATTGAACAGTGCATATGTCTTTTGATATTGTTGTTTATGAGTGTTAAAATTGTTGGCTCTTGAAAGAATGATGAACAAAGAGAAATGTTATTAATGATCTGAAAAAAATCATGAAATTGATTCTTGAAGCAAGAAAAAGCAGTGAAAAAGGAAGCTTGCGAAAAAAAAAATGGCGAAAAAAATATAGAAAGAAAAAGAAGGAGCAGTAGAAAAAGCCAATAGCCCTTAAAACCAAAAGGCAAGGGAAAAAAAGGATCCAAGGCTTTGAGCATCAATGGATAGGAGGGCCCAAGGAAATTAAATCCAGGCCTAAGCGGCTAAATCAAGCTGTCCCTAACCATGTGCTTGTGTCATGAAGGTCCAAGTGAAAAGCTTGAGACTAAGTGGTTAAAGTCGTGATCCAAAGCAAAAGAGTGTGCTTAAGAGCTCTGGACACCACTAACTGGGGACTCTAGCAAAGCTGAGTCACAATCTGAAAAGGTTCACCCAGTTATGTGTCTGTGGCATTGATGTATCCGGTGGTAATACTGGAAAACAAAGTGCTTAGGGCCACAGCCAAGACTCATAAGTAGCTGTGTTCAAGAATCAACATGCTTAACTAGGAAAGTCAATAACACTATCCGAAATTCTGAGTTCCCAGAGACGCCAATCACTCTGAACTTCAAAGGAAAAAGTGAGATGCCAAAACTATTCAGAAGCAAAAAGCTACAAGTCCCGCTCATCTAATTAAATTAATATTCATTGATATTCTGGAATTTATAGTATATTCTCTTCTTTTATCCTATTTGATTTTCAGTTGCTTGGGGACAAGCAACAATTTAAGTTTGGTGTTGTGATGAGCGGATAATTTATACGCTTTTTGGCATTGTTTTTATATAGTTTTTAGTAAGTTTAAGCTACTTTTAGGGATGTTTTCATTAGTTTTTATGTTAAATTCACATTTCTGGACTTTACTATGAGTTTGTGTGTTTTTCTGTGATTTCAGGTAAATTCTGGCTGAAATTGAGGGACTTGAGCAAAACTCTAAAGAAGGCTGACAAAAGGACTGCTGATGCTGTTGGAATCTGACCTCCCTGCACTCGAAATGGATTTTCTGGAGCTACAGAACTTCAATTGGCGCGCTCTCAACGGCGTTGGAAAGTAGACATCCAGAGCTTTCTAGCAATATATAATAGTCTATACTTTATTCGAAGAAAGACGACGTAACTTGGCGTTGAACGCCAAGTTCATGCTACTGTCTGGAGTTAAACGCCAGAAAAACGTCATGATCCGGAGTTGAACGCCCAAAACACGTCATAACTCGGAGTTCAACTCCAAGAGAAGCCTCAGCTCGTGGATTGATCAAGCTCAGCCCAAGCATACACCAAGTGGGCCCCGGAAGTGAATTTATGCATCAATTACTTACTCATGTAAACCCTAGGAGCTAGTTTATTATAAATAGAACATTTATCTATTGTATTAGACATCTTTTGACAGTTTAATCTCTTGAATATTCGGTCACTTGATCATGGAGTGGGCTGGCCATTCGGCCATGCCTGAACCCTTTGCTTATGTATTTTCAACGGTGGAGTTTCTGCACACCATAGATTAAGGGTGTGGAGCTCTGCTGTACCTCAAGTATTAATGCAATTCTATTTTCTTTTATTCAAATCTCTCTTATTCTTATTCCAAGATATTCATTCGTACCCAAGAACATGATGAGTGTAATGATGAAAGTGACGATCATTATCATTCTCACTTATGAACGCACGTGATTGACAACCACTTCCGTTCTACATGCAACCGAGCTTGAATGTGTATCTCTTAGATTCCCCAACAGAATCTTCGTGGTATAAGCTAGATAGATGGTGGCATTTATGAGGATCCGGAAAGTCTCACCTTGTCTGTGGTATTCCGAGTAGGATCCTGGGAATCCGGAAAGTCTAACCTTGTCTGTGGTATTCCGAGTAGGATTCCGGTAATGAATGACTGTGACGTACTTCAAACTTGCAAGTGCTGGGCGTTAGTGACAGACGCAAAAGAATCAAGGGATTCTATTCCAGTAGGCGCAGGAACCAACCAGTGATTAGCCGTGCTGTGACAGAGTGCGTGAGCGTAGTTTTCACTGCGAGGATGGGATGTAGTCATCAACCATGGGTGATGCCTCCAGACGATTAGCCATGCGAGTGACAGCCGCATAGGATCATTTTCCCGAGAGGATTGAAAGTAGCCACCGCTGATGGTGAACCCCTATACACAGCTTGCCATGGAAAGGAGTAAGAAGGATTGGGTTGAAGCAGTAGGAGAGCAGACGTCCTTGAGCCATGCAGTATCTCCATCCGCTTATCTGAAATTCCCACCAATGAATCTGCATAAGTATTCTATCCCTTTTATTATTTTTATTTTCTTATTTCTATTTTCGAAACCATAAACCAATTTAATCTGCCTAACTGAGATTTACAAGGTGACCATAGCTTGCTTCATACCAACAATCTCTGTGGGATCGACCCTTACTCACGTAAGGTTTATTACTTGGACGACCCAGTACACTTGCTGGTTAGTTGAACGGAGTTGTGAGCTTCTCTACCAATGCCTGAAACTCTTTTATCACAATTTCGTCCACCAATGACTACTCTAGATTTGGATGTGTACTCTTCTTAGTTCACAAAAATGATGCTTTCAATGCTTTTTCATCTCTTTGTAAAAGAATTCAAAATGAAAAAGATTTGAAAATTACCAATATAAGAAGCGATCATGGTAAAGAATTTGAGAATCAAGATTTTGAAAATTTTTATGATGAATTTGGAATTTTTCATAACTTTTCATGTCCTAGGACATCCCAACAAAATGGGGTTGTTGAAAGAAGAAATCGAAGTCTCCAATAAATGACTAGGGCAATGCTTTTTGAAAATGAGGTTCCTGAATTCTTATGGGCAAAGGCTGTAAATATAGCTTGCCATATTTTAAATAGAACCATAATTAGAAAGCATTTGAAGAAAACCTCCTATGAACTATGGAAAGGAACCCCTCCAAATCTCAAATACTTTCACATATTTGGATGCAAATATTTTTGTATTAAATAACAAAGATAACCTTGAAAATTTTGATCCAAAGTCTTATGAAGATATGTTTGTAGGATACTCAACTACAAGTAAAGCTTATAGAATCTACCTCAAAGAACATAGAACTATTGAGGAATCCATACATGTGTCTTTTTGCGATACTAGCTTTATACCAAGTGTTGTTGGTGCACGAAATTGCAATCACACTTTTGCAATCCCGCACAACTAACCAGCAAGTGTACTGGGTCGTCCAAGTAATACCTTGCGTGAGCAAGGGTCGATCCCACAGAGATTGTCGGCTTGAAGCAAGCTATGGTTGTCTTGTAAATCTTAGTCAGGATATCAGAAATTATCAGGATTGGTTGTGAAAAGCAAAAGAACATGAAATGATTACTTGTTTTGCAGTAATGGAGAATAGGTTGAGGTTTGGAGATGCTCCATCTTCTGAATCTCTACTTTCCTACTGTCTTCTTCTTCAAACACGCAAGTCTCCTTCCATGGCAAGCTGTATGTAGGGTTTCACCGTTGTCAATGGCTACCTCCCATCCTCTCAGTGAAAGTGATTGCATATGCTCTGTCACAGCATAGCGGAATTCATCTGTCGGTTCTCAATCAGGCCGGAATAGAATCCAGTGATTCTTTTGCGTCTGTCACTAACGCCCCGCCTTCAGGAGTTTGAAGCACGTCACAGTCATTCAATCATTGAATCCTACTCAGAATACCACAGACAAGGTTTAGACCTTCCGGATTCTCTTGAATGCCGCCATCAATCCTAGCTTATACCACGAAGATTCCGGTTAAAGAATCCAAGAGATAACTACTTAATCTAAGGTAGAGCGGAGGTGGTTGTCAGGCACACGTTCATAGTTGAGAATGATGATGATTGTCACGGATCATCACATTCATCCGGATTAAGAACAAGTATTATCTTAGAATGGAAGCAAGCATGATTGAATAGGAAACAGTAGTAATTGCATTAATCCATCAAGACACAGCAGAGCTCCTCACCCCCAACCATGGGGTTTAGAGACTCATGCTGTAGAAAGTACACAAAGAAAGGTGTAAAGTGTCATGAGGTCATAAGGTACTGATACAATGTCAAAAGATCCTATTAATAGTAAACTAGTAGCCTAGGGTGTACAGAAATGAGTAAATGACGTAAAAATCCACTTCTGGGTCCACTTGGTGTGTGCTTGGGCTGAGCAATGAAGCAATTTCGAGTAGAGACCTTTTCTGGTGTTAAACGCCAGCTTTCATGCCAGTTTGGGCGTTTAACTCCAAGTTTTATGCCAGTTCCGGCGTTTAACGCTGGAATTTCTGAGGCTGTTTTGCCACGCCGGTTTGGGCCATCAAATCTTGGGCAAAGTATGGACTATCATATATTGCTGGAAAGCCCAGGATGTCTACTTTCCAATGCCGTTGAGAGCGCGCCAATTGGCTTCTGTAGCTCCAAAAAATCCGCTTCGAGTGCAGGGAGGTCAGAATCCAACAGCATCTGCAGTCCTTTTTGGTCTCGGAATCAGATTTTTGCTCAGGACCCTCAATTTCAGCCAGAAAATACCTGAAATCACAGAAAAACACACAAACTCATAGTAAAGTCCAGAAAAGTGAATTTTAGCTAAAAACTAATAAAAATATACTAAAAACTAACTAGATCATACTAAAAACATACTAAAAACAATGCCAAAAAGCATACAAATTATCCGCTCATCACAACACCAAACTTAAATTGTTGCTTGTCCCCAAGCAACTGAAAATCAAAATAGGATAAAAAGAAGAGAATATACTATAGACTCCAAAATATCAAGGAAACATAGTTCCAATTAGATGAGCGGGACTAGTAGCTTTTTGCCTCCGAACAGTTTTGGCATCTCACTCTATCCTTTGAAGTTCAGAATGATTGGCATCTATAAGAACTCAGAACTCAGATAGTGTTATTGATTCTCTTAGTTGAGCACAATGATTCTTGAACATAGCTAGTGTATGAGTCTTGGCTGTGGCCCAAAGCACTCTGTCTTCCAGTATTACCACTGGATACATACATGCCACAGACACATAATTGGGTGAACCTTTTCAGATTGTGACTCAGCTTTGCTAAAGTCCCCAATTAGAGGTGTCCAAGGTTCTTAAGCACACTCTTGTTGCCTTGGATCACAACTTTATTTCTTTCTTTTTCTTTTTCTTTTCTCTCTTTTTTTTTCGAAATTTTTTTTGTATCCACTGCTTTTTCTTGCTTCAAGAATCAATCTAATGATTTTTTAGATCCTCAATAACAGTTCTCTTTCTCCTCATTCTTTCAAGAGCCAACAATTTTAACATTCTCAAAACAACAAATTCAAGAGACATATGCACTGTTCAAGCATTCATTCAGAAAGCAAAAAGTATTGTCACCACATCAAACTAATTCAACTAGTTTCAATGATAAATTTCGAAATCCTGTACTTCTTGTTCTTTTGTGATTAAAGCATTTTTCATTTAAGAGAGGTGATGGATTCATAGGACATTCATATCTTTAAGGCATAAAATTTCAATTTTATTAATTATGAATTAAAATAAGACTCAAAAATAGATATAAAAAGAAACTTAAAGAAAAAAAAAACGAAAAAATAAAAACAAAACAAAGGAAAAAAAGAAAACGCAAACATAGGCTCCTAATGATAGAGGTTTTCACAGAGTTAGGACTCAACAACCTTGATTTTGAGAAGTGGATGCTCCCTCAGCTTGAGAGGAGAACTTTTGGCGTTTCAATTCTTGGAGTTCACGCCCCTTGTCCTTCCATTGACTTCTTGGTGATTGGATGTTCAATAGGTATGAATTCATCTGCTTCCATCTTCACTCCAGCCTCTTTACAGAGCAAGGAGATCAGGCTTGGATAAGCCAATTTGGTTACAGTGGAATTCTTATTTGCAATTGTATAGATCTCACAAGCAATCACATGATGAACCTCCACTTCTTTTCCAAGCATAATGCAATGAATCATCACTGCCCTCTTGATGGTGACCTCAGAACGGTTGCTAGTGGGCAATATGGAACGCCCAATAAAGTCTAGCCACCCTCTTGCAATTGGCTTGAGGTCTCCCCTCTTGAGTTGGTTTGGGACACCCTTTGAATTGGTTATCCACTCAGTCCCAGGGAGGCATATGTCCTCTAGAACTTGATCCAACCCTTTATCTACTCTCACCATCCTCCTATTGAAGGAGTCAGGATCATCTTGCAGTTGAGGTAGTTTGAAAATTTCTCTTATTTTGTCCAGATGGAAGTACATAACTTTCCCTCTGACCATGGTTCTGTAGGTATGGTAAGCAGTTCCAGTCATTCTCTGCTTATCTGTTAGCCACAGATTAGAGTAGAATTCCTGAACCATGTTCCTTCCAACCTTTATTTCAGGATTGGTCAGAACTTCCCATCCTCTGTTTCGAATTTGCTCTTGGATCTCCGGATATTCATCTTCTTTCAGATCAAATTTAACTTCCGGGATCACTAACCTCAGACCCATTATTTTGTGATAATGGTCCTCATGTTCTTTGGTTAAGAACTTCTCTTGATTCCAAAGATACTTTGGAGTAGTCTCTTTCCTTCCTCTTGAGTTGGTTTGTTTTCCCTTAGGAGCCATGATCTTGATGAATCTTGGCTCAGTGATCACGGAAAAGCACACCAAACTTAGAGGTTTTGCTTGTCCTCAAGCAAAAAGAGAAGAAAGAAAAGAAGAGAGAGAGAGAAGAGGAAGAGGAAATTCGAATGGTGTGGTGGAAAGAAGGGTAAGAAACGTTCTTTTATAGAGTGGGGGGGGGGGAGAATTTCGAAAAAAAAAGAGAGATTTAAAAGGAGATTTGAGAAGATATGGAAAGAAATTGAGAAAAGGGTGAGTTTTTGAAGAAGATTTGGGATTAATTTGAAATAGATTTGAAGAATGGTTTTGATTTGTGAAGATTTGAAAGTGAATGATGAAAGGTTGAAGTGCATTTATGTAGAAGAGTATGGGTAAAAAGAGGAAAGTTTGAAAAAATTTGAGTTGAAAACAAAAATGTGGTCCCCCCACCTTTCTGGCGTTAAACGCCCAGAATGGCACCCATTCTGGCGTTTAACGCCCATTTGCTACCCCTTTTGGGCGTTTAACGCCCAGCCAGGTGCCCTGGCTGGCGTTAAACGCCAGAAAACCTTCATCACTGGGCATTTTTCAAAACGCCCAGGATGCTGCACACCTGGCGTTAAACGCCCAGAATGGTGCCCATTCTGGCGTTTAACGCCCAAAATGGCACCATTCCTGGCGTTAAACGCCCAGAATGGTACCCATTCTGGCGTTTAACGCCCAAAATGCCCCTTACTGGCGTTTTTTCGCCAGTAAGCTCATTTTCTCTGCTTTTTGAGCTGAATCCTTCTGTAACTCTGTGAACTCCTTCATTTTTGATATTTGCCTCTGTAAGAACTAATCATATAACCTCCTAATGACTGGGTTGCCTCCCAGCAAGCGCTTCTTTACTGTCTTTAGCTGGACTTTCACTGAGAATCACTCAAGTCTCAGTTTTGAGCATTTCTGCTCAAAATTTCCTTCGAGATAGTGTTTGATTCTCTGTCCATTAACAATGAACTTCTTGTCAGAATCAATATCTTGAAGCTCAACATATCCATATGGTGACACTCCTGTAATCACATACGGACCCCTCCAACGGGATTTGAGTTTTCCTGGAAACAGTCTGAGCCTAGAGTTGAAGAGCAGAACTTTTTGTCCTGGCTCAAAGACTCTGGTTGACAACTTCTTGTCATGCCATTTCTTTGCCTTTTCCTTATAAATTTTTGCATTTTCAAAGGCATTGAGTCTGAACTCTTCTAGCTCATTTAACTGGAGCAGTCTTTTTTCACCAGCTAACTGTGCATCCATGTTTAGGAATCTGGTTGCCCAGTAGGCTTTATGTTCCAGTTCCACAGGCAAATGACAGGCCTTCCCATACACCAGTTGGTATGGAGAGGTTCCTATAGGAGTCTTGAATGCTGTTCTGTATGCCCACAGAGCATCATCCAAGCTCTTTGCCCAATCCTTTCTTCGGGCCATCACAGTCCGTTCCAGGATTCTTTTTAGTTCTCTGTTAGAGACCTCAGCTTGCCCATTTGTCTGTGGATGATACGGAGTTGCCACTTTGTGGCTAATTCCATATCTAACCATAGCAAGGTGTAGCTGTTTATTGCAGAAATGAGTGCCCCCATCACTGATTAGCACTCTGGGAACGCCAAATCTGCTGAAAATGTTTTTCTGGAGGAATTTCAGTACGGTCTTGGTATCATTGGTGGGTGTAGCAATTGCTTCTACCCACTTAGATACATAGTCCACTGCCACCAGAATGTAAGTGTTTGAGTATGATGGTGGGAATGGCCCCATGAAGTCAATCCCCCATACATCAAACAGTTCTATCTCTAATATCCCTTGTTGAGGCATGGCATATCCATGAGGCAGGTTACCAGCTCTTTGGCAACTGTCACAGTTACACACAAACTCTCGGGAATCTTTATAGAGAGTAGGCCAGTAGAAGCCACATTGGAGGACTTTAGTGGCTGTTCGCTCACTTCCAAAATGTCCTCCATACTGTGATCCATGGCAGTGCCATAGGATCCTTTGTGCTTCTTCTCTGGGTACACACCTGCGGATCACTCCGTCAGCACATCTCTTAAAGAGATATGGCTCATCCCAGAGGTAGTACTTGGCATCTGAAATTAATTTCTTTCTCTGCACGTGGCTGTACTCCTTGGGAATGAACCTCACAGCTTTAAAATTTGCAATATCTGCAAACCATAGAGCTTCCTGAATGGCAAATAATTGCTCATCTGGGAAAGTCTCAGAAATCTCAGTAGAAGGGAGGGACGCCCCAGCTACTGGCTCTATTCGGGACAGATGATCAGCTACCTGGTTCTCTGTCCCTTTTCTGTCTCTTATTTCTATATCAAACTCTTGCAGAAGCAACACCCATCTGATGAGCCTGGGTTTTGAATCCTGCTTTGTGAGTAGATATTTAAGAGCAGCATGGTCAGTGTACACAACCACTTTGGACCCCACTAGATAGGATCTAAACTTGTCAATGGCATAGACCACTGCAAGTAACTCTTTTTCTATGGTTGTGTAGTTCTTCTGTGCGTCATTTAGAACACGGCTGGCATAGTAAATGACATGCAGAAGCTTGTTATGCCTCTGTCCCAACACTGCACCAATGGCATGGTCACTGGCATCACACATTAATTCAAATGGCAATGTCCAATCTGGTGCAGAGATGACTGGTGCTGTGACCAACTTAGCTTTCAGGGTCTCAAATGCCTGCAGACACTGTGTGTCAAACACAAATGGTGTGTCAGCAGCTAACAGGTTACTCAAAGGTTTTGCAATTTTCGAAAAATCCTTTATAAACCTTCTGTAAAATCCTGCATGCCCCAGAAAGCTTCTGATTGCCTTAACATTGGCAGGTGGTGGTAATTTTTCAATTACCTCTACCTTTGCCTTATCCACCTCTATTCCCCTGCTTGAAATTTTGTGCCCAAGGACTATTCCTTCAGTCACCATAAAGTGACATTTCTCCCAGTTTAAAACTAGGTTAGTCTCTTGGCATCTTTTCAAGACAAGTGCTAGGTGATTAAGACAGGAGCTAAATGAGTCTCCATATACTGAAAAGTCATCCATGAAGACTTCCAGAAATTTCTCTACCATATCTGAGAAGATAGAGAGCATGCACCTCTGAAAGGTTGCAGGTGCATTGCACAAACCGAAAGGCATCCTCCTGTAGGCAAACACGCCAGAAGGACAAGTGAATGCTGTTTTCTCTTGGTCCTGAGGATCTACTGCAATTTGGTTGTAGCCTGAATAGCCATCCAAAAAGCAGTAATAATCATGGCCAGCTAGTCTTTCTAGCATTTGGTCTATGAATGGTAAAGGAAAATGATCCTTTCTGGTGGCTGTATTGAGCCTTCTGTAGTCAATACACATGCGCCACCCTGTGACTGTCCTTGTAGGAACCAGTTCATTTTTTTCATTATGAACCACTGTCATGCCTCCCTTTTTGGGAACAACTTGGACAGGGCTCACCCAGGGGCTATCAGAAATAGGATAAATAATCCCAGCCTCTAGTAATTTAGTGACCTCTTTCTGCACCACCTCCTTTATGGCAGGATTTAGCCTCCTCTGTGGTTGAACCACTGGTTTGGCATTATCCTCCAATAGGATCTTGTGCATGCATCTAGCTGGGCTAATGCCCTTAAGATCACTTATGGACCACCCAAGAGCTGTCTTGTGTGTCCTTAGCACTTGAATCAGTGCTTCTTCTTCCTGTGAATTTAAAGCAGAGCTTATAATCACTGGAAAAGTGTCACTCTCTCCCAGAAATGCATATTTCAGGGATGGTGGTAGTGGTTTGAGTTCAGGCTTGGGAGGCTTATCCTCCTCCTGAGGAATTTTCGAAAATTCCTTTGCCTCCTCTAGTTCTTCTTGATCAGGCTGAGCATCTTTGAAGATGTCCTCAAGCTCTGATTCTAGGCTTTCAGCCATATTGATCTCTTCTACCAGAGAGTCAATAATGTCAGTGCCCATGCAGTCATTTGGTGTGTCTGGATGCTGCATGGCTTTTACAGCATTCAACTTGAACTCATCCTCATTGACTCTTAAGGTTACTTCCCCTTTTTGTACATCAATGAGAGTTCGTCCAGTTGCTAGGAAAGGTCTTCCTAGAATGAGAGTTACACTCTTGTGCTCTTCCATTTCCAGCACCACAAAGTCAGTTGGAAAGGCAAATGGCCCAACCTTGACAATCATGTCCTCAATTATGCCTGATGGGTATTTAATGGAGCCATCAGCAAGTTGGAGACATATCCGGGTTGGTTTGACTTCTCCAGTCAACCCAAGCTTTCTGATAGTGGATGCAGGTATTAGATTGATGCTTGCTCCAAGATCACATAGAGCTGTCTTGGTGCAAGCACCTTCTAATGTGCATGGTATCATAAAGCTCCCTGGATCTTGAAGCTTTTCTGGTAAGCTCTTTAATATGACTGCACTGCATTCTTCAGTTAGAAACACTTTTTCAGTTTCTCTCCAATCCTTCTTATGACTTAAGATTTCTTTCATAAACTTAGCATAAGAAGGTATTTGTTCAAGTGCCTCTGCAAACGGAATCTTTATTTCAAGAGTCCTTAGATAATCTGCAAAGCGGGCAAATTGCTTATCCTGCTCCGCTTGGCGGAGTTTTTGAGGATAAGGCATCTTGGCTTTATATTCTTCAACCTTAGATGCTGCAGGTTTATTCCTTACAGAAGTGGTTGAAGAAGCCTTGTTAAGGGGGTTACTGTCAGCACTCTCAAGTGTCTGATTCTCCCTGGGCGTTTGAATGCCAGGATTGGGAGGAAATTGGGCGTTTAACGCCAACTTTTCCCCCTTTTCTGGCGTTTGAACGCCAGAACTGGGCAAGGAATGGGCGTTTAACGCCAGCTTTCCTTCCCTTTCTGGCGTCTGAACGCCAATGACATTCCTCTCTGGGCTCTTACTGTCCTCAGAGGGATTTTGAACAGTGGTTTGGTTGTCCTCTGTCAATTGTTCCTTGTTTGGCTTTTTACTCTTTTGAGCAGTGTTATTCAGGGTCTTCCCACTCCTCAGTTGAACTGCTTGACATTCCTCTGTTATCTGTTTAGATATTTGCTGTTTTGCTTGATTTAACTGCAGTTCTATGCTCTTGTTAGCAACTTTAGTTTCATAGAGCATCTCTTTAAAGTCTGCTAACTGTTCTGTCATCAGGAGCAATTGTTGATTAAGCTCAATTATCTGTTCTTGAGGACTAGGGTCAGTAACTACTGCCATGACTTCCTCTTTTGGAGAGAACTCATTGCTAGAATACAAATATTGGTTTCTAGCAACAGTGTCTATAAGCTCTTGAGCTTCTTCAATTGTCTTCCTCATGTGTATAGATTCACCAGCTGAGTGGTCTAAAGACATCTGAGCTTTTTCTGTAAGCCCATAGTAGAAAATGTCTAACTGTACCCATTCTGAAAACATTTCAGAGGGACATTTCCTTAGCATACCTCTATACCTCTCCCATGCATTATAAAGGGATTCATTATCCTCTTGTTTAAAGCCTTGGATGTCCAGCCTTAGCTGTGTCATCCTCTTAGGAGGGTAAAAATGATTCAGGAATTTGTCTGACAACTGTTTCCATGTCTTTATGCTTGCTGTAGGTTGGTTATTCAACCACCTTTTAGCTTGATCTTTTACAGCAAATGGAAACAGTAATAGTCTGTAGACATCCTGATCCACCTCTTTATCATATACTGTGTCAGCAATTTGTAAAAACTGTGCCAGAAACTCAGTAGGCTCTTCCTGTGGAAGACCGGAATACTGGCAATTTTGCTGCACTATGATAATGAGTTGAGGATTTAATTCAAAGTTGCTTGCTTTGATGGGAGGTGTACAGATGCTACTCCCATATGCAGCTGTAATGGGGTTAGCATATGACCCCAGAGTCCTTTTGGACTGATTGATCCCACTTAAGTCCATAATGGACAAAAGGGAAATGATAATGATTGCAAAGAGATAAATTTTGTTTTTTTTTGAATTTACGAAAAAGAATAGAATAAAACAAAATAAAATTAAAATAAAAATTCGAAAATTTAAAAGAAAATAAGATCAAAGCAAATTGAAAACTGAATCAATGAGTTAATCAAAAAGATTTTGAAAACAGCAATTAAAAAGATATGATTGAAAAGTTTTTTTATGAAAAAGATTTGATTTTGAAAAGAGGAAAGAGAAAAACACAAAAGACACCAAACTTAAAATTTTTGAAAATCAAACACAAAATTTTCGAAAATTTTTAGGAGAAAAGCACAAAGAGGACACCAAACTTAGAATTTTTGTAAATCAAAAAGGGACTAAAAACATGCAAAAATCGAAAATCAAAAGAAAAACAAAAGCATGCAATTGACACCAAACTTAGAATATGAAACTAGACTCAACTAAAAGACTCTAAACCAACAAAAATAAAAAAATCCAAATCTAAGCAACAAGACAAGCCGTCAGTTGTCCAAACTCAACAATCCCCGGCAACGGCGCCAAAAACTTGGTGCACGAAATTGCAATCACACTTTTGCAATCCCGCACAACTAACCAGCAAGTGTACTGAGTCGTCCAAGTAATACCTTGCGTGAGCAAGGGTCGATCCCACAGAGATTGTCGGCTTGAAGCAAGCTATGGTTGTCTTGTAAATCTTAGTCAGGATATCAGAAATTATCAGGATTGGTTGTGAAAAGCAAAAGAACATGAAATGATTACTTGTTTTGCAGTAATGGAGAATAGGTTGAGGTTTGGAGATGCTCCATCTTCTGAATCTCTGCTTTCCTACTGTCTTCTTCTTCAAACACGCAAGTCTCCTTCCATGGCAAGCTGTATGTAGGGTTTCACCGTTGTCAATGGCTACCTCCCATCCTCTCAGTGAAAGCGATTGCATATGCTCTGTCACAGCATAGCGGAATTCATCTGTCGGTTCTCAATCAGGCCGGAATAGAATCCAATGATTCTTTTGCGTCTGTCACTAACGCCCCGCCTTCAGGAGTTTGAAGCACGTCACAGTCATTCAATCATTGAATCCTACTCAGAATACCACAGACAAGGTTTAGACCTTCCGGATTCTCTTGAATGCCGCCATCAATCCTAGCTTATACCACGAAGATTCCGGTTAAAGAATCCAAGAGATAACTACTTAATCTAAGGTAGAACGGAGGTGGTTGTCAGGCACACGTTCATAGTTGAGAATGATGATGATTGTCACGGATCATCACATTCATCCGGATTAAGAACAAGTATTATCTTAGAATGGAAGCAAGCATGATTGAATAGGAAACAGTAGTAATTGCATTAATCCATCAAGACACAACAGAGCTCCTCACCCCCAACCATGGGGTTTAGAGACTCATGCTGTAGAAAGTACACAAAGAAAGGTGTAAAGTGTCATGAGGTCATAAGGTACTGATACAATGTCAAAAGATCCTATTAATAGTAAACTAGTAGCCTAGGGTGTACAGAAATGAGTAAATGACGTAAAAATCCACTTCTGGGTCCACTTGGTGTGTGCTTGGGCTGAGCAATGAAGCAATTTCGAGTAGAGACCTTTTCTGGAGTTAAACGCCAGCTTTCATGCCAGTTTAGGCGTTTAACTCCAAGTTTTATGCCAGTTCCGGCGTTTAACGCTGGAATTTCTGAGGCTGTTTTGCCACGCCGGTTTGGGCCATCAAATCTTGGGCAAAGTATGGACTATCATATATTGCTGGAAAGCCCAGGATATCTACTTTCCAATGCCGTTGAGAGCGCGCCAATTGGGCTTCTGTAGCTCCAGAAAATCCGCTTCGAGTGCAGGGAGGTCAGAATCCAACAGCATCTGCAGTCCTTTTTGGTCTCGGAATCAGATTTTTGCTCAGGACCCTCAATTTCAGCCAGAAAATACCTGAAATCACAGAAAAATACACAAACTCATAGTAAAGTCCAGAAAAGTGAATTTTAGCTAAAAACTAATAAAAATATACTAAAAACTAACTAGATCATACTAAAAACATACTAAAAACAATGCCAAAAAGCATACAAATTATCCGCTCATCAGTTGTCTTAGATGATGATGCAAGAAATGAATAAGCTGAGGGAAGTCCTCAAGTGAATCAAGAAAATATCAATTCAAGTCCCTCTATGAAAACTGTCAGTTCTATACTTGCTCCTCAGAATGAATGAGACATTTTTGTTTTGTCTCCTAATGATGCCAGAGAAGTCAAAACAATGAATGAAGCAGAACCAAGTCAAAGCCAAGCTATAACCTCTTCTCAAAAGCCAAGGGATCGGAATGGAAGTTCTTGAAGAACTACCCTCACAAGTTTATCATTGGAGATCCATCTCATGGAGTCACCACAAGATCCTCAAGAAAGAAAGCTAAAACTAACAATGTTGCTTTCTTATCCCATCTAGAACCTCAAAATGTGAAGCAAACTCTTGAAGATCCCTCATGGGTAAAAGCCATGGAAGAAGAATTGAGTCAATTTGAAAAGAATGAGGTTTGGTCTCTTGTACCTTACCCAAATAATAAGAAGGTAACGGTACAAAATGGATTTTTGGAAATAAATTAGGTGAGGATGGTAGTGTTGTTTGTTACAGGGCTAGATTAGTGGCCCAAGGTTACGATCAAGAAGCGAGTATTGATTTTGATGAATTTATTGCACCGGTAGCAAAAATAGAAGCAATTCGGTTGCTACTTGCCTACGCTGCCCACAAAGGTTTTAAAATATTTTAAATAGATGTCAAATGTGCCTTTTTGAATGGATTTATTGATAGAGAAGTATTTATAGCTCAACTCCCCAGTTTTGAAAAAAAATTCTAATCATATTTTTAAACTATCCAAGGCTCTTTATGGCCTTAGACAAGCTCATAGAGCTTGGTATGAAAGGCTTAGCACTTTCCTATTGCAAAATGATTTTCAAAGGGGTACTATCGATACTATTTTATTCATTAAGGAATCTAATAATGATCTCTTGCTTGTTCAAATTTATGTGGATGATATTGTGTTTGGATCAGCAAATGAATCCTTGTGTAAAGAGTTTGGAAACCTAATGACTAGTGAGTTTGAAATGAGTTTAATGGGAGAACTAACATTCTTTCTTAGACTTTAAATCAAGCAAACTCCTAGTGGCATTTTTATTCACGAAGGAAAATATGCCAAGGAATTAATAAAGAAATTTGGTTTAGAAAACTCCAAACCAATGGTACTCCCATGCATATAAATACTAAACTTGACAAGGATGAGAATGGCAAAAATGTTGATAAAACTAGGTATAGAGGAATGATAGAATTACTTATGTATCTTACATCCTCTAGGCCGGACATAGTTCAAAGTGTGGATGTGTGCTCAAGATTTCAATCTCACCCTAAGGAATCACATCTTTCAGCCATTAAAAGAATTATTAGATACATAAAAGGCATATCTGATTTTGGCTTATGGTATCCTAGAACTAATGAATTTGGTGTAGTGGGTTATTGTGATGCAGATTATGCGGGTGATAGAGTGGATAGAAGAAGCATTTTGGGAATGTGTTACTTTCTTGGAAATTCTCTGAATGTTTGGTCAAGCAAAAAGCAAACTATTGTTGCTTTATCCATAGCCGAAGCTAAATACATCTCCGCATTTTCTTGTTGTTTACAACTAATTTGGCTTAAAACTCAACTTGAGGATTACAAATTGAAAATTAATAGTATTCCCTTACTGTGTGATAATATGAGTGCAATAAACATTTCAAAGAATCCTGTGTTGTACTCAAGAACCAAGCACATTGAAGTGAGACATCATTTCATTAGAAAACATGTGCAAAAGAGAACTATTGATATTTAATTTATAAAATTTGAAGAACAATTGGGTGACATTTTCGCTAAGTCACTGTGTGAAGAAATATTTTGCAAGCTAAGAACTGTACTGGGAATGTTTGATATTCATTCTGTTGTTTAATAATGATTTTCTAGTCTCTGTGTTGTTTTGTCTCATAGGTAGCAGGGAGACAAAACTGGACAAGTGATAAACTCTTCAAAAGAAAAGCTTGTGCTAAGCCCAGAAAATTTCTTGATTGAAAAATGAAAATCTGTGCCCAAAAGTTCAGCATCCTATCACCACCTTTGGGCCTATATAAGACAAGCTTTGTTCATATGATATGGGTTCATTATTTTAAATCATCAATTTCTTAAAAATTGTGTTATCACTTCATTCTATTTCAAGTCATGTCAGTCTTAATCCTTTTACCATTACTCATGACTTGGCTTTTCATATTTCATGTTTTTAAATTTTAAAATTCTTGAAAATCGGTTCATTAAATATTTTTGCTTTAAAAGAGAAGGTTTTCACTCAGCATTAATGATGATTATCAAATCCTAATCTCTCTTTTCCACTTCTCATCTTCGTCGCTCTCTATCTTCTCTTCCACCATTTTCTTTCTTTTCAATATGAGAAAGAAAATTGCAACCCGAAGAAGCACAGGAGCCTTCATACCAACCAAAAATCCTTCTCACTCCAAACAACCCCAGTCACACACATATATACACATTCACTCCCATTCATCTTCTTCTCATTCATCTCACTCATTCGAATCCATGACAAGGAAGGTTATTCATCTAAAAGCATCTTCTGCACAAAAGGAGTCTGAATCCTCTCGTGGTAAAGGAGAAAAGGGGAAGATGCCTATGCATGAAGAGAAAGACCATCCATCATCACCTCCTCACTGTTCTACTCCTCACTCCACTGGTCACTCTGCTCCAAGCAACCGTCCCTTGAGAGATACAAAACAAACTGTCCTTCAAAACACTAGAGAGCCCCTCAATCTTGACTCTCTTGACTTCAAACAAAAGTATGGTAAAACTCACTCTCACTATGATCCTCACCGATTTGCATCTTATGCTGATGATGAGTTTCATAATCAAATTCTTGCAAACCAAACTCTTTGTTCTTCCTTTGTGGTTGACCTCGATGTTTTATCTGAAAAAGGGATTGATTTTAAAAATAATTTTCATGATCTGAAATGGACTCCCATTTTCAAAATCAAAAAACCTGTCTACCCGAATTTAGTGCACAAGTTTATGCGAATTCACTTTTTCATGATGGAGAACTTCACTCTTTTGTTAAAAACACTCAGTTTGTCTTGAATGCTGAAACCATTGGCGCTGCCCTGGGTTATGTGGACACAGGGGTAAAGGTGTATATGTCTGGTAAATGGGATAACAATGTTGGCATTTCTCATCAAGATGCCTTGGCTGGGATCTGTGAAAACTTTTCTTCTCTGGATGGCACAACTCCTATTCATAAGGCCATAGGACCTGTTAGGGCTCTGTTACATCGCATCATTACTCATATTATCATGCTTCAAAGTGGTTCATATCAAAGGATAACTGTTTGTGACACCCTTGTGCTCTATGCTGTTTTAAACTCCATCCCTATCTCTTTTGCATATCTTATGATACGCTACATGTGGGATTGTGTGAAAAGTGACAAAAAGAGTTCTTTAGGTGTGAAAAGTGACAAAAAGAGTTCTTTACCATATGGCATGTTTTTAACTTGCTTGTTTGAATACTTTAATATTGATTTGAGCAATGAGCCAGTTGAAAACAAAGTGTATACTATCAATGGTGGTGGTGTATCACAGCAAACAAAAGGTAAAAATGTCAAAGGTACTAAGGCTTCAGCCATGTTTGAAAGTGAGGATGAAAGCCTCCCTTCTCCTTCGGTTGCTGGTACATCTGATTCCTACAAGTAATTATTCTCTGGAATGGTTAAAGATGTCCTATTGGAATTTTCTTTAGTGACCAAGCAAATGGTTAAATCAAGTAAGGAAGCTCGAAAACTTGCAATGCAAAATGAAAAATCATGGATAAAATCTCATGACAGGGTGGTTGTGCTTCTCAAGCATCTGGACTCATTTGATGAAAATATGACACCATCCGAAAAGGAGGATGAATCCCAGGAATCTGAAGAAGAGGAATCTAATGCCTAGTTTGCTTCTTGCTACTTCCGACTGATCTCTTCTCTATTAGCTTTGGATATGGAACTCTGACACTGTTTTCTTGAACTTTGATACTATTATCTTGAATTTTATTTTCTGTTGGATGACTGTAATAACCTTAACTTTATTTGGTACAATTTCTTTGGTTTGCATGACTTAACATTTTGGCTGCATTACTTGATATTTTATGCTTGTAGGTGTCCCTCTGATGAGCAGATAATTTATACGCTTTTTGACATTATTTTTAGGTAGTTTTTAGTAAGTTTTAGTTACTTTTTAGTATATTTTTATTAGTTTTTATGCAAAATTCACATTTCTGGACTTTACTGAGTTTGTGTGTTTTTTTGTGATTTCAGGTATTTTCTTGCTGAAATTGAGGGACCTGAGCAACAATCTGATTCAGAGACTGAGAAAGGACTGTAGATGCTGTTAGATTCTGATCTCCTTACACTCGAAGTGGATTTTCTAGAGCTACAGAAGCCCAATTAGCATGCTCTCAATTGAGTTGGAAAGTAGACATCTTGGGCTTTCCATCAATGTATAATAGTTCATACTTTTCCCGAGATTTGATGGCCCAAACTGGCGTCCAAACTCCCACCAGAGACCCTTTTCTGGCGTAAAACGCTGGAACTGGCACCAGAACTGGAGGTAAACGCCTAAACTGGCATCCAAGCTGGCGTTTAACTCCAAGAAGAGCCTATGCACGTAAAAGCTTCAATGCTTAGCCCAAGAACACGCCAAGTGGGCCCCGGAAGTGGATTTTTGCACTTAGTTACTCATTTTCTGTAAACCTAGTTTAGTATAAATAGCACTTTTTACTATTGTATTCATATCTTTGGACGACATTTTGATCCTTTGATCAGGTCGTCTCCCCCTATTTTCAAACTATTATGCCATTTGGGAGGCTGGCCATTCGGCCATGCCTAGACCTTTTTCTCTTATGTATTTTCAACGGTGGAGTTTCTACACCTCATAGATTAAGGTGAGGAGCTCTG
This sequence comes from Arachis hypogaea, assembly GCF_003086295.3. NCBI lineage: Eukaryota > Viridiplantae > Streptophyta > Magnoliopsida > Fabales > Fabaceae > Arachis > Arachis hypogaea. The sequence continues at coordinate 18,147,171 of NC_092045.1, forward strand.
CTGTTCCTCATGAATTAATGCAAGTACTATTGTTTTTCCTTTAATTCATGCCTACTTCTTCTCCAAGATATACTCTTGTACTTAATTCAGTTAAGTCAGACTAAAGGGGTGACCCGTGACAATCACCCACTATCTTTAGTACTCGCTTAGCCAAGATCCGCGTGCCTGACAACCACAAGCGGTCTACATAATGTTCAACGTAGTCATTGGATGCCAGCTGAAGTATATTTTCTTGGGTCTCTGATCCATGCGTTTGACTAGCATCTCCTGACAACAGAGCATTCAAATCAATGAGATCAAAACTTTCGTGGTATAGGCTAGAAACAATTGGCAGCATTCCTGAGATCCGGAAAGTCTAAACCTTGTCTGTGGTATTCCGAGTAGGATCTAGGAGGGGATGACTATGACGAACTTCAAACTCGCGACTGTTGGGCGCAGTGACAGTACGCAAAAGGATCAATGGATCTTATTCTGACACAAGTGAGAATCGACAGATGATTAGCCCTGCGGTGAGAACCATAGCCGGACCATTTTCACTGAGAGGACGGATGGTAGCCATTGACAACGGTGAGACACCAACTTACAACTTGCCATGGAAGGGAGCGTGCATGATTGGATGGAAGCAATAGGGAAGCAGAGGTTCAGAAGCAACAATGCATCTCCAAACGCTTATCTGAAATTCCCACCAATGAATTACATAAGTATCTCTTTTTTATTTTATGTTTTATTTATCTGTTAATTATCAAAATCTCATAACCATTTGAATCTGCCTGACTGAGATTTACAAGATGACCATAGCTTGCTTTAAGCCGACAATCTCCGTGGGATCGACCCTTACTCACGTAAGGTATTGCTTGGACGACCCAGTGCACTTGCTGGTTAGTTGTGCGGAGTTGTGAAAAGTGTGATCACAATATCGTGCACCAAGTTTTTGGTGCCGTTGCTAGGAATCGTTCGAGTTTGGACAACTGACGGTTCATCTTGTTGCTTAGATTAGGTAATTTTATTTTATGTTTAAGCTCTCTTTTATTTTTATTTTCGAAAAAAAATACAAAAAAATTAATAAAATAAAAAAATAATATATATATATATATATATATATATATATATATATATATTGTGTTTCTTGTTTGAGTCTAGTGTCAAATCCTAAGTTTGGTGTCAATTGCATATTTCTAATTCTTCTTGAATTTTTGAAAATATATGCATTGTATTCTTCTGTGATCTTCGAGTTGTTCTTGATGATTTTTCTTGTTCTGATCTTTAAATTCTCCTATTTTGTGTCTTTTCTTGTTTTTTATATGAATTTTCAAAATTATAGTGTCTAAACCTTAAACATTTCTAAGTTTGGTGTCTTGCATATATTTCTTTTCTTAAAAATTTTCAAAAATATGTTCTTGATGTTCATTATGATCTACAAAGTGTTCTTGGTGTTCATCTTGACATTCAAAGTTTTCTTGCATGCATTACTTATTTTGATCTTGCATTTTTATCTTTTATTTCATTTTGTTGTTTTTCTCTCTCTTCATTAAAAATTCCAAAATAAAAAATGTCTCTTTTCAAGTAAATAATACAGAGAAATGAAGGTTCAGAACATATAGCAGAGGAATCACAGAGAAAAGCTGGGCATTTAGAAAAACGCCCAATAAGGAAGGAATTCTGGTGTTAGGGCTTGTTTGGGTGAGCTTTTAAGAAAAGATCTTTTTTTGAGTTATCTTTTTTTAAAAGATCTTATAGAGAAGTAAAAGTAATTTTATGTTTGGATATCTCATATTAAAAGATCTTTTTATCTATCAATTATGTTTGGGTATAACAATATAAAAATACTTTTTTGTTTATTTATTACATGAAAAACATCTTTTTTTAAGGAAAAAAGATCTTTTAAAAAAAGATGTAAATTACAGCTTCTCAAAAAAGATCTTTTTTTTATTTTACTAGTGCTTTTACTTTTACTACTAGAAATTTGCCAAACACGTTAAAAAATTAAAAAAAATCTTTTTTCATTGAAAAAAGATCTTTTTTTAACAAAATAATGGCGTCCAAACATGCACTTAAACGCCAGTCAGGGTATCTGGCTGGGCGTTAAACGCCCAAAGAGGTAGCATTCTGGGCGTTAAACGCCAGAATGGATAGTATCCTGGGCGTTTAACGCCAGGATGACACAGGAGAGGTAATTTCCTTTCAAATTCAATTTTTTTTTCAAATTTTCATGTTTTAAATCATAAGTTTAAAATCTTATCTTTCCACATTTTCCAAAACCCTTGCTAACAATTAATGTTTTGATTCAAAAATTTCAAGTTTGTTAGTTTCTTGTTAAGAAGGGATCAATCTTTAAATTTTAGAATCATATCTTTTTGTTTCTTGTTAGTCAAGTCATCAATTTTAAAAATCAAATCTTTTTCAATCATATCTTTTCAATCATATCTTTTTAAAATCAAATCTTTTTAATTTCTTTTTCAATCATATCTTTTCAAATTATATCTTTTTCAATCAAATCTTTTTCAATCATATCTTGTTTTAAAATTTTGATTTCAAAATCTTTTTCTAACTCCTTATCTTTTCAAAATTATTTTCAAATATTTTTCAACTAATTACTATTTCTTATCTTTTTCAAAACCACCTAACCACTTTTTCACTTCCAATTTTCGAAAATCACTAGCCATTTTTTCAAAAATCTTTTTAATTAACTAATTGTTTTAAATTCTAATTTTGTTTTATTCCTTTTTCAAATTTTCGAAAACTCTCTCTCTCCTCTCTTTCTATTTTATTTAATCGCTAACATTCCTCCTCCACTCATCTAAAATTTCAAACTCACCTCCTCACTCTTCTCATTCTTCTACTCCTTTTTCTATGACACATTAAAGAATCTCTATAACTGTGACATAGAGGATTCCACTACTCCCTTTTGTTCTCTTCTTTTTCATATGAGCAGAAATAGGGATAAAAATATTCTTGTTAAAGCTGATCCTGAACCTGAAAGGACTCTGAAGAAGAAGCTAAGAGAAGCTAAAGCACAACACTCCGGAGAGGACCTTTCAGAGAATTTCAAAAAAGAAGTAGACATGGCAGCCGAACCCAACAACAATGCAAGAGATGCAAAGAAGATGCTTGGTGACTATACTGCACCAACTTCTAATTTCTATGGAAGAAGCATCTCAATTCCTGCCATTGAAGCAAACAACTTTGAGCTTAAGCCTTAATTAGTTTCTTTAATGCAGCAAAATTACAAGTTTCATGGACTTCCATCAGAAGATCCTCATCAGTTCTTAGTTGAATTCTTACAAATCTGTGATACTGTCAAGACCAATGGGGTTGATCCCGAGGTCTACAGACTTATTCTTTTTTCCTTTGCTGTAAGAGACAGAGCTAGGATATGGTTAGACTCACAACCTAGAGAAAGCCTGAACTCTTGGGACAAGTTAGTCATGCTTTCTTGACCAAATTCTTTCCACCTCAAAAGATGAGCAAGCTTAGAGTGGAAGTCCAAACCTTCAAACAGAAGGAAGGTGAATCCCTCTATGAAACTTGGGAAAGATACAAGTAATTAACCAAAAGGTGTTCTTCGGACATGCTTTCAGAATGGAGCATCATATGTATATTCTATGATGGTCTGTCTGAATTGTCCAAGATGTCATTGGACCATTCTGCTTGTGGATCTCTTTATCTGAAAACCCCTGCAAAAGCCCAGGAACTCATTGAGATGGTTGCAAATAACCAGTTCATGTACACTTCTGAAAGAAATCCTGTAAATAATGGGATGACTCAGAAGAAAGGAGTTCTTGAGATTGATACTCTGAATGCCATATTAACTCAGAACAAAATATTGACTTATCAAGTCAATATGATTTCTCAGAATCTGATTGGATTACAAGCTGCATCCGGCAGTGGTAAAGAAGCCTCCTCTGAAGGAGAAGCTTATGACCCTGAGAATCCTGCAATGGAAGAGGTGAATTACATGAGAGAATCCTACGAAAACACCTATAATCCTTCATGGAGGAATCATCCAAATTTCTCATGGAAGGATCAACAGAAGCCTCAACAAGGCTTCAACAATAATAATGGTGAGAGAAATAAGTTTGGCAATAGCAAACCTTTTCCATCATCTTCTCAGCAGCAGACAGAGAATTCTAAGCAGAGCCTCTCTGGCTTAGCAAACATAGTCTCTGATCTATCTAAGGCCACTCTCAGTTTTATGACTGAAATAAGATCCTCCATTAGAAATTTGGAGGGACAAGTGGGTCAGCTGAGTAAAAGAGTCACTGAAACTCCTCCTAGTACTCTTCCAAGCAATACAGAAGAGAATTCCAAAAGAGAGTGCAAGGCCATAACCACATCCAAAGTGGCCAAACCTGGAGAGAGTGAAAAGGCAGTGATTCCCAGTGAGGAAGACCTCAAAAGATGTCCACTGACCATTAAAGAGTTACCTATTAAGGAACCAAAAGAATCTGAGGCTCATATAGAGACAATAGAGATTCCACTAAACTTACTGTTGCCATTCATAAGCTCTAATGAATATTCTTCCTCTGAAGAGGGTGAAGACATTGTTGAAGAGCAAGTTGCTCAGTATCTAGAAGCAATCATGAAGATGAATGCCAAGTTATTTGGTAATGAGACTTGGAAGGATGAACCTCCATTTCTCATCAATGAACTGAATACATAGATTCAGCAGACCTTGCCTTAAAAGAAACCGAATCCCGGAAAGTTCTTAATACCTTGCACCATAGGCACCATGACCTTTGAAAAAGCTCTGTGTGACCTGGGGTCAGGTATCAACCTCATGCCACTCTTTATAATGGAGAAACTAGGGATCTTTGAGGTACAAGGTACAAGAATCTCCCTAGAGATGGCAGACAAATCAATGAAAAAGGCTTATAGACTTTCAGAGGATGTCTTAGTGAAGGTTGAAGGTCTTTACATCCCTGCTGACTTCATAATCCTAGACATTAGAAAGGATGAGGATGAATCCATCATCCTTGGAAGACCCTTCCTAGCCACAGCAAGGGCTGTGACTGATATGGACAGAAGAGAGTTAGTCCTTCAACTGAATGAGGACTACCTTGTGTTTAAGACTCAAAGATCTTCTTCTGTAAACATGGAGAAGAAGCATGAAAAGCTTCTCTCAATACAGAGTCAGACAAAGCCCCCACACTCAATTTCTAAGTTTGGTGTTGGGAGGGCACAACCATGCTTTGAGCACCTATGAAGCTCTGTAAGAGCTTCCTGTCAAGCTATTGACATTAAAGAAGCGCTTATTGGGAGGCAACCCAATTTTATTTACCTATATTAATTACTCTTTCATTTTATTTTCGTTGTTATTATATGCCTTCTTTAGGTTGATGTTCATGTGGATTCACAAAAACAGCTGCAGAATTAAAGCAGGAATTAAAAACAGCAAAAAAAAAAATAGCACACCCTGGAGGGCGAGCTTACTGGCGTTTAAACGCCAGTAAGGCTAGCAAAGTGGGCGTTTAACGCCTAGTCTGTCACCATTCTGGGTGTTAAACGCCAGAAATGGCACACAGACTGGCGTTTAACGCCAGTAAGAGTAGCAGAATGGGCGTTCAATGCCCAGTCTGGCAGCATTCTGGGTGTTAAACGCCAAAACTAGCAGCCAGACTGGCATTTAACGCCAAAAATGGGTATCAGCCTCGTGTTTAATGCCAGAAATACCACACAGAGGGCGTTTAAACGCCAGAAAGGTGCAATGATGAGAAATTCTTGACACCTCAGGATCTGTGGACCCCATAGGATCCCTACTTACCCCAACTCATTCTCACTCTCCTTCACACCTTTCCATAACACCCTTCCCCAAACACCATTCACCTATCAAATCCTACCCTCTTTCCCATAACCTATTCACCACTCACATCCATCCACTATTTTTCATCACACAACCCACCTACCCCCACCCACTCAAATTCAAACTAATTTCCCCCCAAACCCAACCCCTTCCACACGGATACCCTTTCTCCCTTACCCTATAAATACCCCTTCCTTACCACCTTCAACTTCACATATCACACACACCTTAACCACCCTTGGCCGAATTTACCACACACCTCAATCTCCTTCATTTCTTGTTCTCCTACTCCTTTCTTTCTTCTTTTGCTCGAGGACGAGAAAACCTTTTAAGTTTGGTATTGGAAAAAGCTTTGCTTTTTGTTTTTAATAACCATTAGTGGCACCTAAGGCCGGAGAAACCTCTAGAAAGAGGAAAGGGAAGATAGTAGCTTCCACCTTCGAGTCATGGGAGATGGAGAGGTTCATCTCAAAGGTCTATCAAGACCACTTCTATGAAGTTGTAGCCAAGAAGAAGGTGATTCCCGAGGTTCCCTTCAAGCTCAAAAAAGGCGAATATCCGAAGATCCGACAAGAGATTCGGAGAAGAGGTTGGAAAGCTCTCACCAACCCTATCCAACAAGTGAGAATCTTGATGGTTCAAGAGTTCTATGCTAATGCATGGATCACTAAGAACTATGATCAAAGTATGAACCTGAACCCAAAAAATTGGCTCACAATGGTTCGAGAGAAATACTTAGATTTCAGTCTAAAAAATGTGAGGTTGGCATTCAACTTGCCAATGATGTAAGGAGATCTTCATCTTTTCATAAGAAGGGTCAACTTTGATCAAAGATTGGACCAAGTCCTCATAGACATCTATGTGGAAGGAGCCCAATGGAAGAGAGACTCCAAAGGTAAGCCGGTTCAACTGAGAAGGCTTGACCTCAAACCCATGGCTAGAGGATGGTTAGAGTTCATCCAACGCTCTATCATTCCTACTAGCAACCGATCCGAGGTAACTGTGGATCGGGCTATCATGATCCATAGCATCATGATTGAAGAGGAAGTGGAAGTTCATGAGATCATACCTCTAGAACTATACAAAATGACTGACAAGCCCTCCACTTTGGCAAGGTTAGCCTTCTCTCATCTCATCTGTCACCTATGCAATTTAGCAAGAATTGTCATAGAGAAAGACATCCTCATTGAAGAGGAAAAGGCCATCACTAAAAAGAGGATGGAGCAAACAAGAAAGCCCACTCATGGACCTCAACAAGAGCATGAGGAAGTCCCTCATCAAGAAATCCCTGAGATGCCTCAAGAGATGCATTTTCCTCCACACAACTATTGGAAACAACTCAACACCTCTTTAGGGGATTTGAGTTCTAACATGGAGCACCAAGAGCATTCCATTATCCTCCATGAAATTAGAGAGGACCAAAGAGCCATGAGGGAAGAGCAACAAAGGCAAGGAAGAGATATTGAGGAGCTCAATCACTCCATAGGATCTTCAAGAGGAAAAACTAGCCGCCATCACTAAGGTGGACCCGTTCTTTAATTTCCTTGTTCTCATTTTTCTATTTTTCGGTTTCCTATGCTTAATGTTTTGTCTATGTTTGTGTTTTTATTACATGATCATTAGTGTTTAGCGTCTATGCCTTGAAGCTATGAATGTCCCATAAATCTTTCACCTTTCTTAAATGAAAAATGTTTCTAATTGCAAAAGAACAAGAAGTACATGAATTTTGAATTCTATCTTGAAATTAGTTTAATTATTTTGATGTGGTGGCAATACTTTTTGTTTTCTAAATGAATGCTTGAACAGTGCATATTTTTTACAGTGAAGTTTATGAATGTTAAAATAGTTGGCTCTTGAAAAAATAATGAAAAAAGAAAAATATTATTGATAATTTGAAAAATCATAAAATTGATTCTTGAAGCAAGAAAAAGCAGTGAAAAACACAAAGCTTGCGAAAAAAGAGAAAGGCGAAAAATAAAGAAAAAAAGAAGAAAAAGAAAAAGCAAGCAGAAAAAGTCAATAGCTCTTTAAACCAAAAGGCAAGAGCAAAAAGCCAGTAACCCTTTAAACTAAAAGACAAGGGTTAAGAGGATCCAAGAGTTTGAGCATTAGTGATAGGAGGGCCCAAAGGAATAAAATCCTGGCCTAAGCAGCTAAATCAAGCTGTCCCTAACCATGTGCTTGTGTCATGAAGGTCCAAGTGAAAAGCTTGTGACTGAGTGGTTAAAGTCGTGATCCAAAGAAAAAGAGTGTGCTTAAGAACTCTGGACACCTCTAACTGGGGACTCTAGCAAAGCTGAGTCACAATCTGAAAAGGTTCACCATGTTATGTGTCTGTGGCATTTATGTATCCGATGGTAATACTGGAAAACAAGATGCTTAGAGTCACGACCAAGACTCATAAGTAGCTGTGTTTAAGAATCAACATACTGAACTAGGAGAATCAATAACACTATCTTAATTCTGAGTTCCTATAGATGCCAATCATTCTGAATTTCAAGGGATAAAGTGAGATGCCAAAAGTGTTCAGAAGCAAAAAGCTACTAGTCCCGCTCATCTAATTGGAACTAAGCTTCATTGATGTTTTGGAATTTATTGTATATTCTCTTCTTTTTATCCGATTTTGTTTTTGGTTGTTTGGGGACAAGCAACAATTTAAGTTTGGTATTGTGATGAGCGGATAATTTATACGCTTTTTGGCATTGTTTTTAGGTAATTTTAGTAAGTTTTATTTATTTTTTAGTATATTTTTATTAGTTTTTATGCAAAACTTACATTTCTGGACTTTACTATGATTTGTGTGTTTTTCTGTGATTTCAGGTATTTTCTGGCTGAAATTGAGGGACTTGAGCAAAAATCTGATTCAAAGGCTGAGAAAGGACTGCAGATGTTGTTGGATTCTGACCTCCCTGCACTCGAAGTGGATTTTTTGGAGCTACAGAAGCCAAATTGGCACGCTCTTAATTGTGTTGGAAAGTAGACATCTTGGGATTTCCATCAATGTATAATAGTTTATACTTTGTCTGAGATTTGATGGCCCAAACTGGCATCTAAACGCCCACCAGAGACCCTTTTTTGGCATAAAATGCCGGAACTGGCACCAGAACTGAAGTTAAACGCCCAAAATGGCATCCAAGCTGGTGTTTAACTCCAAGAAGAGCCTATGCACGTGAAAGCTTCAATGCTCAGCCCAAGCACACACCAAGTGGGCCCCGGATGTGGATTTCTGCACTTAGTTACTCATTTTCTGTAAACCTAGTTTACTAGTTTAGTATAAATAGCACTTTTTACTATTGTATTCATATCTTTGGACGACTTTTCAATCCTTTGATCAGGTCTTCTCCCACTGTTTTTGAACTATTATGCCATTTGGGAGGCTGGTCATTCGGCCATGCCTAGACCTTTTTCTCTTATGTATTTTCAACGGTGGAGTTTCTACACCTCATAGATTAAAGGTGAGGAGCTTTGCTGTTTCTCATGAATTAATGCAAGAACTATTGTTTTTCCTTCAATTCATGCCTACTTCTTCTCCAAGATATACTCTTGTACTTAATTTAGTTAAGTCAGACTGAAGGGGTGACCCGTGACAATCAGCCACTATCTTCAATACTCGCTTAGCCAAGATCCGCGTGCCTGACAACCACAAGCGGTCTACATGATGTTCAACATAGTCATTGGACGCCAGCTAGAGCATATTCTCTTGGGTATCTGATCCATGCGTTTAACTAGCATCTCCTGACAACAGAGCATTCAAATCAGTGAGATCAGAACCTTCGTGGTATAGGCTAAAAACAATTGACAGCATTCCTAAGATCCAGAAGGTCTAAACCTTGTCTCTGGTATTTCGAGTAGGATCTGGGAGGGGATGACTATGACGAGCTTCAAACTCGCGACTGTTGAGCGCAATGACAGTGCGCAAAATGATCAATGGATCTTATTCCGACACAAGTGAGAACTGACAGATGATTAACCCTGCGGTGAGAACTGTAGGACCATTTTTACTGAGAGGACGGATGGTAGCCATTGATAATGGTCATTCACCAACATATAGCTTGCCATGGAAGGGAGCGCGCATGATTGGATGGAAGCAATAGGGAAGCAGAGGTTCAGAAGCAACAAAGCATCTCCAAACGCTTATCTGAAATTCCCACCAATGAATTACATAAGTATCTCTATTTTATTTTATGTTTTATTTATCTGTTAATTATCAAAATCTCATAACCATTTAAATCCGCCTGACAGAGATTTACAAGATGACCATAGCTTATTTTAAGCCGACAATCTTTGTGGGATCGACCCTTACTCACGTAAGGTATTACTTGGATGACCCAGTGCACTTGTTGGTTAGTTATGCGGAGTTGTCAAAAGTGTGATCACAATTTAGTGCACCACCCTCCTTGATGCCAAAAGGGGGAGAAAGCATAAAATGAATTGAAACAGCTTTATGTGCTCTATTTCATGTGCTTGTGCTCGGTTTCAGCCCTGATTGTTTTGATAATTTTTTTGCATGGTTGGCCAATAATTTATCTCCTGTATGATTAGCTTGTAAATTTTGCATGATTTGTTTTAGATTTTAATTTGATATTGGGATCAGTTTTTGACATACATTTGGGAACTTGTTATTCATCTTGATTGGCTTAAACTTGCTCTGTTTGAAGGATCCTAAATCCTTGAAAATTTTCAAAGTGGTCACTCATTACCTGATCAAAGAACACATCATTGCTTGTATATAGGTATTATTTCTGTGTTTTAATCAGGTTAATCAAAGCACACATTAAGGGGGAGCACGGTAATTAAAAGAAAGTTGGAGCAATCCGTGAATCATCAAAGGGAAGTTTTCTCTCCTAATCTTTCAAATTCATTTAATAATATTTTTCATCAAGGAGGAGATTGTTGAGTTTGAAAAGCTAATATGATGATCAAATATTATTAATATATTAATTAAATGCTTATTAAAATATTATAAATTATTTGTTTGATGTATTTGGTTTAGTGTGCAGAAAAGAAAATTAAGTTTCATATTGGCCCAATTTAACAAGCCCATCTTGATCACTAAACAAGTTTAGCCTATATCAATTTGTTTCAAATCTAGTGGTTGAACTTAGAAAAAGAAAGAAAACCAAAAAGGCCCAAGTCCTTCAAAGCCTTTTCGGTTACTCTCACTCTTGGTAACTGGAACTTGAAATTCATTTCAATTAATTCTCTTGAAACTTCCACCAAAAGTTTCTCTCTTCTTTTTCCTCTCTCTCTTGCTTTGGTCACATCACTCATTCAAAGAAGAAGAAAGCAGAAAAATAGAAAGCACAAAAGGAAGGTTTTGAAGAAAGGCAATAAGATTATTGCCAAATCAAGCAAAGAAAAGGGGCTACAACTAAGTAGCTAATCTCTCTCGGTCAAAGCACAACAAAAGTTTATTTCCTCGTTTGTGCTACGAAGAGGAATGAAGAATAAAGTCACAAGGTCTCAAGCACAGAAGAAGCAACCATGGAGAATGTGAAGTCAACATGGTTCAGAAGCTCATCAACATTCAGAATCAAAACTTGGGGCCACAGTTAAACTCAATGGTCAAGATTGAAGAATCTTGAAGAAAAAAGATGAGAGAGAAAAGATGAGCATGCATGCAATAGACTCGGTTCTCTCTCTTCTCTCTGATGAAGCCGTTACTACTCTGATATTGGAGAAGAAGACAGTGTTAGGGTTGAACGTGTTTCAACCTTGGAAGCTTCACTCTTCTATATTAAGAGTGAACAGCCAAAGGTTGAAAGCAAGGAGAGTAAGTGAAAAGCATAAAGTTCACTCTCATAGCTACCCAAGCTGTTAGAGTTCTTCTCCTTCATGTAGTTCATTAAATATTTTCTTTTTCTCAGTTTTGATCTGTCTGAGTCTCATTGTAAAAGGCAAATATGGTGAGGTTTGTAAGAAAAACTAATGAGAGGTCAAAGGTAGTGAGTTAAACAGTGAGAAAAACTGAGTTTGATTATGAAATTGAATATGATAAACGAGGCATGATTTTGTTGATTGATGATGAGTTTGTCTGTGTTTTCTCTCTCGTTGTAAGGGTGACAGGACACCTATTCCCTCAATGGTGATAGGACACCTATTCCCTCAATGGTGATAGGGCACATAATCCCTCTAATGGTGATAGGGCACGGGCACATAATCCCTCTAATTGTGACAGGGCACGTATTCCCTCTAATGATATGAATGTGCAACAGAGAGAAAGTGTCCGGATTAGATACCGTACATGTCAGGTTTGGCTATATAACCGATACACGAGCTCATTAGCCATAGGGTAGACATGAATCATATGCATTTGCATACTTTGTTTAGGTTTGAATTTATTTTGGTTTGCCTAATTGCTTAACTATTATTAACTGCTATCTGAACTACTTGCCGTAATTGCTATCTATACCTGTATTTTTCTTGTCTATTTTGCCTGTGTTTATTCTGGTCTGGTACTTTTGAGATTGCATTTTGATGCTGAATTAATGATAGTGTTGATTGAATTACTTGGGCCGGAGGCCGTGATTGGTTCCTGATTGAAGATTTAGTAAAGTACGAAATATCAAGCTAGTTCAGCGTAGAGTTAATAAACCTAGGTTTGGAATAGGTTGGTCATTTATACTATTAGAAAACTTTTAAGATTCTTTTATAAGAAAAGTGAGTTTTGCATTCCTGGATAATTAACTGATTTCTTTTAAAAAAAGATTTTGATTTTTGGGTGGTTAAACCGTCGATTTTCAAAATATTCACAAGGCAACGATAATCACTGAGTTTGAAAACAGTTTTCTTATTAAAGTATCTTCTTATAACAATTCTTCAAAATCATCTACTGAGAACCAGTGAGGACGATGTTCTCATCCCCCTACAGCTTTATGTTTTCAGGACGGACGAAGAAACTTCCGGAGTTTTAGTTAAGTACTTAGATATGTCGTTTCTGTTTGTTTACCCGTGTTATAGATTTATTCGTTGCCCTTATTATTAAAATGTTGTATATTATATTTATTAACTGCTTATATAAGAAATCTTGTATATAAATATATGTTTTTTGTTTGTTTTCAAGATAAAGTTGTTTTTTCGATTTTCAAAAAAATCAGCAATACGTTGAGTCAAAGGCTCCTATTTTATTTTTAAGTATATAAAGTAGTCATAATACTTCTTACTATCAGAGTGGCGCAACAAAAAGCATGACTTTGCCCTTGGGAATCGACTGACTATGCTTCACTGAGTACTCTGAGTGTCTGTCATGCATTAGGACTTATCCTAATGACAAGAGTGTGAGTTTCATATGCATGAATGTCTATTGATTAATGTTGTTAGTTGATCGTTGCATCTCTCATGGTAGTAGGTATGGCCAACTTAAAACTGATGATTTGTGTATACGGAAACACTAATGGATTATCATAGACAAAATAGAAATAATAGGTTATGCGAATCACGGGATTTGAGAACGTTAGAAGTTATGTTTTAAAGATTTGTTTCGACGTATCTCTTTATTCGTGCTATGTTACTTGGTGTTATCTCTTCTTTCATTGTTTTTATTGGAATTCTTTGTTTTGGATTTCCTCTTTAAAATGTGATTTTATTACTTCTTTCAATCATACCTTATCGTTCATGCATATCTTTGCCTGATTGTGATCATATATGTTCACTTGAATTTTTTCAAGTGTTCATTCTTATCGTTGCTTGTATTTTTCTCATGAATCTAATTTCTTTTTTCTATAATTCGAATTTATTTTATTGTATCAATTTTCAAGGGCAAAATTTTTTATAAGGTGGTTAGAATGTAACGTCTCATATTTTTGAAAATCTAAATATAAATAAGTTATAATTATTTTATAAATTGGAGTTCCTTATTTTTTAGAAATTATTTTATTATAAATAGTTAAATCAATTTTATAACTATTTGAATTCAATCAAATTCATATTCTTATATATATTTTTGTTATGATGAAATATTTTACTTAATTAAAACTATACTTCTAGTAATTTATAAGTAATGAAAATTATATGTATATTTTAACTTGAGAAATTGATATTTTTAATTTAAAAATAGAGTTTAGTTAATAATATTATTATCAAGTTCGATATCTGTTGATATGAGTAAATATCGATACTGTTCATACCCTGGACCGAGATATACGGTCCGGGTTGGACGGAGACAAAGCGACCAACTTCTTGCTAGGTTGGTCATCACCGACCTCTTCCTAAAGAGCTCGGCCGAATTGCTATAGAGGCCTATGCAGGCCCAAACAGAAGGACGCGGCCCACTCTAAAGGCGGTTGGCCTAAAAGATAGGTGACCTCGCCCAAGATAAGATAAGATAACTAACTTATCTCAAGAAGGGTCACTCCACACTACTATAAATACACTAGAGCCCCCAGGTATAACTCATACTCTGATTCTACATAAAAACCTATCTAAAGCATGTGCTAACTTAAGCATCGGAGTCTCTTGCAGATACCACCACCCTCCGGTGATCCAGGATCAGCAGCACCACTAGATCCAGCAAGTTAGACACAACAGCTCCGACCTCATCAGAAGATCTCATCCGAGATCGACCATTAGTTTCAGGTAACCCTCGGAACATTGGCACCGTTGCCGGGGAACCTAGAAGTCATCCTATCATCATGGCAGACAACCTTGACGACGATCACGACTCCGGATTGGAGGACAGAACGCCGCATAATAACACGGATACCACACCAAAGGATACACCTCAATCCAAGGGAGACAATTAACCCCAAAACACAAAAATATTAAATGTCATCCGTGAACAGCAGGATTGCCTCAAACAGCTCGAACAAGAGGCCGAACATCAACGAGAGGCCACGAGAGATCTCCGGAGAGAGACAAGACAACGTTGAGAGCTAGAGGACAAGCTCCTAAAGCTCGAAGCCGACCTCAAAACTAGGACCACCCGATCTAATCGCGAAGATAGCCCACACAAAGATCAAGACCCATTCACAAAGGAAATCATGAAAGCTAAAGTCCCAAAAGACCTTAAAGCTCCTCACATGACTCCCTATGATGGCACGTCCGATCCAAGCCATCATCTCAGCAACGTCAAGAGCCGGATGTACCTCACATATGCCTTTAATGCAACCCGTTTCAAAGCTTTCCTGACTACCTTGACCAAGACAGCAATAAAGTGGTTCGACAGCTTGCCACCAAGGTCAATTGCAGGCTTCGATGACCTCACCAAGAAATTTCTACCTAGGTTCTCCATTCAAAAAGATAAAACCAAGCATGCTCCAAGCCTGCTAGGGATCAAATAAGGAGATCGGGAGAGCCTTCGTAATTATATGGAAAGATTCAATGAAGCATGCCTCGACATACAGAATCTCTCTACAGAAGTAGCCATTATGGGACTAATCAATGGCCTGCGGGAAGGACCCTTTAGCCATCTATATCCAAAAAACATCCCACATCTCTAAATAAGGTACAAGAGTGGACAGAAAAATACATCAATATGGAAGAGAACTTCCGATTAGGGGAAGCCTCAAAATCCGGTTTCTCCTACCCATCTCGGGATAAGGATAAGGACTCCAAAAAAAAGAGGACCAACCTATTGAGAAACCTAGAAGGTACCATAACTACACCCCTCTCCGGGTGTCTCTTGTGGATGTCTATCGAGAGATATGCAACACAAAGAAGATCTCGCCGCCTCATCCGATTAAACACAAAAGGGGAGGAAGTCAAACAGAGTATTGTGAATACCATCGAATTTACGGGCACTCTACCAACGAATGCTACGACCTGAAGAACGTCATAGAACAGCTAGCCATTGAAGGAATATTATATCAATTCCTTGCCAGTATAAGGGACGAACCAAAAAAGAGAAGAAGGGATGAAGAGAGTGAACGAGCTGAACGTCCCCCTCGTACCCCTGAAAGACATGTTCATATGATTAACGCTGGATTCGCAGGCAAAGGGATCTCTAAATCGTCCCACAAAAGATACCTCAAAGAAGTGTATTATGTCGGAGAAGGAGAGAGATCATCAGACCTCCCTACTATCATCTTTACCCAAGAGGACACCGCGGGCATCATCCCCGGACATGATAACCCTGTGGTGGTTACTATCATACTAGCCAATGCCAACCTTCACCGAACATTGGTCGATCAAGGAAGCTCCGCAGATATACTGTTCAAATCCGCCTTCGACAAGCTCAGAGTACAAGAAAAAGAACTCAGAGCATATCCAAATAGCCTATTCGGGCTCGGGGACGCCCCAATTCAGCCACTAGGGTACATCCCACTACATACAATCTTTGGAAAGGGAACTCTGTCTAGGACGTTAAGCATAGACTACATTGTAATCGACGTGAGCTCAACGTACAATGCCCTAACAGGTTAGACAACATTGAACCAGCTCGCCGCAGTAGTCTTCACTCCACACCTGTGCATGAAATTCCCAATGCCAGAAGGGATCGCCACCATAAAGGGAGACTAAAAACTAGCACGACGTTGTTACAACGAAAGTCTAAACCTTAAAGGCAACCCTGGAGGAAAGAAAACCAATACTATCGAACTCGGGGGAATCCGAGCTCGCGAGGAACTTTGTCCTCAACCCGAAGGTGAGACTGAGGAAGTTCAGATAGGGGATGCTCAAGACAAAGTAACAAATATAGGGGCAACCTTAAAAGGAGACCTAAAGGAGTTGTTGATACAGTTCCTAAAGGATAATTCCGACCTCTTTGCATGGAAGGCCGCAGACATGCCCGATATAGATCCGAGCTAATGTGCCATAAACTGATAGTATATCCTGGATCTCGACTAGTGCAACAGAAGCGTAGGAAGCTTGGCCCTGAAAGGTCCCAAGCTGTGGAAGAGCAGGTACAAGCCTTGCTGGAGGCAGGGTTCATAAGGGAGGTTCAGTACCCATTATGGCTAGCCAATGTTGTTTTGGTAAAAAAAGTCAACTGGAAAATGGCGGATGTGTACTGATTACATCGACCTCAATAAAGCCTGCCCAAAAGATCCCTACCCACTCCTAAATATAGACACTCTAGTGGATGCCTCTTTGGGGTACAAGTACCTTTCTTTCATGGACGCTTATTCAGGATACAATCAAATCCCAATGTATCTGCCCGACCAAGAAAAGACCTTGTTCCTAACACCAAAAGCGAACTACTGTTACATAGTCATGCCTTTTGGACTCAAGAACGTAAGAGCCACATACCAAAGATTGATGAACAAAGTTTTCGCTGATCACATTGGAAAGCTAATGGAGGTTTATGTAGATGACATGCTGGTAAAAACACAGAGCAAGGAATCATTGTTATTCGACCTCACCAAAGTGTTCGACACCATAAGAAAGCATGGGATGCGACTTAACCCCGCAAAATGCACCTTTGCGGTTGAAACTGGAAAATTCTTGGACTTCATGCTCACCTAGAGAAGAATTAAAGCAAACCCAGATAAATATCAAGCCATACTCAACATGAAAAGCCCGACCTGCATCAAAGAGGTAAAACAGCTCAACAGAAGAGTAGCAGCCCTATCCAAATTTCTAGCTGGATCAGCCTTAAGATCTCTCCCCTTCTATGCAACATTAAGGAGGGGAAAAAGGTTTGAATGGACCCCAAAATATGAACAAGTCTTCCAAGATTTCAAGAAATTTCTGGGGCAACCACCTATCCTTACCCGACCAAGATAAGGTGAAGAACTCATACTATATCTCACCATAGGAAGTCGAGCAGTAGCCTCAGCATTAGTCAGAGAGGAAGGAAGTGGGCAACAACCCATTTACTTCATCAATAAGGCACTACAAGGGGAAGAACTAAACTATCAAAAGATAGAGAAGCCTCATACTCACTTCTCGACGACTTTGCCCATATTTCCAAGCTCACACAATCAAAGTACGGACCAACCAGCCTATAAAAAGTATCCTACAGAAAACAGATTTACCTGGAAGAATCCTACAATAGACAGTCGAGTTATCGGAATAGGACCTCAAATACGAAGCTCGTACAGCTATAAAATCACAGTACCTGACCGATTTTATTGCAGAGTACACTGACATCCTGGGTACCCCCATAGAGTGGAATCTCTACGTGGATGGCTCTTCAAACAAAGACAGAAGTGGCGCAGGTGTAATTATAGAAAGTGATCAGGGAATCCAAATCAAACTCTCATTAAAGTTTGAATTTTCTGCCTCAAATAATCAAGCAGAATATGAGGCACTATTAGCTGGTTTGATGCTGGCTAGGGAGGTGGGAACTCAAAAGCTTACTATCTTCAGTGACTCACAAGTAATCACCTCAAAAATTGAAGGAAACTATCAAGTTAAGGATCCCACCATGAAAAAATAACTAGACATAACCAGAGAACAGCTCGGACATTTTAGTGGATATAAAGTCCTTCATATACCTCGGGAACAAAATGTCCGAGCTGATGCACTCTCGAAACTAGCCAGCACCAAACCAGGGGGCAATAATAGAAGCCTCATCTAAGAAACACTACAAAATCCATCAATTTCAAAGGGAGAGAAGGTCCTAACCATATCAGGACAGGATCAAGGATGGATGACTCCCATAATCAATTACCTCAAGTCTGAAACAGTCCCCACAGATAAAAAGGAGGCAAAAAGGTTAGTACGAAAAGCACAGTACTACACCATAGTAGATGACATCCTATATAGGAGAGGGATTACAACACCTCTTCTAAAATGTGTCCCGACCTCCGCTACCAGGGAAATCTTGGAAGAAGTCCACAACGGCGTTTGTGGCAACCACTTGGGGGCACGAGTTCTCTCCAAAAAGGTACTCCGAGCTGGTTTTTACTGGCTAACCTTACAAAAGAAAGCGATAGAATTTGTCAAGAAGTGCACACCGTGTCAGAAGCACGCCAACTCTCATGTAGCTCCACCCGAAGAGCTCATCTGTGTTACTTCACCCTAGTCATTTGCAAAGTGGGGACTTGACCTCCTCGGACCTTTCCCCCAGGGATCAGGGCAAGCCAAATTCCTCAGTGTAGGCATAGACTACTTCACGAAGTGGATTGAAGTAGAGCCATTGGCTACAGCCAATACCCAAATAAGTAAGAAATTTTTATGTAGAAACTTTATCACGAGGTTTGGGGTTCCTTACTCCATCACCACAGATAATGGCACTCAGTTCACTGACACAGGCTTCAGAAACTTTATGGCTGACCTGAAAATAAAGCACCAATTCACCTCTGTAGAACACCCACAGGTTAATGGACAGGCAGAAGCAGCCAACAAAATCATATTGGCTGGGTTGAAACAAAGGATACAGGACGCGAAGGGAGCTTGGGCTGAAGAGCTCCCATAAGTCCTATGGGCATATCGGACAACACCCCACTCCACTACTGGGGTATCACCCTTCCGACTTGCTTAAGGAATGGAAGCAATGATTCCATCGAGGTAGAAGAAAATAGCTAAGTTCAAATTCTTTTTTTCGAAGCAAAGAAGGAAAATGAAACGGTAAAGGGTTAAAAACCTAATCAATGAGCTTTAAAAACAATCGCGCATTCCTAAGAAAAATTAAAACGCACACCAAAGACACGCCGCAATTAAAAGAAGTTAAAAACGCCTTCCATTAAAAAAGGCGATACCAGACTCGCATGAGGAGAAACTACTCAAGATCGACCAAGTCAAGATGCTCGAGCACGACTTCCTCAAAGGGGTCAAAGTTCAGAAAACACGACCTCAAAGGAAGATCAAAGCTCAAGCAGGGGCACTGTTCATACCCTGGACCAAGCTATACGGTTCGGGTTGGACGGAGACAAAGCGACTGACCTCTTGCTAGGTTGGTCATCACCGACCTCTTCCCAAAGAGCTTGGCCAAATTGCCATAGAGGTCCAAGCAGGCCTAAACAGAAGGACGCGGCCCACTCTAAAGGCGGCTGGCCTAAAAGATAGGTGACCCCACCCAAGATAAGATAAGATAACTAACTTATCTCAAGATGGGTCACTCCACACTACTATAAATACACTAGAGCCCCAAGTATAACTCATACTCTGATTCTATATAAAAACCTGCCTAAAGCACGTGCTAACTTTTTTTTTGGACTTGGAAGCACGTGCTAACTTAAGTATCAGAATCTCTTGCAGGTACCACCACCCTCCGGTGATCCAGGATCAGCAGCACCACTAGATCCAGCAAGTCGAACACAACAGCTCCGACCCTATCAAAAGATCTCATCCGAGATCAACCTTCAGTTTCAGGTAACCATCGAAACAGATACTCTTCAGTGAACTTAGTTTTGCTAATATTTCATCGTGTATCTTTTATCATTATGTTACTGATGTTATTTATATTAGTAACTCATATATATTATTACTTGTGTTTAATATATCCAATTTTCATAATTATCTGTTTAAAATATTTATAACTTGAACCATTGACTCAGCAGCTTAAACAAATAACATGTGGCCTTAATGACACTTGCCCTTTTATTAATCCCATCATATAATCCTCTTCCTCCTTTTTTTACTTTCAGTTTTTTCACATTTGCCTATCATTTCCAACATGATATGAGTTGGTGTTTGCTTTTGCTTGGAAGAATACTCATTCTTTATTAACTCTTTCATGCTAGAGCTCATTCTGTTGCTTTGGTTTATAGATTTTAGTTTATTTACAAGATCAACTGCATCAGCGTGCTTTACTTCTCCATTGCATGAGATGTCATAATGTTTTTGTTCTTGTGGTACCGTTCAACCTACTAAACCTTGTTTCAACTGGGGGGGATGGAGTTTGAACTGAACCAAGACAAAGCAAAAGGGAGGGAGCCATGAGTGAGAGAGAATGAGAAGCCATGAAAGCTATAACCTTCGGCGTTCGATTTTTTGAGATCCGTAACTTCAACAAAAAATCTAATTTGATAAAAGTGTTTGTATCCTTCTCTTCTACATGTTGGCGTCACTTTTGTTTGGTAAAAGTTAACGGTGACGTAGCTCCCCTTTCCCTTGAGTTCAGTCAATTGGAGTTCTTGGAGGCACACACGATTTTTGACATTTTTTTCTTCAGCAGCTTGATAAAAAAGTCTCTCCAGAGTTTCCACGCCGCCGTTCTGGCCGTCGAAATCCGTCGCTGGGGCCCTTGTCTTGGATTGATTCCTGGTTGTTGCATGCCACGTTTGGGGTTACCACCGTTGCTGTGAGAATGGAATAGGCTGTGGTTGTGACTGTCGAGGTTACAGGCCAAGAAGAAGGGGTGTTGACGCGCTCTATAGTTTTTAGGTTTCAACGAGTTGAGGTAGGGTTTTTCTTAAAATTTATTTTATATTACATAATTGTTATAAATAGATATTGATGTGAAAAACATGTTTCCGTGATTATGTTGTCTTATGGATGTGGTTGTTTGCTGGATTGAATTACTGATTGCTTGAGGGGTATGGAGTTGTAGATAAGAAATTAATTTATAAAGTTATTTAGTTGAATATTATGAGAAGTGTTTTTTTGGGTTTTGGAATTAATTTGATAATGAAAATGGATTGGCATTGGAAATGATTTGAGATATGAAAATGATTTGATTTTGGAAGCGACTTAATTTTAAATTGGTTTGATTTTATAAATAATTTGATATTGGAGTTGGTTTGATTTTGAAAAAGATTTATTATTGGAATTGGTTTGATTTTGAAAATGATTTGGTATTAGAATTGGTTGGATTTTGAAAAATGATTGAGATTTGGAAATTGTTTGGTTTGGACCCGAGAAGGGTGGCAAAAGTCCGAGTTTAAAGAAAATACTGTCGAAATTTTTATAAAAATTAGAGTTTTTGTTTAAATTGATTATTTAGAAATATTTGGATTTAACGATTATATGACTTGTTTCTGAGTTATTAAGAAAGATGAATATGATAAACGAGGCATGATTGTGATTGATTGATGATGAGTATGTCTGTGTTTTCTCTCTGGTTGTAAGGGTGACAGGACACCTATTCTCTCTAATAGTGACAGGACACATAATCCCTCTAATGGTGATAGGACATGTATTCCCTCTAATGATATTAATGTGCAACAAAGAGAAAGTGTCTAGATTAGCTACCAAACATGTCGGGTTTGGCTATATAACTGACAAATGAGCTCATTAGCCATAGAGAAGACATGCATCATAGGCATTTGCATGCTTTGTTTGCGTTTGAATTTGTTTTGGTTTGCCTAATTGTTTAACTGTTATTAACTGCTATCTGAGCTACTTGCTGTAATTGCTATGTATACCTGTATTTTTTTGTCTATTTTGCCTTTGTTTGTTCTGGTATGGTACTTTTGAGATTGCATTTTGATGCTGAATTAATAACAGTGTTGATTGAATTGCTTGGGCCAAAGGCCGTGATTGGTTCCTGATTTAAGATTTAGTAAATTATGAAATATCAAGCTGGTTCAGCATAGACTTAATGAATCTATGTTTGGAACGAGTTGGTCATTCATAATGTAGGAAACTTTTAAGATTCTTTTATAAGAAAAGTGAGTTTTGCATTCCTGGATAATTAACTGATTTCTTTTTAAAAAAGGTTTTGAATTTTTGGATGGTTATACCGTCGATTTTCAAAAGATTCACAAGCAACGATAATCACTGAGTTTGAAAATAGTTTTCTTATAATAATTCTTCAAAATCCCCTACTGAGAACCAACGAGGATGATGTTCTCATCTCCCTACAGCTTTATGTTTTCAAGACAGATGAAAAAGCTTCCGGATTTTTAGTTAAGTACTTAGATATGTCATTTCTGTTTGTTTACACGTGTTATAGATTTATTTCTTGCCCTTATTATTAAAATATTGTAAGAGGGATATGTGTTGTATGTCTTATATGTATATTATATTTATTAGCTACTTATGTAAGAAATCTTGTATATAAATATACGTTTGTTTGTTTGTTTTCAAGATAAAGTAGTATTCCCATTTTCAAAGAAATCAGCGATACTGTTTCGAGTCAAAGGTTCCTATTTTATTATTAAGTATATAAAGTAGTCGTAATACTTCTTATTATTAGAGTGGCGCAATCGGAAGCGTACATTCTGATAGTAAGGGTGTTACAACAGGGGTACTGATGACTGAGAAGTCCTTCAAGTACCGATGGAAACCCTCCTTTTACCATGACAATGAGACTCACTTGTGACACCTCTGCTACCCGTCGTCATGACTGCAGAAAGAATACCAATTAACACTAATCAACATATATACAACACAAATCGTTCAACTTTTATATTATTGTAAAAAAAATTTTGACATAATCTCCCCTAAAATTAGATATATATCCACCTTTACCGTTCTTACAAATTCAACCAACCTCAATCCACAACATCAGTAAAAACTCAAATAAATTCATAATATTTCCATTAGTATCTATTAACTTGTTTATACTATTGTATATATTTATCAGGGACATCATATAATAACATTTATAAAAAAACTCTTAAATTGTTTATACACATATGTAAGTTTAGAAAATCTGAATCTATAATGTTTAATTTCTTCAAACTACCTTTTGGTAGACCCAATCTTAATGGTGGAGATACTAGACTTGTTTCTAAAATAAAATCTATAATGAGCAATAGGCCTAAGTTGGAAGTAGAAATTTTTCATCTTAACAAATTTCCATTCCTACTTCACAAGTTATATTGTCTAATAAAATTGTTTAATGGGGACATTAAATTAAAAAGCAACATTTTTGTTTGAGTTATGCTCAGAAATTTCAGCAAATAATTGTTATACATGTACATCCAATCATCATGAGGTTTATTTTGTAATAATGGCTTCATAATATATTACTTCATATTTATCTATAATAGTTTCATATTTTTTATACATTCATATAGATTAACATAATAAATACTCAATTAGAACTAATCATTTACATTCTCATTAATTCATAGAAGTTATTACATTGAATAAATTGTAAGATACAAATACTAGCACAGACAAAATATGATGATTTAGGTATAATGTATAATTAATACAATTTCTATAATATTAATTTTATATCTTCAAATATCTTAAATAAGTAAATTAAACTTAATAACTGAAATAATGTTTGATATAATCACATAGAAAATATTAATTATTAATTATTTAGGCTATAACAACAGAATTTATCTTTAATGGTCTAAACCCACGATGAAAAGTTGTTTGTCATATTTTCTCAATGCTAAATATGAAGTCTCCACACTCATTAACATTCCATTCTTCTAAGGCATGCAATTAGCATACGATAACCAATGATAACCAATTCTACTTACTAACTATAAATTAACATATAACTAAATCCTAAATTAACTTAAACAAAGAAAAAGAGTGATCATGGAACTTGGCCTCTGAACAGAGGAAAAAGAATTCAGGGGAGAAAGATGCAGTGGTAGTAACAGCCATTGCTAGTGGAGTGCCACGGGAGTGCTAGACGGCAAGACACGAATAGAGATGGAGAGAAAGAGTCGTGACTGACGAAGGGGAGAGGAGGAAGGGGCTAGTTTCGGTGAGAGGCAGAAGAGGCGGCAAAATGAGGTGCTAGTAGCGGCGGGGCTGACGAAGTGGCACGGAAAGGAGAAGGTTAGAGAGACAGTGAGAAGAGAGGTTAGAGAGAGATACGGGATTTTAGAATGAAGAGGGAGAGGGTTCGCTTTTCGAATTTTAGGGCTCGTTACCATCTGATTTACTGGCACATAAATCGGATGGTAATGCATTGTGGGTCACCAAAACGCAACGTTTCACTAATTGGGTTTACCGGCAAAAAATTCGTTGGTAAATCCCACGCTATATTTCTCACCTATTTTCCCATTTTTTCTCCAATTATTACCAGCAAATTTACCGTCAGAAGTGTAAATCTGCAGGTAATTATTTGACCTAACGAATTCGACACTAAAACTGTTAATAAATCCGTCAGTAAAGCTGACATTAATGTGCGATGCTAAATCCAACGGTATTCAGTGTTTTTCTTGTAGTTATAATCACAAATGATGCCATTTCATATTAAATGACTTATATAACAGTGATCTCATTTATTGTCATACCCACGACCACGGCCAAGAGGAGGATGACGAGCTTCTACAACAACAGCAATGGTTCATTGATCGTCCAAAGTCCTAGATACGTTTTGATGTTGACGTTCGTGTTGAACGATAAGAGCGAAGACTCTGGTGACAGGCAGAAGAGGATCAAGAAGAAGAACTTGTGATCAAACTACAAAAAAATGCTCATCAAGATCTTTAAGAAATCGAATGATAAAATCTTGTGAGCGATGTGTTTTGGCTGGGCAATTACAAATGGGGAGAAGACGTGAGTTATCAAACTCTTCCCACAATGTCTTCAAAAAGGTATAAAATTCTGTTACTAACTGATTTCCTTGTCTAAGAGCATAATTTCTTCTTGTAATTCTGCAATACGAAGAAGATCACTTTGGAAAAAATGCTCTTTAAATAATAAAAGAGACGGAATGAAATAGCCAAGACAATACCAGATTATTGCAACGCTCCCATTTGAAAACAGAGGATCATCAGTTAGAGGAGAAGGAATAGAACCTATGAGAAAGCCATATTTGTTTTAAAAGGATCGACACCAAGAGTAATAGTTACTGCCAATAAGGACAGGAGTGACAAGGATAGAGGTTTGATTTTCACTAGGATGAATATAGAAAGGGCTAGTGGGATCTTGTGCTACGTTAGAAGATTATTCTGCCGTTAGAGGAGAAGAAGACAATGAAAACTGATTATTTGGTTTTGAAGTTTTCACCATGGGTATCGACAGAGCTCTTTTAGAGCTCTGATACCATAATAAGAAAATAGAGATAAGAAAATAGAAGATATGTATTAAAGTTTTTGTTTACATGACAAAGAGTCATGGTATTTATAAGGATATTTCAAACTAACCTCATAAATATTTAGAATTGGCATGAGAGCTTCTTCTCCACTGTGAAAGCTCTGTCCACCTCTGCTCCTGAAGCTCGTTTCTCTATGTTTGCCTCATCTTCTCTCAGATCTTGCTCTCCTCTTCTTCCTTTGTTTCGACACTCTCACTTGATCAATACTTTCTACCACTGCTCGCTAGCTTCCTCGATACGGATGAAGAAGATGATAGAGAAAATAAATTCGAGAGAGAGCGCGAGAAAGAAAAGAGAGAAAGAGAGAGAGAGAGAGAGAGAGAGAGAGAGAATCAAGGAAAGATTTAATTTTTAAAATTCTGATTTGAAATTTGTTCACTCATGCTCTAGTTTCAATGCAAGTTCAAATCCTGATCCTAAAAAGGAAAAAATGCGCCCAACATGCAACTGATTTGTATTTGCATATTTACTTCTAATGCTTGTGCAGGTGAGAGTTGTGCGGAAAAGTTTTTTTCCTGCTTACTTTTTGTCTATATTTATTGTTTACTATATTTTATTTTACTGTTATGTTTGAAATTTGAATTAACAAGACACTTGTCAACCATTTAATAAAACACTTGTCTAATACAGAATGTACTATTTATTAATCAATTAGGTTATGTAAGTTCTCAAAAAACAAAGTCTATCTTTCTTTTGAATTATTCGGGTGTATTTTTGACTTTCTTGGAGTGTATTTTAGGTTGAGTATGTTTGAAGAGAATATGATGGTTGTGAGGGAAGAGACACAATCTGAATGGCTTGCAATGTGAGTTTTTCAAAAATATTTCAACCTTATAACATTTTTATTTTCAAAGTCATTCTTAACCTTTTATTTTTCTTCTTGTTTAGAGTTCCGATTTAAGTTTGTCTACCACTGTCCCAAACAACCTCTATACTGAAAAATAAAAAAACACCCGAGATAGAAAAAGAACCAACCCCTCTGCTACAAATTGAAGGAACTAAAAAAAGGTAATAAGTAATGTTGGGTGTATATTTGGTTATAGTTTGGGTGTATATTGCTCCTGTTGGGGTGTATATTTTGACGATTGATCCAAGACTAGTTTTTTTACATCATGATTAAATTTATATACCGTGCAGTACTCCTGAACCCCCCCAACAACTTGAAGAAAGCACACACACGCTTCTCCCAACTCCATCTAAAATGTAAGTTCATCAAAGTAAAATCAATATTTGGTTATCATCGGTATATTCTTATTCTTATAATACGTTATACATGATCACACAATAATCCAGTCCCAAAAGATGCTGCTGCGCTGATGATGATGGCACGGACAGCATCGTATGTTCCTAAAGCAGATTCGTTACCATCATTTAGCCTTGGCTTGACTGATTCAAGCCAAGAAAAAGCAGCAACGCAAGAGGGAACGTCAACGCAAGAAGGAGAGATGGAAAAAACTCCAGAAACTCCAAAGCTGCTAGAACAATTAGGGAATTTTGTGGAAAATAGCAAACAGTGGGTAAAAGCAGAAAATAAAAGTCTACAAATTCAAAAGGAGAGTGGCGGAAAAAGTTCTGAAAAGTTTGAAACTCCTGCGAGATCAGAATACGGCTGAAATGAAAGAGAAGTGCTACATCTGGGGGATGCGATTGAAGAAATACGCAGATGGCAGAACTAATGAGTTTGACAACGTGTGCACTCTGATTGCCCAAGATAAATACATTTTGATAAGAATGTACCTTGCATCACTCAAATCAGAAAGTTATATAGAACATGAGGTAATATTAGAATAACATTAATGTTTTTTATACCAAAGTTAACTGTAATGTTTATTAATGTAAATTGATTTCGGCATATTTTTCTAGATTGTATCTGCCATGTGCCTCATCCTTAACCAGAAAAATGATAAAAGGTTTCAAGAAGAAGTATACTGTCTCCCCCTGATATTGTGGTAATTTTACTTCTACTAATTTTGAGTGTATTTTATGTATTCCTTAGGGTGTATTTTCTCTGATCAACTGGGTCTGTTTTGTATTCATTTTGGTGTATTTTTTACGTTCAATTGGGTGTAAGTTGTGTATTCATTTGGGTTTATTTAAAGTATTCAGTTGGGTGTATTTTCAGTATTTCATTTATTGTTTCACAATTGTTGCAAAACATGGCCATTGCGAAGCATCCAAAGGGAGAATTCATATCACCTAAAACCAATAAAGAATTTAGGGTGGAAGAATACCCAATGTTTATTTCCTTCATAGATGCAAAAAAATTAACATCACATTGATATGTAAGTTTCCATTTGTAAAATTTGTTAGTACCATTCTTTACTTATATGCCAAATAAAATAAAACACTGTTGAAATGTCGCCATGTTTCAGATTTTTGCACCTGTTTGCCACTCAAATCATTGGTGGTTATGACTGATTGATACAAGAAAATGGAGATTTTATATACTTGACCCGGTACACACGAAATGTCCAGCCGATGACAGAAAGGAGCTTAATAAATTCATTGTAAGTTGGCTCTATGTTCTTTATTTTAATAGTTAGATGTATTTCAATTCAATATAAGGTGTATGTATGTTTTGCTTTGGGTGTAAGTATGTTCTCCTTTGAGTGTATTTCCTTTGGGTGTATTATTGATTTGTTTTGTTTTTTAAGGGATATGTAATTTCAAGAATGAGAGTATATGCTGGCGGGGCGCCTCTGAAGAGAAAGGAGAATGAGAAGAAAATTAGAGCACCATATGCTAACATCTCAAGCCAAAAGACAAGGTATAAATTTGTGACTCTGAACATTAAACTTTTCTAAATGAGATTTGTAATTTATTTTCTTCGTTTTCAGT
The DNA here is from genome assembly GCF_003086295.3 of Arachis hypogaea. NCBI lineage: Eukaryota > Viridiplantae > Streptophyta > Magnoliopsida > Fabales > Fabaceae > Arachis > Arachis hypogaea. Next base: position 18,175,589 of record NC_092045.1, read on the forward strand.
TATGACTGTGTTATTTACGTTATGAAGTGGCTTGAGTTAATTGAGCTCGAAAACATTAAAAGGGCGAAGTATGAGTGGGATAATTGGACACAGGTAACTGTCTTTAAAACTATATAACTCTGTATTACTTTACTGAATTAATATTGTTATTTAAACAGAATATACTTTTTAATTGTAGGACGAGGTGGACTACTATAGAGTAGAATATGCTTCCCGGATACTATTCAGTGAAATGAATAAAGACAGAGCTGAAGCAATTAGAGGGAGTAATGCAATAAGACTGTCCAAGCCATCCTCAGTATTATTGAGTCCATTTTGTCACATAGACTCTAATAAGATAGAAACTGAGTAATGTAACTGCTAGCTAGTTTGTAAATTGAACACATGGTGTAAAAATTTGTCAATTATAAACAACTTCTATTCAATGAAATTTTTTTCCATAGTTAAACTGTTTGTGCTGTTAAACTGTTTGTGCTGTATTCAAAAGCTCTGTATTACGGGTGGTAAAATATGAAGGAAAATATCAAGCCAGGTATAAACACAAATTATAAAATTTTATACCCAAGGAAAGTTTAATATACACCCAAGATTGCTTAATATACACCCAAACTTCTATCCCCTTAAACCCTAAACCCAAAATCCTAAAAATTCTAAAAACCATAAAACCCTAAACCCTAAAACCCTAAACCCTAAAAACCAAAACCCTAAACCCTAAACCTAAAACCATAAACCCTAAACCATAAACCCTAAACCCTAAAAACCTAACCTTAAACCCTAAACCCTAACATCCTAAAATCCTAACACCTAAACCCTAAACCAATAAAACTACTATACACCCAAATCAGTAATTTTTTAACATAAACAACAGATTGTGAAGTATATATATCTATATATAAGTAAAATATGAAATACAAGAAAATTCATAAATACACCCAAAATAATACTGCTTTTACACCCACATTCTGTAACTATACACCCAAAGAGTTATTCGCTGCTGCTAATACCCTGAACTGATAATTCATCACACGTATTTGATATTGGCTAGAATTTGAATGCACCACTGATCCAATATCAAAAAGGTTTAACTGAATATAACAAACTCACATATTAGCTAAACTATTAACGACAAAATTAAACTCAATTACCATAAATTTAAAAACATCACTTTTACCTCGTTTAAAGCTTTCGTTTTCTTCTTCTTTGAGGCATTTTTAATCTATTTGTCCAACTTTGAAATTCGCCTATTTTTTGGACGTCTTCTTGTTCGAATCCTTGGAGGACTCTGAAGCTCGTTAACGGATTCCAAGTTGGCATCTTCGTGAGATAAAGAAGATGTCCCCTTCCTTTTGGCTTTCAATTCTTCCATCTCAACCATGACGGTATCGTACGCACGGTGCAGCATTGCAGTCAGCTCCTCCGATTCTGATGCAAATTCGCAAATATTTTGCGAACGAAAAATCAATTCGTCAAACCTCTTGCTTCTTGACTCCAACAGTGGCTCGTCATGGCTGCTCTTGATGTGTGTGTGTCGCCTCTTTACCTTCTTGCTCCATTGTTCCAATATATATCTAGGTGACACTTGGCTTACTTGTTCAAATCTTAACACGCTTAGTGCGTGACGGCGCAGTATCCCTTTTGATCGAATAATAAGCATTGGCATTTTACCTCGGTTGCTACTGAGTCGTAAGTAACCACAAACTTATTGAATATTGAGCTGGAAACTTGTTCTCCAACTTCGTATACTGAATAGCCTAAAGCGGAATTCATTAATCTAGTTATGCAATTCGCTTTTCCTCTTAACTGTGCTTGGACTTCCTTAAACTTTTGATGAGTGTACAAATGTTGAAACTAAGCTTCAATGGAGGATTTGGTTGCACACGGTATGACCCCGTATGAAAATCTGCAGCATCTGATTCTTTCTCTGCTTGCACCCTGCTTCCGAGGCAATTATCGTATTGTTTGACAAATTGAATAAGCGAGCTATTCCGGATAATAAACTAGTTAAAAAATGAATGCATGCTCTCACTCCTTTGCGTCCTTCTCATCCCTGCCCAGAAATGGTGATCCAAATAGATTGGAACCCATATATGACGGTCTTCATAGAGATCTGCAGAATACACCCAAAAACAGACTATAAATACACCCGACGTAAATTTAAATTACACATCTGCTGCAGATTTTAAACAAACATTACCTGAAAGCCACTTGTCCACAAGACCAAAATTCAGCAGAAAATCATTCTAATTCCTATCAAATGAGTCTTTACTATAAGAGTTCCAAACAACTTGGCTCATTTCTTGTTCAATTTCTGCATGTCCCTTGTACCCGTTTAATTTGCTTGGAATCTTCTTCATGATGTGCCAAATACACCAACGATGAATTGTTGTTGCCATACAGGCCTCTAAATCCCTTTTCATTGATGCGCATTGATTGGTGAGGAATCCTTTCGGAGCATTCCCTCCCATGCAACGAAGCCAACATTGAAATAACCATTTGAATGATTCAATTTCTTTGTTTTTCATCAAAGAGCATCCAAGAAGTGTCGACTGACCGTGGTGATTCATCCCGACAAAAGAACTACAAACCAAATTATACCTGAAACAAATTACCATAGTGCAGAATGGAAAATCATTAGGTACACCCAACAAATGCTTTTTATACACCCAAAAAACAACCAATATACACCTCTACTGCGGATTCATAAAATTACATTAATTTAGCATCATAAACAGGGACAGTTTGTTACCTGTTTGTATTGTAGGTTGTGTGAAATAAAATAACATCTCTGAAATACTCAAAGACAGCTCTACTTCTTGCATCGGCCCAAAAAGCCAGCTTAATCGATTGATCCTCCTCGAGTTCAAGCTCAAAAAAGAAATTCTGATTCTTCTCTTTCATTCGTAACAAATATTTTCAAAATTCTTTTGCATCTTCTTGTTCAGAAACATTACGCACTTCTCTCGTAATGTAATTCCTCACATCCTTTTCAATAAAATTTAACTCGCGGTGACTCCCGGCAGCCGCAACAAATGACTGGTAAGTTTTGTTTGGTCTAATACCAACCTCCTCGTTATTCTTTATTGTACGACGAATGGACATGCTTAGTTCCCTGTGCTGTTTGAGCATCTCTGCTTTACTTGGACAGCAGGGGTGTGAATGATCCAACACAACCGCACCAATCTCCTTCAATGAGTGTATATAAATTCTTGCAGGACAGTTTAAACCGGCTGTCGGATTTGTCTTCTCGGTCGGAGATATTTTAGATTTTCATTTTTCCTCTCTGCTACATGTAATCAATTGATTCTTAATCTCGTTTCCCTTCCTATTTGTGCTCCGAACTCTTGTAGAAAAACCTACAGCATTGGCGTGGTTCCTGTAAAATTTTCCAGCATCTTCAAGGGTGGTAAAGGTCATTCCAACCTTCGGAACAAACTGGTCATCAACAACAGAGAGATGCTGCAGAATACACCATGTCAAAAACAAAAAATACACCCAATCATTGCTGATATAATACACCCGAATGGCAACAACTCAACTAAAATTGACAATAAAAGCCATAAACTGTAAATACACAGGCTGCAAAATACACCATGACAAAAAATAAAAATACACCCAATCATGTCTGATATAATACACCCGAACGACAACAACTCAGCTAAAATAACAAAAAACAATAAACTGTAAATACACATGCTGCAGAATACACCATGTCAAAAACTAAAAACACACCCAATCATGTCTGATATAATACACCCGAACGACAACAACTCATCTAAAATAATAGAAAAAGTCATAAACTGTAAATACACCAACACTTCCCGCAAAAATACACCCAAAGAGTTCTGATCTACACCCGAGCGTCTACTATAAATTCCAGATAATCAATCAAAACTAATACATTAGATTCAATCCACAGATTTATGTTCACGCGTTAGTTTCACAGTCAATATTCACGAATTATTCAGCTACACAATGCTATACAAATTACTGCAACAAAATTCAGAGTAATCGTATGTAAATCAAAACTCAGGAACTTCGTTAGATACAAATTCATAATCCACTTCGCCCTGATTCAACTGACAATCTGAGATTGAATCATCCATTATCTTCAAAACGAGTTCAAACTTTGATTTCAGAAAACAAAAAATCGAATAGAAAATGAAGCTGGAGTTACAGAAAGAGAAGAACGAGAAGAAGAACGAAGAAGGAAATAAGGAGAACGAGCAAATCTAGAAATAACGAGAACGAAGAAGAAAACAAATCTTTTAAATTTGGAAATTATATATAAGCGGGATCTTTATATAGCGCGTGTATGGGACGTAACCTTTGCAACGCGTTTTGGATTTTTATTCGTTAATTAACTTGTAAAACTAATAGCTTGTATGCAGAACTTTTCTGTTTTGTTAGATCTACTCTTACTCACATATTTATCTAATTAGATTCGTTCTTTTAAATAATTATTCATCTCATAGAATATTTTTAATCTATCATCTTAAATTATGCATATTTTATTTTAAATATTAAAAAGGTATAGTAATAACCAAAAGTAGTTCTTCATGAATAACCCTCTTGACAATACCATGCAACTTTCCCGAATCATCGTCCCTGGACACCACGGAACACGCCCTTCTTCACAACATCAATAATAATTCGTCGTTCTTCACTCTCCACTGCCCTCCCCATTTCTCCAACACTGTGCCAAACCACCTCACGCGCCATTCGGAGATTCACGCGCCTCCAATGGCCGAATCGCCTCCTCTCCCAATCTCCACTCCACACGCCCACACTGCCCCAGCCACTCCCCCGATCGCCACATTCGTATTCCGCGCCTTCATCTCCCGCCTCAGCTCCTCCCTCCGCCAAGGCTTTTCCGACCGCCGCCCCTGGTCGGAGCTCCTCGATCGGAGCTCAATTTCCCGACCCGAATCCCTCTCCGACGCATACTCCCGGATCCGCAAGAACGCTTCCTACTTCCGCGTCAACTACGTAACCCTAATCGCACTCGCACTTGCTCTCTCACTCGTCACTCACCCTTTCTCTCTCCTCGTGCTTCTCTCTCTCCTCGCCGCGTGGTCCATCCTCTACCTATTCCGCCCCTCCGACCAGCCACTCTTCCTCTTCGGCCGTACCTTCTCCGACCGGGAGACCGTCACCGCCCTCGTCGTCCTCACCGTCTTCGTCGTCTTCCTCACCAGTGTCGGTGCTCTCTTGATCTCCTCCCTCACCGTTGGTTTAGCCGTCGTGTGCTTGCACGGCGCGTTCCGTGTACCGGAGGATCTTTTCCTTGATGACCTGGAGCCTCGCAATGCCGGATTGCTCTCGTTCCTCGCCGGCGGTCCGGCCGGTTCGCGCTTGTGAGCATAGGGTTCTGGATTGTCTCGGAGGTTTTGTTCTGATTAATTAGTTGAACTTGTAGCTTCTATTCATTTTAGGTAATTGGTAATTTTCTTCTTATACCACTATTCATATACATATATGTAAATGGCAATTATTGCAACTTGACAAGTTTTATGATCTCAATTAATGAAGTTTTGATATCATTTTTTCTTTATTTTTTAATGGCAGTATTGTTGTCTTCTAGAGTAGCAGTTATACAGTGCAAAAATACAATGCGCCAAATTAGTTAGTATTATTTAACTTATTTTCATGTGTATTTTGTATTCTGACATTGACATTGGGGCTAGTTTTGGTTGGATCCTTGTTGGAGTGCTCTTTATGCAAGACAGAAAATGTACTACTTTTTATTAAGTTACTTATCTTGCAAGGGTTGAGCAGATAAATTGCTGAGGCAGAGCTTCTTGTTTTGGGAAATCGATGAGTTCTTGTTGTGGGAGATTATTGTATTAGTAGATGCTGTAAGCACTATTATTAGTTCATGTTGTGGGAGATTAGGGTAGGGTAATAATTTGAGTATACTTAGGTTGGTGGTGGCTTCATCTTGTGTCTGGTTTGATGTTGAGAAAGCTCATACTATGGTTTAAAGGGTAAAAATATAATTGAGTATTTCTAAACTTATTTTAGCATATTTGAGTAACATTAATCATGATTTTTCTTGTATTATTTATCAAACTATGGTTTGGACAGAAGTAGCGAACAAAAGAAGTTGTTTCTTGTTTTGTTATTAGAACAAATTATGGTTTGCAAAGTGTAAATCAAAAGAAAATGTCATGAAAACTGTGGAAAAGTAAAAAATGGAGATTCGGTACAATCTTCCTGAACGGGAAGAATCGGGACGAAGACGGAAAGAAGTTTGGAGTTCCGGCATGGGACAACTTTGCCCTGCCTCACTCTATTGACATCTCTACTCATTGTGTGAGAGATCTTTAATAAATTTCTTTCAACATCCTAATTTAAAATATAAATAAATTAAAAAATTCATAATATTATTATATTGAAAGAACTTGTGTTAGTTTTTTTCTTGTTTTATGCATATAATAACCTATTAGTAAATGAAGTGTCTCAATTAAGTTTTAATATCAATTTTATCTAAAATGTCATAATTATGAAATCTGAACTGGATTGACTAATTTGGCCAGAAAACTGAATTTTTAATCAGTCTAATTTGATGTTTTAACCATTCATGCAACTAAATCGGTTAAACTTGATACATTTGATAAATATATATATATATAGTAGATTTTTTTCAAATAATTATATTACATAACCAATATCAAATTATTTTAAAATATTATATTAATTAAGTTTATTTAAATAATTCTACTAATAATTTAGTGATTGTGATCCAATAACTCAGCATTAATCATGTTGATTAATAGTCCTGGTATGATAATTTGATAATTTAAATAAGTCCGAATAAAATGAGAGTGAAAACACTTCACCTGTACTAGTGTTGTTTAATTGAATAATTGTAATTCTTGACGTATAATGGGCAAAGCCAACCCGACAGCCGAACACTATTCTTTTACCGAAAACGATGCGAATCTTGGGATGGGGCTCAAACTGTCATGGAGGACCTCAACCAACAAGAATCAAGTTTTTTAGACCGAAAAAAAAAAAGAATTTAGTTCTCATTAAATTGGGATAGTAAAATTTATATATAATAATAAAAATTATAAATTTAATAATAATTAATTTATTATTTTACTATTCATAATTCTTTTTATTTTAGAAGAGTTTTTTTTAATTGTCGTGTTGTTATTTATTGGTTTTGAGTTGAGGATCATTCTGCTGGAATTATATTTTACTTGAAATATTTGCAAGATGACCTCACATTCAATGTCTAAGAATCAGAACTGGTTCTAAAAATCAAATCGGTTATGGAATTGTTTTGGTCACTGATTCATTAATTTAAAGATTTAACCAATTTAATCATAGTTTAACCGAAAAAATTAAATAATAATAAAATAATATTTAAAAATATATAAAAAATACAAAAAATATAAATATATACTAATATAAATTTAAAAATTATACAAATTAAAAATATAAAATCAATTAAAATTTTATAATCTCATATAAATATAATACAAGAATTAAATAAAAAATAAAATAGTCAAATATCAAAATTTATATATATATATATATATATATATATATATATATAATTCATGATATTATATATTTTATGTAATAGAATAATAAAGAATAACAACACATAAAAAATATTAATTTAATTATATCTTAATTTTTATTTTATTTATTTAATAAATAAGTGCATTCTTCTATATTTTTTAATTTTCTATATATATTTAGTTTAAATTAGATGTACTATATTATTACCTATAAAACAAATATAATTTATTATATTAAAAAATAAAAATATACTTCTATAAAAAAAATATATGTTTATACAATAATAAAAAAATTTAAAAAGAAAAAAAAGAAAGAAAAAGACAAATCTTGTTTAAATAAAGAAAAAAAATTCTTGTTGACAGAGTTCAAAGACAAAAAAAAAAAAAAAAAAAAAACCTAGAACTCATTCAATTACTAACCCTAATATTACAATTGCCTGAGTAAAATTTATGTGTGGCTTGTTTCTCATAACATTTGCAGTGGCCGCTACAGAGTATTTTCCATTTTTCTTTGCGAGGCTTGAGGTCTTTGTTGCTTTAATCTTTTCTTGGATGTTTAAAATTTTATAAATGCTTGTTATTGAAACTTACTCTCTTTGATTCTTGTTTTGATTTGTCTTATGCTATATTGTGTTATACTGTTCTCCTTCCCTTTTTTTTTTTTTTAATTTTTGCTTTCCCTCTCAATCATTGTTCTGCCATTTTCATTGTTGCGTCTGCTCTAGCGTCCACCGCCATTTTTTTCTTTTTTTTTTGGTTCGCTGTCTTATTTTTTTTCCATCATTATTTTCTATTCTTTTTCAGTTCTTCTTTTAAGAACCGTTTTGGTTCGGCTTGATTTTGTTTCCAGATGATTTTCTAGTTTTTTGGCAGTTCTTAAAAAAGACGGTATTGCTTACGGATTAAACTGTATTAGATGCTGATTCTCGATTGAATCAAACAGTTCCATCCGATTTTAAAATCCTTGATCAGAACTCTCTTTAATTTTTCACGTTATTATTACCACTAAAAATAATTTATATATACTAATGATTCGATAAGTATTTATGTATTCAATTAGTTTTTTATTGCTATTAAGTTATATTATCTTTTGAAAGATAAAAAAATAATAAAATAATCAATTGGATAAAGTCTATTTTATTGGTAAATAAAGTACGTTAACATAGACAAAAAATACATAAATACATATAATTTATGTATTTGTTCATACTTGACCTAATAGTAAAGTCAAACCTAAGGTGAACAGGCTCAATCTATAAAAAAATGGTCCCAAAAAACGGATCCATTGATTTATTTGCCAACCTGACTTGCATAGCCAAAGAAATCTCAACTGCATTAAAGTGTATCTTAATAAACTTAGTATCTATTTTAAATATGGAATCTCAACAATTCCTAATAAAAGAGGAAGTAACCACCCAATATTATAGGAGGATAAGTTACAGAAAGATAATAAAGTCATCTTTTCTATTATATATATAAATATTCTATTATACACAAGATAAAAATGAATCCTAATATATTAAAACCTGCCTAAATTCTTTCTTAACTTAAGAATTAGAGTGTCTTGCATGTATCATTCCATCCCTTACTCAAAATTCTTGGATGATTTTACCTGGCTGGAGAAGACATTGAAATTCTCATTAAAAGGTGTGTGAACCTCATGTTCAGACCCAAACCTCATCAATTTCAGGTAACCCTCAGAAGATTAGCGTCGCTGCTAAGGACCTGTTGTTCGACACCCAACCATGGTGGACGATCACCCAAAAGATAGATACATGGCGCAACCAATTCTAAACCTCAAGAAGAGGAAAAACCTAATGATGATTGAGCAATTGTTATCCCTCCACACTCACAAAGAGGTATAGGGACCAACGAAGAAAGAAACAGAAAAGACCCAAAAGGACAAAGAATATGATATGAAATTCATAGACTTAAAGGATCAAGAGATATAGACGTAACAGAATTAATGGAATTACTCCATGGACATTAAAGTTGGATAGAACAGTTTGAGATTGAGTTAGAGTGACAACGCGAATTCGAGTGGGCCCTACGAAGAAAGGTACAATGACGTAGGGAGTTGGTGAAAAAACTTGAAAGATTAGAGTCTAATCTTAAGTGTAGGAGACCTTGAATTGATCGAGAAACCACACCCTTAGAAAGTGAAGACCCATTCTCAGAGAAAATCATGCGAGCAAAAATCCCTAGAAATTTTAAGAGCTCATGCATGGGCCTTTATGTGGCATGACCAAACCCCGACATCACTTAAGTAATTTCAAAAGTCAAATATATTTGGCCAACGCCTTAGATGCAACTCGATGCAAAGTTTTTCCGAGTATAATAACTAACGCGACGATGAAGTAGTTCGATAGTCTTCTTCCGAGGTCGGTCACTTGTTTCGATGACCTAGCCAAAAGCTTCCTCAACTGATTCTGCATTAAAAAAGGGAAAGCCAAGCATGCTCCATGCATTTTGGATGTCAAACAAGAGGTCGGAGAGTCCATCAGTATCTACATAAAAAGGTTCAACAAAGCATATTTAGAGATTCAGAACTTGCCCACTGAAGTACCTATCGTGGGGCTTGTTAATGGTCTCAAAGAAGGCCCTTCTCATAGTCTATATCAAAAAGGAACTCAACTTCTCTGTACAAAGTTTAAGAACAGGTAAAAAAGTATATCAACATGGAAGAAACATCTTAATTGAAAAAGCCTAGAGCTGGAACAAAACATTTAATACCAACCCCGAGATAAAGAAAAAGAGCCCAAGAAGAAAAAAACACACAATTCAAAAAGACCTCGAAGATACTATTCTTACACTTTGTTGTGAGTTTTTCTGATCAAAATCTACAGAGAGATATGCCACACTGAAAAGATACCACCTCCAAGGCCAATTCGAAATAAGAATGCGGGTAATCATACTAAATATTGTGAGTACCACAAAATTTATGGCCATTCAACTAATGACTGCTACAACTTGAAGAACGTGATAAAAAAATTAGCTAGAGAAGGGTGATTGAATAAATACTTGGCTGAGAGAACAAACAGAATAGGTAAATGGAAAAAAGATAGTAAAGACAGGAAAGGGCGAGAAAGACCAACAAGAACACCTGAGAGGCACATTCACATGATTGCTGGTGGCTTTGCAGGAGAAGAATAACTAAGTCCTCCCACAAAAGATACTTGAAGGAGGTCTACCAAGTCAGAGAGGATGAGGAGATACTCAACCTGCCTATAATAACCTTTAAAGAAGATGCTAAGAGTATTGTGTCCGGATATAATGATCTAGTGGTTATAACCATGATATTAGTGGTGGACGAAATTGTGATTCATTCTTCTTTGTATTTGCATGAGATTTATTTAATGGCTCTTTGCTATGTGTGGACACAACTCCGTTCAACTTAACCAGCAAGTGTACTAGGTCATCCAAGTAATACCTTACATGAGTAAGGGTCGATCCCACAGAGATTGTTGGTATAAAGCAAGCTATGGTCACCTTGTAAATCTCAGTTAGGCAGATTAAATTGATTTATGATAGGTTCGAAAATTAATAATAAATAGAAAATAAAATAGGATAGAAATACTTATGTAAATCAATAGTGGGAATTTCAGATAGGCGTATGGAGATGCTGTGCTTCTCTTGAATCTCTACTTTTTTATTACATTCATCCAATCCTTCTTACTCCTTTCCATGGCAAGCTGTATGTAGGGCATCACTGTTGTCAATGGCTACATCCCATCCTCTCAGTGAAAATGGTCCTATGCTCTGTGACAGCACGACTAATCATCTGTCAGTTCTCAATCAGGTTGGAATAGAATCCCTTGATTCTTTTGCGTCTGTCACTAATGCCCAGCCTTCAGGAGTTTGAAGCTCATCACAGTCATTCAATACCAGAATCCTACTCGGAATACCACAGACAAGGTTAGACTTTCCGGATTCCCGGAATCCTACTCGGAATACCACAGACAAGGTTAGACTTTCCGGATTCCTATGAATGCCGCCATCTATCTAGCTTATACCACGAAGATTCTGTTGGAGAATCTAAGAGATATGCGCCCGGCCTAAGGTAGAACGGAAGTGGTTGTCAGTCACGCACGTTCATAGGTGAGAATGATGATGAGTGTCACGGATCATCACATTCATCAAGTTGAAGTCCAACGTATATCTTGGAATAAGAATAAGGAGAATTGAATAGAAAATAATAGTAATTGTATTGAAACTTGAGGTACAGCAGAGCTCCACACCCTTAATCTATGGTGTGTAGAAACTCCACCGTTGAAAATACATAAGTGAAAGGTTCAGGCATGGCCGAATGGCCAGCCCCCATGAAGGTGATCAAAAGACCGAATGGTCAAAAGATGTCTAATACAATAGTTAAATGTCCTATATATACTAGACTAGCTACTAGGGTTTACAGAAGTAAGTAATTGATGCATAAATCCACTTCCGGGGCCCACTTGGTGTATGTTTGGGCTAAGCTTGATCTATCCACGAGATGAGGCTTTTATTGGAGTTGAACGCCGAGTTATAGCGTGTTTTGGGCGTTCAACTCCAGGTCGTGACGTGTTTCTGGTGTTTGACTCCAGACAGCAGCATGTACTTGGCGTTCAGCGCCACTTTACGTCATCAATGCCCAAATAAAGTATGGACTATTATATATTTCTGGAAAGCTCTAGATGTCTACTTTCCAACGCCGTTGAGAGTGTGCCATTTGGAGTTCTGTAGCTCCAGAAAATCCATTTCGAGTGCAGGGAGGTCAGATTCCAACAGCATCAGCAGTCCTTTGTCAGCCTCCTATCAGAGTTTTGCTCAAGTCCCTCAATTTCAGCCAGAAATTACCTGAAATCACAAAAAAACACACAAACTCATAGTAAAGTCCAGAAATGTGAATTTAGCATAAAAACTAATGAAAACATCCCTAAAAGTAGCTTGAACTTACTAAAAACTACCTAAAAACAGTGACAAAAAGCGTATAAATTATCCGCTCATCAATTAGCCAATGCTAATCTTCACAGGACCTTAGTAGATCAAGGGAGTTCAGCTAACACCCTATTTAAATCAGCCTTTGATAAACCATGCTTGGAAAAAAAGGTTTGAAAGCATACCCAGACTCTCTATTTGGTTTAGGAGATTCACCTATCTGACCTCTGAGGTACATCACATCGTATAATACTTTTAGTAGAGAGTTAAAAGCACAAACTATAAACATCGACTACATTGTAGTAGACATGGCGTTAGCATATAACACCTTGATAGGTCAGACAACTCTAAACTGACTTACTGCTGTAGTATCAATTTCTTATCTCTGTGTGAAATTTTCGTCTTTAGAAGGAATAACTACTAAAAGGAGATCAGAAATTGGCCAGAAGATGCTATAATAAAAGCTTAAATCTATGAGGGCTTTCCTAAGGGGAAAAAAGTTAATTCAATATAGCTTGATGGTGTATGAGTTCGAGAAGGTTTGAGCCCTCATCCTGAGAAAAAAAATGGAAGAAGGACAGATAGACATCGAAGTCAGAAAACCACTAATGTGGGAGCCAATTTAGACCAGAAACTGAATGAATATATCATCAAGCTCTTACAAAAAAACTTTGACCCCGTCGCATGGAAAGCTTCTGACATGCCGAGCATCCATCCCGACCTCATATGCCACAAGCTAATTTATGTACCTAGGGTCCCGACTTGTACAAAAGTGACAACAAAAGCACAGTCCAGAAAGATCACAGGTTGTCGAAGAGAAAATACATACGCTTTTGGAGGCTGGATTCATAAAGGAAGTGAAATGCCCTCTATGACTAGCAATTATTGTCCTAGTAAAAAAGTAAAATGGAAAGTGAAAGATGTGTGGAGATTATACCAACCTCAACAAAGCTTGTCCTAAAGATCCTTATCCTCTCTCCAATATTGACGCCTTGGTAGATTCAACATCAAGGTACAAGTTTCTCTCTTTCATGGATACTTACTCAGGATATAACCAAATCTCAATGTACAAGCCCGATCAAGAGAATATGTCTTTCATCACTCCTAGGGCCAACTATTGCTATGTGGTTATGCCCTTTAGATTGAAAAATACAAAGACAACATACCAGCGATTGATGAACAAAGTGTTCTCATCTTACATGAGAAAGCTAATACAAGTCTACGTTGATGATATGCTTGTCAAAACCAAAAGTGAAGTTAGTCTACTGACTGACTTGTCCAAAGTGAACAACATTATAAGACAATATGAGATGAGGTTAAATCCTACTAAGTGCACCTTTGAGTAAAAACAGAAGAGTTCCTTGGGTTCATGCTTACCCAAAGAGGCATTGAGGCTAACCCGGACAAATACAAAGTGATCTTGGAGATGAAGAGCCCGGCTTGTTTGAAAGAAGTCCAACAATTGAATGACAGACTAATTGCTTTATCCATATTCTTAGCTGGCTTAGCCTTGAAGTCGCTATCACTATTTGCAATCCATAGAAAAGGGCATAACTTCGAATGGACCTAAGAATGTGTATAAGCTTTTCAAGAGTTTAAGCAATTTTTAAGTCAACTCCCAATATTGACCCGACCTGATGGTAGAGAAGATCTGATGTTATATCTAGCTGTCACTGACAAAGCCATAGCCTCCACCCTCATCCGAAAAGATGAAGATGGATAGCGACCTATTTATTTTACAATAAAGGCATTGCAAGGAGCCAATTTGAACTACCAGAAGATTGAAAAAGTTGTCTATACCCTTGTTTTGGCTTTCAAGATATTGTGACCCTACTTTCGAGCTCATACCATCAAGGTTCAAACTAATCAACCCATGAACCATATCTTATAAAAGACAGAAATTATAAGATGAATGCTACAACAGGTTACTGAGCTATTCAAGTTTGACTTGAGATATGAAACTCAGATGGTCATCAAGTCGTAAACCTAGCTAAGTTCTTGGTGGAGTCCACGGAAGAGCCAAAAAGAAGCTCCACTACGTGGAACTTATATGTAGATGGTTTATCATACAAAGAAGGCAGTGGAGTGGGTGTTATTCTTGAAAATCAAGAAGGAACTCGGCTAGAACTCTCCCTCAAGTTCAACTTCTCGACCTCTAACAACCAAGCTGAATACGAAGCAGTGTTTGCTGGCCTGCGAATGGCTACAGAGGTCGGAGCCTTGAAAGTAATAGTCTTCAGCGACTCCCAAGTTATAACTTCGTAAGTAAATGCTGAGTATCAAACCAAAGATCCCAACATGAAGAGATACCTAGAGAAGACGCTAGCCCAGTTGACTTAGTTCCAAGAAGTTGAGGTTCGCCATATAATGTGGGAGTTAAATAGTCAAGTTGATGCACTTTTCAATTTGGTTAGTATAAAGCCATGTGGTAATAATAAAAGCCTGATTCAAGAAATACTACAGTCACCATGAGTGGCAAAAAAAGTTGACAAAACAGACACACTAACAGTCTTTAACATGAATTTAGGTTGGATGATTCCTATCATAGAATACCTTAAGTTTGACATCCTTTATCATGAAGAAAGATAAGCAAAGAAATTGGTAAGAGAAGCCCAAAACTATACAATAGTTTACAATATCCTCTACAGAAGAGGGATATCTACCGCTTTGCTGAAATGTATTCTGACCTCAAAGATGGAAGAAGTCTTAGATAAAATCTACAGTGGCATCTGTGGAAATCATCTTTGGGCAAGATCATTAGCAAAGAAATTGCTACAAGTTGGCTTCTATTGGCCGACTTTGCAAAAGAATGCGGTCAACTTCGTCAAAAAGTGCCCACCTTGCTAGCTGGATACAAACTTCCACGTGACAGCTTTAGAGGAGCTCACCAGTATCACCTCATCATGGCCCTTTGCAAAATAAGGGGGATTAGACTTGCTTGGACCGTTTCTCCAAGCGTCCGAACAAGTAAAATGCCTTATAACATCAATTACTTTACCAAATGGATTGAAGTAGAACCTTTGACAACATTCACAATTCAGAGAAGTTAGAAGTTTCTCTACAAAAATATTTTTACAAGATTTAGAGTGCCATTCTCAATCACCACCGACAATAGGACCAATTAACTGATTCAACATTTCGAAAAATTTGGTTGTAAGGCTGAAAATCAAGCATCAGTTTACATCGGTAGAGCATCCCCATGGCAACGGACGAGCAGAAACTACAAACAAAGTCTTACTGTCCTGACTCAAAAAGAGACTACAAGAAGTAAAAAGGGCAAGGGCTAAAGAATTTTCACAAGTATTATGGGCATATCGAACTATTTCACAGTCAATAATTGGAGAATCTCCCTTTCGACTTGCCTATGAAGTAGAGGCTGTAATTCCCATTGAAATAAATGAAGAGAGTCCAAGAGTGAGATTCGACAATTATGTTAGCAACGTTCAAGTACAAAAAAAACACTTGACCTCCTCCCACAAATCCGAAAACAAGTTGGGATATGAGAGGAAGCGTTGAAGCAAAGAATGACTACAAGGCACAACACAAAAGTCATAGGAAGGAACTTCACCACGAACGACATGGGATGCAGAGGTCGAACGAAAGAAAGCTAGCAACGAACTAGAAAAAACCTTACAAGATTATTGAAGTCTTAGAAAAAGGTTAATACAAAGTTCTGACTTAAAAGGATGCGAATTACCCAGATTTTAGCATATTTTTAATATGAAGAGATACTATAGCTAGAAAGTAAATTTTTTGTCCTAGTGTACCATTTTTCTGACTTCATTGTTTTTTTTAGTAGATTTTCTTAAAAAGAGGTTTTAATGAGACACCATAATAAAAATTAGGAGTAAAAAAAAAAAATTCTTTGTAGCAACTAACAAATTTGTAATTTATTTCAATTAATAAAAGTCCATTTTTCTTACTTCTTTATTTCTACCAATTCATGCACGAGGTCCGAATTATTGTATAATAGTTACCTTCACAAATTAACAAGTCTTTAAACAATTAGGATGCATACGAGTTGTCGAGATAAATAAATTGCAAAAGTAACTTTGTAAAAAGATTGTTATGCAAATAAAAAAGCATAATAAACTATCTCAGGAAAATAAATAGTAAAATTAAAATACAGATACACAGAGAATATTAGATACGATAGTATATAATTATCACGTGAATATCTTCGTTAATAGTATTAACGAAAAATGTTATAGGAGAAATATATTTAAAACATTAAACACAAAAATTAATCAAATTAAACATAAATGGCATTTTTAACACTTTCTAAAAATTCAATATATATATATATATATATATATATATATATATATATATATATATATATATATATACCCAAAATAAAATTAGTGTGTTAATATAAGGAGCTATATCATAGTTGAATAATATTGACAAAAATGTATGGAATGAATCGTATGTTTAATACATCAATCAGCTTGCTTATAAATAGCACGTTGGCAAGTCTGCTCCGCCTGACCATGTGACAATTCAGTCAAACGTGAATGATGATGAATTGATGATGGTAATGATTCATCCGAGTTATATCAGCCCCGAGTGATTGCGGTAGTTTAGTTTTAGTCATTCAAAAGAATTTAATCAATTTATTAGTTATTACTTATTCATTATCAATTAAATATTAACTTTTTAATATTTACGATAGATTATTATTATTATTATTATTATTATTATTATTATTATTATTATTATTATTATTATTATTAGGAATTTAAAATAAACATAAAAACTATATAATAAAAACAAATAATATAATTTCTTTAATTTTTTGTGTCACTTTTAATGCATATTATAAATTTATGGATTTAGTTAACTTGTATAATAAGTGTAATAATTTTAAATAATAAATCAAATTTTTTCAATTTTTAATAATTTAAGACAAAATTTTGTTTAGAGGTTAAGAAGAAGGTTTTAATGGTCTTGACGGCTGATTTTTGAAGCAAGAAGCCAAGAACCATGCATGATGCATGGACCTAAGAAGCGCAGAAGTAGCCGTTAGTGGGGGCTTTGGGGCGCGGGTGGTCAGTCAAGAAGAGGTAAGAAGGACACCTGCACATCACATTTTTAATCATTAAATGTTATTTTTAGAAACTCAATCAACAGAAAATGATTAGAGATTCTAATTCCTACATGCACCTCCTTTCTTACTACTTTCATCTTCTCTCATGTTCAGATTCAAAACACGTTAAATATCACTACATACTCTGGTGATAAAATATTACATATATAAATTGATGCTGATAATGCACATATATATATATTTTCAAATTTCAAAGTTGATAAATTAAAGTAGCCGTTAGTTAGTGTTTGTGAAAATGGGGAGCCATCAAACCACGCCTCGCTCAGAATGTGACAATTTTATTGCGTTGGCTCCCACTCTCACTCCCAACCCGCGCTCCCCATTTAGATCAAGACAATCTCTTGGGTTATCATCACGTGCTGCTTCCCATCCCCATTCTCCTCAACATCACGTGCTGCTTTCACCATGCTCCAAGTTATTTTTATGAAAAGTATTTAAAAATCAGTAAAATTTATAACTTTTTATTAGTAATTAATAATATTTAAAATATAAACTAAAATTATATTGTTGAATTGTTAAATTAAAGAAATTAAAATAATAATTAAAAATAATAAATTCTATTGATTCTTGAGTTATTTATTTATTTATTTATTTATTTTTAGTAATAATACATAACAAATAAAATATATTATTAAAATTAATATCTGGTCAACAAATATATTTTTATACGTAATATTTTAAAAATATAGTGTTAGTTAAATTTTAAATTCTAAATTTTAGACTTTAAATACTAAATTCTAAATTTTAAATCTTATATAAAAATAAGGTTTGTCACAAAATACCGACAAATATTGATGAAAAATATTTATCCTAACATTTCTCCTTTTTTTGGTATGATCACGTAAAAATAACTCATCATTCTTTAATCAAACGTTAAAGAATGGATTTATTTCGGAAATTAAAAAATATAAAATTTAGGCCAATTGTGCAATTCATTAAGATCATGATGATTGATAATTTGATATTTATGCATATATTTTGAACAGAAAACTATTTATTAGCCTGAAGTGTCAGATTCATTTAAATTCATAAAACCAGATTTTTGTTCACTCACCACAAAAAAGCCTCCTGCTCTCCACTATCATGCACTGTGTGAAACTTACACCACTGTCTTCTTCTCACAGTGTCTGCAATTTTTTCATTGACTCACACAACATAGAACATGCACTAGAATATTCTCAACTCAATCAAAAACTTTCCCATCTTTTCCTACACTGATTCTCTTGGTTTTCATTCAATACAGCAATGCAGAACCAGAACCAGGCTTTGCAACATGTGATGAGAAAGAACAACCACATATCTGAAAACAAGAAAGAAAGATGGAAGACTATTGTGTTCTTCAATGTTCACTCCTTCTGGATTCTTGTTCTTATGCTGCTACTGCTGCTGCTTCATTCCACAGTTATGAATCCAGTTTCATGTGAAGATGATCGCTGGGATGGAGTGGTCGTAACAGAATCGAATTTCCTAGCACTTCAAGCCTTCAAGGAAGAGCTCATTGACCCAAAAGGATTCTTGAGAAGTTGGAATGACACCGGCTACGGTGCATGTTCCGGAAGCTGGAATGGCATAAAGTGTGCAAAGGGACAAGTTATAGTAATCCAGCTTCCATGGAAGGGATTGCGCGGCCGAATAACGGAACGGATTGGACAGCTTCAGGGTCTCCGGAAGCTTAGTCTTCACGATAACCGAATCGGCGGCGCAATCCCTTCGTCCTTGGGGATTCTCCCAAGCCTCAGAGGTATTCAGTTATTTAACAATATGTTAACTGGTTCAATCCCTCTTTCAATTGGTTACTGCCCTTTGCTTCAGTCTCTTGACTTAAGCAACAATTTTCTCACTGGAACAATCCCTGATAGCATTGCCAATTCCACAAAGATTTATTCTCTTAACCTTAGCTTCAATTCCTTCCATGGTTCCATTCCAATTAGCCTCACTGGCTCGCGTTCGCTGACGTTTCTTTCGCTTCAGCACAATAACCTCTCTGGATCCTTGCCTAATTCATGGGGTGGTGATGGTAGCATGAATAATGGCCCCTTCTTTAGGCTTCAAAGTTTGATTCTTGATCATAACTTTTTCACTGGCATTGTTCCTTCTTCTTTGGGAAGACTAAGAGAACTGAATGAGATTTCCCTTGGTCATAATCGGTTTATTGGAGCTATACCAAATGAATTAGGAACACTTTCTAGGCTCGAATCGTTTGACTTTTCGAATAATGAACTTAATGGAAGCTTGCCTGCTACACTCTCTAATTTATCCTCACTAAAACTATTGAATTTAGATAACAACCATCTTGGTAACCAAATACCAGAAGCTTTAGGGAAACTGCATAATCTTTCTGTTCTGATTCTGAGTAGGAACAAGTTTAGTGGTCATGTTCCTGCAAGTATTGGAAAGATTTCCGCGCTTTCACAGCTCGATTTGTCAATGAATAATCTCAGCGGAGAAATTCCATTATCTCTTGGGACACAAGTTAGTCTTAAGTTTTTCAATGTGTCTTACAACAATCTCTCAGGTCCCGTTCCAACTATGCTTGCTAAGAAATTTAACTCAAGTTCCTTTGTGGGAAACAATCAATTATGTGGTTATAGCCTTTCATCTCCATGTCTTGCACCTGCTCCATCAGATGAAGTTCTAGCACCGTTTCCACATCAAGAGTCGAAAGATCGCCATCATAGGAAACTAGGTACCAAAGACAAGATTCTCATAGCAGCAGGGGCACTGCTCTTAGTCCTCATTACACTATGCTGCATCCTGCTCTTCTGCTTGATCAGAAAGAGGGCGAATTCTACGGCGGATAATGGAAAGGCCACAAGGAGAGCTGCTGGTACGACTAGGACAGAAAGAGGAGTCGCGCTGCCTGTTTCTTCTGGTGAAGTTGAAGAGGGCGGCGATGCTGGAGGGAAGCTAGTCCATTTTGATGGACCAATTAAGTTTACAGCTGACGATCTCTTGTGCGCAACGGCGGAAATAATGGGAAAGAGCACCTATGGAACTGTGTACAAGGCTACAATGGAGGATGGAAGGCAAGTTGCAGTGAAGAGATTGAGAGAAAAGATCACAAAGAGTCAGAGAGAATTTGAATCGGAAGTTTGTGTTCTTGGGAGAATTAGACATCCCAATCTTTTGGCTCTAAGGGCCTATTACTTGGGACAAAAAGGGGAAAAGCTCCTTGTTTTTGATTACATGCCTAGAGGAAGCCTTGCTTCTTTCCTACATGGTAAGCTATTTCGATTTTGCAGAGGTTGCTATGCTCATAATTGTTAGTTATTTCTCTTGTTTCATTCTTTATTGATTGATGATAGAATTAGATTAAGTATTTCCCATTTTGATGCAGTTCTTAGACCTGAAACATACATTGATTGGCCAACAAGGATGAAAATTGCGCAGGGAATTGCGCGTGGCTTGTTTTACCTTCATTCGAAGGCGAACATCATACATGGAAACCTTACATCCAGCAATGTGCTGCTTGATGAGAACACAGATGCTAAGATAGCAGATTTTGGCCTTTCTAGGTTGATGACAGCTGCTGCTAATTCCAATGTGATAGCTACAGCCGCAGCACTAGGATATCGCGCGCCTGAGCTCTCGAAACTCAAGAAGGCTAACACAAAATCTGATATATACAGCTATGGTGTGATCTTGCTGGAAATCTTGACAGGAAAGTCACCAGGTGAAACTAGGAATGGCTTGGATTTGCCTCAGTGGGTTGCTTCTATTGTCAAAGAAGAGTGGACAAATGAGGTTTTCGATTCGGATTTGATGAGGGACAAGGCATCATCCTCAACAGTTAATGATGAGTTGCTTAACACCTTGAAGCTTGCTTTGCACTGCGTTGATCCTACACCGTCGCCACGGCCGGAAGCTCACCAAATTCTCCAGCAGCTAGAAGAGATTAGGCCAGAGTTACCACCAGTTAGCCCTGGAGAAGAGTCTTGGCATCATGTTTAGGCCAATCTTTTTCCAAGGAATTATATAGTCTATTTCTATTATTGTTATGATTATTATTCTTTCATTCTTATGTTGATTTTGAATGTTTGAGTGCTCATGTCTGTACATACTTCTATGTTTTATATAGTAAGTGTTTCCTTTTTCATTCTTACATTAATTTACAGTTCTTCCCAAGGTTTATTATGACACTTTGAGCACTATCATGATGGCAACAAATTCAGTGCTGCATTCTAAGTCCAAGCATGTAGAGCTTGATTTACATTATGTTTCAGACTTGGTTATGAACGGCAGAATCTTAGTTTACCACATTCATTCCTGCACATCAGTTTCAAGTTGTTGATATTTTCACCAACCTCATCTCCGTTATGCTCTTTCTGGATTTTCGAAACAGTTAGGCCAAGTCAGCAAGGTAGTTAGCTGAGTTAGTTACTGTGCCAACTTACCAGAGTTGTTAGGAGGTTAGTTTTTGTCACGTGTGTATTAAGAGATACTAGAACCTTTATGTACTATTATATATAACTTGCATCTGAGAGTAAACAGAGCAATGCAATCACTCATCACACTATCATATATACACTCTTGTTAATTCTATGCGCTCTCTGCTCTTGAGCGTGGCCTATTGATACCTACATTGCCATTTTATCTTTACACCAACCACATGATTCAGGACTGTCACGTTTCTGAACCAAAATTGCTATGTGATCATCAAAATTTTACATAATGAAATAGAGAAATTTACCAAATTATTGATAATAAGAGAAGGTATAGGAAACTAACTTTTAGTAAGTTAACACTAGTGCAGCTCCCCATGCGATGCACGGGTATGTCTTTGTAGAATTAAATTGTGAAAAATACCAAATATATTATACAACACATCTCAAAAATTATATGTTTTGAAAGACTTCTCTATATACAATATTTATGTTGACTTTGATAACATATATCCACGGTTTTGAATAAGTATTCGCAACCTAGTCTTTGACTTGACTTTTGATAATGCTACATATAGTTATTCATGTGTAAATACTGGTCTCAGTAAGTATAATCCAACAGTACTTAGTGTCTGTCCCTGTGATTTGTTAAATCGTCATAGCAAAAGAGACAATAATAGGAAACTGTCTACGCTGGAACCTGAAAGGTAAAGCTTGGTTATTGGGAATCATAATCATGCGGGGTATTAGAACCACTTGACCTACCTTGTCACCTGTTAGTGTGATGCATTCGATCACGTGGTTACCCAATCTTCTGACTTGCAATCTTGTTCCGTTACATAACCCATTTGACTGATCAATGTTATGCAGTAGCATGACGAGAATACCTACTTTCAGAGTCAATTCGTGAAGCGGTAAATCAGAGCAATTGATGGCATTAAGAACATCCTACGATAATGTATCTAATTCATATTCCATGTTTCCTTCTTCCACACATAAAGTGTCAGAGCTCAAGTAAGTTTTCTCATCAGCGTTTACATGTTGCATAATGAAAGCATTAACCTCATTTATAACTTCCAATGTTGGGGCCAAGATTGATCTGTCCTTGAAAAAAGATGTTATCTGGATGTTAGACAATAGGTTGGGATAAACAAAGTCCACCAGTTTCTCGAATGCATCAATTACAATTTCATCATGCATAAGCACAATCGACTAACCATCAGTCGAATCCCCAACAAGGCCGTCACCTATCCCTAACAACCACGTAGCAAATTCATCAACGTCTTTCAGTGTGGTACTATCTAGGCCAACAGTTACACACATGTTAATCGTGAGCATCAACAATACAGTGTTGCCACAAATAGGATGAGTTTATGGATGCCTGTACTATATCTTGCCTAGAACCTATTGGTATTACATGCAATATCTGCCTAAAGTCCCCCCTAAAACAACCACCTTTCCTCCAAATGGCAGTTCTGTGTTATAGTATGGTTCAAACCTAAGAATGTCCCTCAAGCATTTGTCAAGAGCCTCATAGCACAATTTATTTAGCATGGATGCCTCATCCCATATAATAAGCTTTGCCTTGCAAACTAGCTTGCACAATGAAGTGCCTTGTTTAACGCAACAAACCGAGTCTTTGTTCAAGTCAAAGGGTATTTTAAACCTTGAATGTGTTGTTCGTCCATTTGGAAGCAATAAAGAAGCAATACCATTAGATGCCACGTTTAGAACAATTTCACCGCTACTTCGTATTGCTGCTGATAGAGTCTTATAGAGATACGTCTTTCCAGTACCTCCATAACCATAAATAAAAAAGAAAACCCTCCATCATTCGCATCTACAGCCTTCATAATCACTTCAAATGCTTTCCTTTGATCTACATTCATTTCTGTGAAGTTTTTAGTAAACTCGTTGTGTAGAACACCACGGTCAAAGTTCAGTTCATCCATGATCAAACGGTCGTCTAACCCATCTACAGAGGTAATACTTGGAAAAGGCATTTGGTCGAATTCTTTAAGTGATCTACCATTAGCCTGGAGTTTTTTTTGTATCTTTGAAAGGTGAGATTCATGATTCGGTCCTCGAAAAGTTGTAAGTCTGTCACCCATATACAAAGATAGAGTTGTCAGATATGTGAATTTAAGTTCACAAAAACATAATTTGGCACTAAACAACAAAGATATAAGTGTTAAACTCACCTGTAAAATGCAATTTTTTCTATGATTATACAAAATGTCCTCAGATAGCACACCATAACACTGTTGCCAAACGATTTCAGGTCTACCAATGTTGTTTGACAATAAGAGAACGACAAAAAGGTTGCGGATGTAAGCTGCAGATGCCCAAGAACTCGCTTCTAAGATTGCATCAATAAATTCTTTATCATCTTACAGAAGCCCCAATGCATAGCATGCTTCCTTGAACGTTGTATACACCATGGCCTCAACCGTCCGCAAGTCAACAAAACTCAAACAACCTTTTTGAATATTAAGTAGAAGCCTGAGGTAATAGTCTTCACCATTACCACGTGGGACATGAGTTAATCTGCCAATTGAGAAGCCTTGTTTCCTAGGCATCCACATGGAGATATCTTCTTTCCAAACAAATTTGTTTGGAAACTGACTATAGGTAAGCACACGACCAAATGCAAACAGTTTATTTGCAAGCATCCATGCTAGGATCTTCGTTGGCTTGCCGTCCACCCTGTCGATGAGATCAACTATGTTCTCATAGTCTCTAAAAACCACGGGATTTTTGTTTGGTAAGTGAAAAGGGAGTCTAACAACTGATGGTTGCTTAAGTTGTATCTCATACCCAAATATTCTCCATGTAGCTTCACATGCAAATATGTACCTACAATCGTAGTAATTTCTGATCTCATCAATTACCTTTTCGAGCTGTCCTTCATCATTGCTTTGGAAGAAGAAGCTGTGACTCTATCATTTACCTTGTGAACATATTTGAACATATATTTTATGGCAGATGTCTAACATGTATGCTCAACGTTGATGTGGCAAGCATACTTTAGTAATAGAGATGGGTTGTACGGAACTATGTATGCACTATCGAGAACTGTGTTCTTCTTCATGATTGTTCTACCATTGTCTACCCGTCTGTATTTGGGGAACCCGACTTCATCAATTACAGTCCTTGATCTAAATTGTTTTGGAAAAACCTTTTAGCACCGCCCATTGGACATGCATGGGCTGGTATTGTTGTATCTCCCGCATGGACCATGAACCATAAACTTCTCAATAGCTGCGTAGAGCTTAAGTCTCTTGCGCTTGTCAGGGATTTCGGCTGATATAAGCTTGTCTATATCCTTGGGTGATTTAGGCTTATATAGTGGGTGCATGAATAACAATATATGAGCATATGGTAACCCTCGTTTTTGGAATTCCATTGTGCAGACATCTGGACTTGGTAATACACAATTAAGGGAGTTTAATAAATTTATGAATATACATAAAATAAGATATACATACAGCCAGTTATTTTCCTGAAGAACCTTCCTTGCTTGAAGTCTGCAATTAACTCACTTAGCTTTATGTTAAAAATCCGCGAAACTATGTCAAGCTTGTCCTCTTCTTTTAATCCGATGTCTTTCAGTAGACGTTTAATCTCACCCCATTCGGGATTGCATGTTATGGTGATAAAATAACTTGGGTAGCCAGCATACCTGCATATTGCGAAGGCATCTTTACAATGGTTAAACATGTATCTGGGTCCACCAGTGAAGCTACTTAGAAGGATTATCCTCTGTCCAATTGACGCAACATTAGCTTCTCCGCTGATGAATGACTCATGGAGTGCACTATATTTGTCTACCCTCAATTTTGGTTGATTGTTCCCAATGAAGCTAAGTCATTCAGACTCTATCATGGTATATGCATCAACCAAGAATTGCTGAAATAACCTCCTTGATTGGAAAAGGATAGGTGACTCGTTGAACCGCATTTATAGTTGGTAGGCAAAAAAACTCTCCCATGCTGATGGTCTTCCTTTTCTTAGTACGGTCAAACCCGTAACGAATAGATGTCTCAATGCCCAATCTAAAACCATCTTCTCCATAAGGAAACAATAAGGGGTATTAAAGAGCCAAGTATAACGGGTGTAAAGCATTTATTCTTTGCAATCTGTTTGACGTCGATTCTATTATAATATCCCTTTTAAGAATTGAGTCATCAATGTCACCTACAATTAGAATGGCAACTTCAGTCACAGTTGGTAAGTTATATACTCTTCCATCCTTCTTACGCTTTCTAATTAGCCTCAATTTGATTTCTGGATTAGAACCCTCAACGAACCTATCTCTAGCAAAACAGATATTCTTTGCAAGATGGTTGTGAAGATCTAACATCTCTTTTAGTTCATACACAATCTGTGCCTCAATTGTGTTGGATTTTGTTTCAGAACTGAAATCACACAAATGAACTACACCGTAAATTATACATTTGCATGGGGAAATATAAATAGTTTTTAATCGTGCAATTAATACTTAAATTGAAATGGTCCTGAATAACAGGAATGGATCTTCTCAATTTTTTCAACAATTGAGGGAGTATAGTATGATCGCTAATGCGTCAATACTCTCTCTCTCTCTCTTGGTTCTACTTATAAAATTAATGGTGACAGATCACACTATACCCCCTCAATTCTGAAAAAAATTAAAGAGTATCCATTCCTGTGAATAACAAATTAGAAGAAATACCTTACAGTAGTTATTCTGTTGTTAACTTCATTCTCGGTGTCGTATATGTACAACTGTGCAAACCTTGGCCTATCATCGACGATAGGAAGCAAACTCCTGATTGAATGATAGTTTAAATTTCTTGATCTAATGCGTTGTAGACGAACTCCATTCTCTTGTTAATGTATCTGCAATAACATTTTTGTCACCCTTAATATATTCAATTTTTATTGGATATTGTAACAAAAATAATTGCCATCTTACCAATCGTCCATGATTATAATCAACTTTTAAATTATATCGTATAAAACCTGTTAGGTAACTTGAATCTGTTCTTAATGTAAATTCTTTGGGTAGTAAATCAATTTTCCATTTCTTAAGAGATTTAATTGCTGCCAGAGTTTCCTTTTCATGAGTGGTATATCTCTGTTCTGTTGGAGTAAAAGTTCCTGAAATATACCTGCAAAGTAATTCCTTTGGGGGATATTTAGAATCTAGTGATTCTTTTTCTTGTTCTAAGCTTTTTATAGCTTTCTTAGCTTTTAGACATCCTGACCAGGTTATGTCTGAGGCATCTGTTTCTACTATTAAGTAGTCATTTTCTTCTGGAATATAAAGTTCTGGAAGCTTTTCACATAATTCTTTGAATTTGCATACTATCTTTTTCATCCCATTTCCATTCTTTTTTAGTACTTATTTTTGGAAATAAGCTTTTAGTATATTCTATTATATTTTTTAAGAATCCTTGATCAGAAATATAGTTTATACACCCTAAAAATCTTTGTAATTGTTTTCTATCTTCTATTTTATTAGGAAATAAGTTTACTTTTTCTAGAACATTTGGTTGAAGTTTTAGCTTTCCTTGAGCGGATAAAATTAATCCAAGAAACTCTATTTCTTGTTTTGCTATTCTTGCTTTCTTTTTGCTAAGAACTAATCCTTTTTCTTTACATCTTTCTAAAACTATTAATAATTTTTGAAGATGATCTTCTTTATCCTGTTTTGTAAAAATTAGTATATCATCAATGTACACTAAAACAAATTCATTTAATTCCTTTAGATTTTCTTCCATAAATCTTTGATAAATACCTGGGGCTTGTTTTAATCCGAATGGTAATACATTCCATTCATAGAGCAACACACTTGTTGATTCTTTTGTTGGGCAAGTAAAAGCAGTTAATTTCTTTGTTTCTTCGTCTAAACGAAGTTGCCAATATCCTGATTTTGCATCAAGAGATGAAAACCAAGTTGCTCCTTTGATTTTTTCTAAAATAGAGTCTTTTCTTGGAAGTTTATGAGCATCACCAATAGTTGCTTCATTCATCTTCTTATAGTTTATTACCATTCTTCGTTTTCCCCTTTTAATTTCATTATTGTTTTCAACGTAAAAAGCTGGAGCCGCATGAGGACTTTTACTTAATCTTATAATTCCTTTTTCCAAAAGATCTTTACATTCTAGTGAGAAATCTTCTCTATCTCTTGCGGAATAAGGAATTTTATTTGGAACATTTATCTTTTTTGTGGGATCTTTTAATTTAATGCTTACTAATTCGTTATTTGTATTTTTAATATCTAAAGGATTTTCAGCACAAATTTCATCCAAAAGTTCTTCTATTTTTATTTCAAGATTATTTTTTGGAATGTTTATCTGAAAGTATAGATTTAAATAACATGTTTCTAGTATAGAAAATATTTTAAATTTTAAGATCTTATCTATAGTAGTAGTTGGTATTTTTATACGTTTTGATTTTTGATTTATTGAAGAATCGTGTGGAGCTTTTAAAACTATATATGTTAATTCTTGAATGAATGGATGATATAGCTTTAAAAAGTTATTTCCTATGATAAATTCCATTCCAGAATCTAACATATATATAGATGGAACAATGAACCTATAATTTTGAATAAAAATTTCAACCATCTCTGCTTTTTGGTCAATTTTATGTATTGATTTGTCAGCTATTCTAACTCTTAATGGTTTCTTTAATTTTTTCCAATCAAGTTTTATATTTGAACTAGCAAAGCATTGTGTTGCTCCAGAATCTATGAAAGCATTTATAAATTTTTCTGTTATTTTTATAGTAATAAATGTAGCATTATTACTCAGTCTCTGAGTCTGTTTCTGAGACATATTCAAAAATATAGTCTAAGTTATCATCAGATTCTTCTAATGGTTCCATGAAACAAGACTTAGCAATTTCTATTTGTTTAGTAAGATCCTTTTTATCCTTCTTTTTTGGGCATTCATTTGCGTAGTGTCCTTCTTCTTGGCAATACCAACATTTACAATTTTCTTTTTTATTCGGGCAATAATTATTTCTTTGTCTTTTGTTTTTATTGTTATTTTCTTTCCTAAAATATCTCTTTTTTCTCCAGTTTGGATAGTATTTTCTTCTTCTAAATTGATATTTTCTTTTTCTTTGAAAATTTTTATTAAGACCATATTTTTGAGGTATTTCTTCATTATCCTGACAGCAAATTCTAATTATATTTGCAAATCTTTTTTGAGTTGCTTCTTGCATACAACGTTCTTTTATTTCCTCTCTTATTGCAGAGGTTGCTCCACCAAAATTATTTTCAATTGTTCCTCTATTTATTTCTCTTATAAATCTTCCCATTATAAATTCATTAGCAGGATATGGCAGTTTTGTTATATACATACTGAGATAATGATTTTTATCTTCTTATTTTAATTTGTAATAGTGTATTCTATATTCACATATATAAGACTCCACATTACATAAATCATATATCTGAATATTAGCTAAATGGTTTTTTGCTTCTTGATATTCTTTATTATAGACTTCTTGTCTATGATCTATAATATTTTTTCCAAAAAATTCTTTATATAGAATCATCATTATATATAATATCTTATCATAAGCTGTTGTTTTTGTTTCTAATTCTTCTATTAATTGGTTTTCTATTGATGTCATATAATCTCTTATAGTTCCTTTAGTATGAAATCCTATGTAATTCCAAATGTCTCTTCCAGACAATTCACTAAGTTTTGGATTAGTAAAGGCTTCTAATAAGAAGGAATTCAACCAGTTTTCAAAAATTTCTTTTTCGTTCTTTTTGCAGTCTAAATCGAGCATTCTTTCTCCTTCCATTTCCTGGATTTTAGGAACGTATTTTGATGGTATTTTTGTATATTTTGAATCTTTATTTATAAATCCTTTTTTAAAAGCATAATTATCAAAACCTGTTTCCCATTTAAATTGAGATTGATTATCCTTAGATGTTCCAGCATCATTTTTTACTTGTATTGGAATTGCTGGTTCTTCGTCACTTGAATAATCTAGAATGTGTTCTTCATTTTCTATGTTTTCAGAATTTACTAATTCTTCTTCTATTTGAAAACCATGTTCCATAATATTATTTTCTTGAGCCATTTTTAATTGTTTAAAAAGCATTGTAACTTCTTCTAATTTTTCTTCAATATTCATAATTTCAATGGTGGTTTTACTTTTAAGTCTGTTATGTTGATTATATTTTGAAATTTTTCTTCTTTGGGATTCTCTTTTTCCTTATTTCTTTGAAATTTTATAGATAGTAATATTTCTTCAAGCATATCTACTATAGAATTTAATTGTGGGTTAAAAGTATGATGAAGATGTGGGGAATCATTTCCATGGTAACATTTTTTAGAAATTCCATGTGAAAAGTAAGTTTTTTCAGGTTTTTGAAGTCCTTCAATAAAACTTACAGTAAAATAAAGATTTTGAAAAAAATTATTTTGTATTGATTTTAAGAATTCAGTGTCATTACAATTAACATTGGTTAAAATCATTAATTTTTGATCTATTAGTTTTGATAATTTAATTATTTCTTCTCTTAAATCTTCTAATTTACTTTTTTCCATTAGATAACGCTTTTCTTTATGAAGAGTTACGATTTTAAGTTAAAAGTGTGGTTTTAGAATGTGTAGTTTGGATTTTGCCATATAGGCACATCTTTAAAACAACATCTTTACCATATATTTCTCCTTATTCAATTAGAATATGTACACTTTACCTAAGAAATTGCTATGCCCATCTCATCCTTAATGGATTTCTAGTGCAACTTCAATCATCTAAACTGATTGCAATCCCTTTCAAGTAGTTTATTACTGAAGACTATCTTCAACTTGCTTGCATTTGACTTTTCTATAACCTCAGTTTCTCTCGAGCCCGTCCTCGTGTTACCAAGTCGTGAGTGAATTAATAACCAAACATAGCGAAATCCGACCTATCCACCGGAAACGCTGTTCATGCTTCCTACCTCCTCCACTCCGGCAACCTCAATTTCCTCTTCTCCGCTCCTTACTCCGCCTCAATCTCCGGCGACAATGCCTCCGCTGCCATTCCCTCCTTCTCTGCTTCCGATTGTCACTCCTTCGCAGCTAAACACGGCCTCGCCGTCCGCGCCGTCGCCATCGAGGTGGAAGACGCCTCCGCTGTCTTCTCCGCCAGCGTCCCCAACGGCGCGAAACCTGTATCTCTGGCAGTTCTCGACAACAGCATCGGATTCCTCAAGGATCATCTCTACGGCGACATCGTTCTCCGCTACATCAGCTACTCCGACCCGACCCGAGAATCTGACCGGAATCCTGGCTTACGGTTCCTCCCTGGATTCGAAACCGTGGAGGCTGATTCGTCGTTCCCGGAGCTAGATTACTGTATCCGGAGACTTGACCACGCCGTCAGGAATGTGCCGGAGCTGGCGCCGGCAGTGAATTACTTGAAGAAATTCACCGGATTCTACAAGTTCGCTGAGTTTACGGCGGAGGACGTTGGAACGAGTGAGTCAGGGCTGAACTCGGTGGTTCTTGCGAGCAACGATGAGATGGTTCTTCTTCCGTTGAACGAACCAGTGTACAGAACAAAGAGGAAGAGCCAGATTGAGACATACCTGGAGCACAACGAAGGTGCAGGGTTACAGCACTTGGCTTGGTCTCCGAAGACATATTCAGAACTCTGAGGGAGATGAGGAAGAGAAGCATCATCGGTGGTTTTCAGTTCATGCCGTCTCTGCCGCCAACGTATTACCGGAACTTGAAGAAGCGTGCCGGTGATGTGCTGAGTGATGAGCAGATTAAGGAGTGTGAGGAGCTTGGGATTCTTGTTGATAGGGATGATCAGGGCACTCTGCTTCAGATTTTCACCAAACCTGTTGGTGATAGGTCAGTGAATTTTATTGAATCACAATTGCAATTGCGGCGCATTTTAGTTACGGTCTTTGCCTGAAGTTGATAGCCTATAATTTAGTCAAGTCAAATGATCTCAAAGTTTTCGGCTATCAACTTCAAATGAAAATAATTATGTTTGAATCTAGGACTATATAGTAGTTGACCAACTATAATCATTTTGAGATATTGTTCTTATTTATGCTATGAATGCTGATTGGTTCTTGTTTGTCTTAAATTTGCAGGTCAAGCATTTTTATAGAGATAATTCAGAGAACTGGATGCATGCTCAAGGATGAAGAAGGCAAGGTGTACCAAAAAGGTGGATGTGGGGGTTTTGGAAAAAGCAACTTCTCTGAGCGTTTTAAATCCATTGAAGAATATGAGAAGACTTTGGAAAGTAGAAGAATTGCATAATGGGATTCTGTCCCTTGCAATTTGCCTGAAAAATGAGAACTACCAGTGACTAAATAAGCTATGTTATTTAGATTCAATAATCAAAAGCTCATAGATAAAGCAAAACAATTACACACAGTCACTTAGGCAATGCTCTTTTCTTCTTGTATTATTTACCATATAGTTGTGCATGAATGATACAAATAATCTTTGGTACTTAACTGGTCAAAGTATATTCTCTTCAGGACTATTGTCCTTAAAAGTGATGTTAAAATCTTAACTTGCTTGAATGTTAATATCTTTTAGCTTTCAATTGTTGAAGAGTGAGATGATAAATTGGAATTTGATAATGACATAGGTAGCATTGGGTTTCAACACTCAACTTTACAGTAGCAGCCTGTTTTACTTAGCAGTGCTTGATATTTAATAAAACCTTGTTAATATTTACCCACCAAAAAGCAGAGGATATTTCAATAGCAATAATTAAGAGCCACGTCCTACGAGGTATATTTATTTTGGAGATGCCAAATTAGTGCAGAGAGCCAGGATTCCCTTGCATGTTACTATAAAACAGAAATATCAAAGATTGGTATGATACTGTTTTGTATTACTAACAGTTAAGTATTTGCCATGCGATGCATATACATGCTGTTACCGTGCCATCTGCATGAATGATTTGTCCATTTGTCAAGTGAACAACGGAAAAAAGTTGTGCTTCATAAAGTAATAGAAAAGAAAATAAATACTTAAATAGTGTTTGGTAAATGTGTTTGTGTGTGTAACTTTATGATAATTTGTAAAGATTTTATATAATATTTTTCTATGAATCTTATCAAAATCCTAACAAAAGTGAATAATTTAATCATCAGAGGGGACAGGGCAATAATTTCTCAATGTATTTATTGGGACCCGGAGGCATATTATTGTGGTAAATTAAAATGTTATGTAGTCTAATATTTTTCTATGAATCTTATCAAATCCTAACAAAAGTGAATAATTTAATCATCATAGATGGGACAGGGCAATAATTTCTCAATGTATTTATTGGGAACCGGAGGCATATTATTGTGGTAAAGTACTAAAGTTGCAAAACTTTGATGCAAAAAAGGAAAAGGGTAAAATAAATTCCGTTGCCGGGAATCGAACCCGGATCTCCTAGGTGAAAGCCAGATATCCTAACCGCTGGACGACAACGGAATTATTAAAACAAATGTACAAACGTTTGTTAAAGAATCAAAACCAATTGCTCAAAGATTAAGTTCACAGGTGCAAATTGGGAAGACTGATATTACAGCGAGTCGCCCACACATACAATAATTTGCAATTTATGACCATATATTTATATAGTTGTGTATTTTATATTTCAGATTTTTGCAATACCTTATTCATATTCAAATCTATTATAAATTTATAATTATTATTAAAACCTATTGTTAAAGCTTTTAACACTTATTTAACGTAGAATTGTAAGGCTTCAACTATATTGGACTTTGATTAAGTACTATATTAATAGACGGTGAAGTACGGATATTTTCCTGAGTTGCTGTATTTATGTGTTGGATAAATTTCAGACTCGTTCGACACGTGTGTCTGCTTTATTCAACTATATCTTAATAAAACTAAAAAAATTTTTACCGAATACTTTTGAATACACTTAAATACTATCACATGTCAATGTGTCCAGCCTTATTCTTCAGTTATATTCTTGAAATAAATTTAGAAATAGTATATATTATTATTTATTAACAAAAAAATATTTTAAATACTTTATATAATTAAAATAAGACATTAAAATTTAATATTAATAAAATATCAAAATATCAACACGAGTTATCTAAAAAATACTTTATATTTTATATATATGTGTGTCTCCGTATCTTATAAAATTTTAAATTAGTGTGTCGGCATATCCCGTATCGAATTGTGTCCAATGTCTATATCTGTACATCATAACTAATAGGTAATATTTTTTGATGGAACTAATAATATAAATGAAACTAATTACATAACTTGATTGCATTTTTCTGAGAAGTAAGGTTGAAAAAGTTAAATAAGGAGTAAACAGTCAATCAAAAATGAATACATAACTAAATTTTTTGTTATCTAAAAACAGGTTTAGTTTTTAAATTAATCATAACCATGTAAAGCCGTAGTTTAAATTGCTTCTGAACTTGAAAATGAATGTAACTATACCCTTGAGTCTAAATGTTCTCATCACTTGTGCTTGTATCATTCACCAAAGCATATTACTGTTCTAGAGCCAAGATTAACTTTCCTATCTTATTCACTAGTTATTATTATCTACATAAAATCCAAATATTCTTTCCTAGAATTTAAATTGTAGTTTAATTTCACGTGTACCTTTTGTTTTAGTGATGGAGTTGATCAATTTGTTTTTTAAATATACGATTTGGCTTTCTCTTCTTTTCAAAATGGTGGTAATAGTCATGTCCTTAATAACTTCATCAGCATGTCAAAAAATGATGCTCAATAATTGATCATGCATAATTTGTACTATATACTTAACAAAAAATTCAGTTACTTGTTAATCAATGAAAAAAGGGTAGAAAGCATAGAATTTAGAATAAACACAATTCACTTGATATTAGAGCGTAAGACATTGTCTTTTAGAAAATTATATTTGGCTGTCAAAGACTTTTTAAAAATAATAATATACACATAATGACAAAAAAGAGATATTGGTTAAAACTTAAAAGTGTAAAACACATAAATACTAAATATAATAATATGATAATCAGCACATAAAATACTCATAACAACTAAGTAGTTAATGCTTATGATAAAGTTAATAAAGGAATAATAAAGAAGCAACATACGGTTATGATAGTATACTGGCATAACATTTAACCATATAGATTAGTCAAATTGGAAATGCTTAACATAATCTATATTTTATAGCATCCTAAGAACACATCAAAATAAAGTGTCAGTCAGTCACCGAATTAAAATGCAGTATTCTAAATATTAAAAAAAGAGTTAAAACTAAAATTTTCGAAAGGCCTAAGGCCATAGTTCAAAAATTAATTGAGACTTTACTTTATCCTCCGCTTAAAAAAAAAACTTTACTTTCAAGCATTGGACAAAGATAATAAAACTTTTAACGGTGAATAACTTAATCTTTAAGGTAGCGTTTGTTTTGAGGTACTGGGATAGAGACTGAGAGACTGAGATATAGCATCATGTTTGTTGGCTCAGAAATTAGTACTAAAATTTCTGTCTCTATCTCTAAAATTTCAGTATTTCAGTACCTCCAAAAAGTAGAGACACAAGGGACTGAAATTTTTAGAGACAGAGACTGAAATTTTAATAACATTTTATACCTAAAATACCCTCATTTCAATTAATTAATTCCAATTTTATCCTTTTTGCAAATTAAATTAGAGTTTTATTCTTGTTTCAATTTCTGTTTCTCACTTTATAACAAACAGAATACTAAAATTTATTTCGGTCTCTGTCTATCTGTCTATCAGTCTCAGTCTTTCAATCTCTGTCTCTTTATTAAACGCTACCTAAAGTATCTGTAGAATATACACTAAATCGTTTGAACCATTAAAAAAATGGATGTCTGGAAGAAAAAATTAAATGAGATAAGAAAAAGTAAAAAATATGAGAAATATACTTTTATTATGTGTAATTATTTTAATTTAAAGATATTTTAATTTTAATTTTTTATTTTATTAAATTTTTTAATTCTAAAAGAGTGTTTATACTCGGTGCGAAGTAAAGTGTGTTGCACTTTCATTATAAAAGTAACATGTTGAATTTGAGTAACAGCAAACCCGAGGGACTGGTGTGTTAGACGACCAACTCCAAGGGGTGAATTCCTATTTACTTTTTTTGACAAAAACTAGTTTCACTCGTTGGAGAAGTAGTAAAATGAGTTCTCTCACGTAATTTAAGGGAGAAGAGTGTCTATTTAGAGGAATTTATGGACAACCAATGTAGCAAGTTATCTTTTAAATAAATAATTATATGAAATTATAATTAAATAAATAACTATATTAAATAATTAAATTATAATAAATAATTATATTAAATACTTAAATAATATTTAATTTAGTAATAATTATAATAATTAATTAAATTAAATAATTATATTTTTATTTAATTAATAATTTATATTAATTATTTAAATAATAAGTAATTAAGTAATTAAATTATAATTAATTTATTAATATTATAATAATTAATTAGATTAAATAATTAAATTTTATTTAATTAATAATTTATATTAATTATTTATATCATAATTAATATTAAATATTATTTATATTTATATTATTATATTAAATTAACCATTGTAAAATTAGCCGTTGTAAAATTAGCCGTTAGAAACTAGCCGTTATTATGTTACCGTTATAATTAATAAATTAATATTTTGTTACTCTATATATACCACTTAGATACACTTCTATTCTCACACTCTCTACTACTCTTCTTCATCTTCTTCCAAGTTTACGAAATCAAAGTTCTGCTACTATTATTTTTTATTTGAAAAAATGGATCCAAACCAACTCAACTCTTTCTTCAATTACTTACAAAACTTTCCTCAAATTCCAAATACCCAACAATCTCAAACCTCAAACTCTCAAGTTCCAAATCAAAACTTCACACTACCAAATACATTTCAAAATCCAAATCCACAAAATCTTTCTAATTTCAATTTTCAAGCTCCTTATAATAATCAATTTCCTATATTCCAACCGCAAAATCAAAATTCACAAACATCTCATTTTCCATTTTCATCCATATTTAACCCCTCTATCGGAAATGTTACTCCAACTTCCTTACCGTTTTCAACTCAATTTAGTGCATCAAGACATAACTCATCTGGTGTTGGTGGCTCTTCTAACCCATCCTCTCAGACTCCTATACAATCTAGTCCAAATTCACAATATTTAGATTTTACCAACTCTCGTGGATTAGATGCTATCGACCTTAATAATGATGATATTGAAGATCGGAGGTAAGATAGTATTCAACACTGGCATTGGAAAGAGGATGAGATGCTGATCAGTGGATGGTTAAATGTTTCAACTGACCCAGTAATTGGTACCGATCAAAAAGGGGAAACATTTTGGAGTCGAATTCATAGTTACTGTGTAGAATTTTGCTCCGACATGACAAGGGAGGTAGTTGCATGTAAGAAACGATGGTATAAGATCAACAAAACTGTTGCACAATTTGCTGGTTGCTACGATCAAGCTAGTCGAAACATAAGGAGTGGTTCGAACGCTGATGATATAAAGGAGTTGGCTTATAAACTTTATTCCATAAATTATGGTCAAAAATTCACTTTTGAGAGGCATTGGAACATGCTTCGGTTGGAGCAAAAATGGAGAAGCCAACTACCTACACAGAGTGGCGACTTAAAGAGAACCAAGGTTAGTGCAACTGGAGCATACTCATCCTCATCAAACCCAGAAACACTGTCGGCTGACGAGTCCGGTGTGGACTCTCCCGTTCGCCCACAAGGATCAAAGAAGAGCAAGCGAAAAGGTATGGAAAAAGTACAAGTGTCTGAAGATTTTAGCGAAAGAAAATCATCGGTTGTTAAAAAATTATCTCTCATGGAAGATATTAAGAATGTTAGAGAAAAGGAACTAATGGATAGGAAAAAAGAAAAAGAAGAGGAGAAGTAACATAAAGCAAAGATTATGGCTATTAAAGAGAAGGAGTTACAAATTCAAGCGGCAATGAAAGAACAAGAATTACAAACTCAGAGGTATATTAAAGAAATGGAGATAAAAGCAAAAGAAAGGGAAATGGAAAGGATGGCCAAGAAAAGGGAAATGGAGATGTATATGCAAATACTTAATGCTGACACGTCTACAATGAGTGAAAAACGACGAGCTCTTCATGAGATTGCATGTGAGAAAATAATCGCCAAGTGGTTTACTTAATGGTTCCTTGTATTCGTAGAGTTGTGTAGTATGTTCTTATTTTTATTGTGTATTACTGGTATGTGATGTAGTTTATTTTATTTATTTCTGATGTAAGTTTTTAAATTAGTCAATATTATTGTGCCGTTATTGTTCATGAAAGTGACCGTTGCAAATACTAGCCGTTAAGTAGCCGTTGCAAAACTAG
Source organism: Arachis hypogaea (assembly GCF_003086295.3). Lineage (NCBI taxonomy): Eukaryota > Viridiplantae > Streptophyta > Magnoliopsida > Fabales > Fabaceae > Arachis > Arachis hypogaea. Next base: position 18,213,894 of record NC_092045.1, read on the forward strand.
CCGTTGCAAAACTAGCCGTTAACTAGCCGTTAAGGTACTTATTGCAGACACATTTATAAATATCAACTATCAATGACTCCGCAACTCCACTTCAACTCCTGTTTCTCACTTCGAAAGAGAACTAAAAATTACATTTCTAGATATGACTAGAAATTTTGATGATATGTTTAATGAGGCTTTGTATGGCAAAAGAAGACGGCAAGATAACACACTCATAGATAATTAGATTGATGAGTATTTACTCGAAGATTCAGAAGAAGAAGATATTGATAGAAGCTCTATCCCAATTACTCATAGATGGATCAACAGAGATCGAGAAGCAGGACATGATCGCCTTTTCCAAGATTACTTTGCAGATGAACCGGTGTATAATGCTGACATTTTCCGATGGAAATTTCGAATGAGAAGACATGTGTTCCTTCGGATAGTAGACGCTCTCTCAAACGTCTATTCGTATTTCCAACAGAGGGTTGATGCAACTAGAAGAATAGGCTTATCACCACTCTAGAAATGTACCGCTGCGATACGGATGTTAGCATATGGCGTAGCAGCTGATGTTGTTGATGATTATGTGCGCATAGGCGAGAGCATTACAATTGAATGCTTGGAAAAATTTGTTGAAGGTATCATTTCAGTGTTCGAGGATGAATACTTGCGAAAACCCAATCCAAATGACGTACAACGCCTGCTACAAATGGCAGAGGGTCGTGGCTTTCCTAGCATGTTGGGTAGCATTGACTACATGCATTGGCAATGAAAAAATTGTCCAAAGGCGTGGAAAGGTATGTACATGAGTGGTTATCGTGGGGTTGCAACCATAGTACTTGAGGTTGTAGTATCTTCAGACCTTTGGATATGGCATGCGTTCTTTGGAATTTCTAGTTCAAATAACGATATCAACGTGTTAGATCGTTCTCCAATGTTTGATGATATTCTAAATGACCGTGCTCTGGAGGTAAATTATACTATTAATGGTAATAATTATACAATGTGATACTATTTAGCAGATGGTATTTATCCTGAATTGACCACATTTGTCAAATCAATCTCAAAGCCACAAGGGGAGAAACGCAAGTTATTTGCACAATACCAAGAAGGGCAAAGAAAAGATGTGGAACGAGCATTTGGAGTGTTGCAAGCACGCTTTGCAATTATACGTGGTCCAGCTCATTTTTGGTAAAAGAAGAAGCTTGCCAACATAATGAGAGCTTGTATTATATTGCATAATATGATTGTTGAGGATGAAAGAGACACTTATGCAGGAAATTTTGCTCAAGGCTTAGAGTATGATGATGTTGAAAATGGCTTCTCACAACCTTAGCTGGGAGAAAAAGATTTTGCACAATACCATCAATTTCTCCAAAGAAATGCCCAACTTTGAAATAGGCAGCAGCATAGACAATTGAAAGAGGACTTGCTTGAACACATATGGCAATTTCACAATGCTTGTCGTCAACTATAGAGTTTAATTATGTTTTTCTTTTTATTAAGTAATTTTACAAATTAGTGTAACCCCGAATTATATATTGTGTATTATTGTTATATATGAATTTATTTAATATTAATATCTTTTAATAGTGAATTATTTTAAAATTTAAATATTTAAATTTCATTATTGAAAAAAATTAATTACATTAATTTAGTATTTTAATTAATTAATTAAGTGAGACCACAACAGGGACTAAAGTTAGTTCCTCCTAATAGAGAAGAGAGAGATGCTTTGAGTTCCTATTTACTGTTTATGACGCAAAAGCTGATGTGGAATTATTTTTTATGATAGGTGGGTCATAAACAGAACTGGGATGAGTTCCCTACTGGAGATGGTCTTAGCTGGTGGTCCCTTTTCCATATAGATTAAGATAGGTTTTGAGTTAAAATTTATTTGATTTGAACAAGGTTTCGAGAACTAGATCGGTCAATAAACTGGTGAGGTGACTGGTTCACTGGTTCAATAGTTCGACCGGTTTAATTAAATATTAAATAAAATTATTAAAAAATTAATATATAATTTTAAATATTTAAATTTCAATAAAATTTAACCTCATAAAATTTAAAATTTAAAATTTAAAATTTTAATTTATAACCTAATAATAAAAAATAACAAACAAATCAATAATACTAATAACCACTAACTTTTGAATTTGCAAACATAATCATAATTTAAATTTGGAACAAACATAATCATAATTTGGAACAAATAAACAGAATTACAAAAACATATGAAATCAAATTGCAGTAACAAATTAAAAATAGAACAAAAATATAATTTAAAACTTACAAAAACAGAAGACAGCATCACTCAACAGAAATCAAATGCAGAAGACAGCAATGAAAAAAAAAACAATTAACCCAGACAAACAAGCAACAATCAACATAATCAAATCCAAAAAATAGCAATTAACTCCCAAAAATGAAAACTGAAGCAGGGTAGGGAGAAATTCAGAAACTCAAGCTAAGCAGAAATTAGCAAAACTCAGAATCAGAAATCAGAAACCAAATAAAAGTACAAAAGCAAGCAAAAGTAAATTGAAGATCGGCGGCGAAGCAGGAATCCAAGTGACGACGATGGAAGAGGGGAAGTGAGCTTGCACACAGAGGGGATTGAAGATAGGCTTGACGTGCGAGAGAGGGGGATTGATGATGAGGATGGACCGACGAAGACACGATTTCAAGGTGGCCAATGATGACGAAGACAGAGGCGGTGACATCAACAGCGAGCATACCTGGCGACGCGAGGTGAAGCGATCCAGGTGAAGAGAATTGCGACAGCGGGGCTCGACGCTGGCTGAGGAGAAGAGTTCCTCGGTCACGGCGGCGCTGGTTGCTGGTTGCTGCTACTGGCGGTCTGGGAGAAAGAGAGCGGCTAGGGTTTCGTGTGTAGATCAGAGATAGAGAGAGAGGGGCTGGGTGGTGACTGAGTTAGTGGGTTGTGGGTGTCTGCGAGAGAGAAGGGGGTTTTTTACCGGTTAACCACCAGTTTGACAGGTTTTTCACCGGTTTTTTGCCAGATAGTTTCTCAGTTCAACCGAACTGGCTAGGAGACTGGTTTCCGATTAACCCGGTTGAATCGGCTGGTCCGGTTCGGTTTTCAGAACATTGGATTTAAACATTAATTTTACTTGCAGTGTAATTTAGATTGGATAATTTTTTTTAAAAAAATTAGATCCGATTTTATTCAAATTCAAGCGATTTGAATCGGATTAGATTGCGGTTTTTTAAATTAAAAAAATTAAATATATATAACGAGTATTAACATCAAATTTTAAATAACAAACAGTGATTTCAACAATATCTTAAAAAAACCAACGATAACATAACAATAGAAATAAAATTATAAGTTAGTTAAAATAAATAAATTACATTTTGAACATAAAAAATAGAATCCAAAATAATAATAATACATGAATAATATAAAGATGTATAACAAATTGAACATGTTATAAGTAAAATTGTAAATATAATAATAAAATAATAATATTTTAGCACATTGTGAAATTTGGATTGGATTGGATGTGAGAAGTAGATCCAAAATCTTATCCTTCCAGCGGTTCACTAAAAAATAGAATCCAATCAAATTCAAATTAGTGCAGTTTTAATCAATTTTCAGTTTGACTTAGGTTGGATAAGCGGTTTAATTTGAATCAATTTGAATTTAAACATCCTGAGATTAAGAAACCTCGTAAACCAGCCAATGAGAAACCAAAGAGACACAACATTGCAAACTTTTGGTTTCTTTCTATGTGAAGAGGCAGTGAGGGCGAGTAGGTTTAGTTCAGTTCTACAACGGTCAATCGTGTGTGCTCGTCTGCTGGCTTTTCCTCTTCCTTCTGCATTTTATATTATTGATAGATGATTATGGTGCAGCTTTGTTGTCGTTTCAATCCAGGGAGTTCATGTTGTTCAACTTTTTCTTGATAGAAATAAAACACAATTCCCTACTTGCAAGAATTATAGGAGCAACAATATTCACTCACAACAAGTATTAACACCAGCACAATAATACCCAATAGCAGCGGAAAAATCACAAAAATCAGAAATTAGAGACAAGCTAACACACCAAGATTTTTAACGTAGAAAACCTCCTCAATGAGAGAAGTAAAAACCACGAGTCACCAAGACCAGGAAATAACTTCAGTATGATTAAAAATAGGGTATAAGAGAGTCACAAATTACTGCACAAAACGTGCATACAACAAGCCAAACAACCCAAGCATCAAAGCTTTCAAAACAAGAACAAGAAGATAAAAATACCACAAAAATAGAGCTACTGTGCATGGCCAATATCTCCAGCTACAAACATTGAATCAAAGATCCAAACAGTAAAATCAAAGAACCAAATGTGTAGAATACACTGTCCAAATTTGAGCTCGATCCAACGGTTAACGAATCTGCAGTGACCAATTTACAGAGGCAGCTTTGTGTATGTGCGAAAATAACTTTCTCTCTGGTGTTTGGTATTCTCCTTTCAAAATGACCTCTCTCACTCAACCCTAACTCACCTCAGCTACTTCAACTATTCATGGGTTTGGATACTAGCATTTGGGCTTTTTCTCCACATAGGAAGGGAGCCCAAAAAATCCAAAAAATCTCCCCCTCACGACTATGTGGAGGTAACCGCCAATCCGGCGATTAAGCAACAAACTTCAAACTTCCATCTTGGTAATGTCTTGGTCATCATATCAGAACCATTCTCATCAGTGTGAACCTTTTCAAGTTCTAACAACTCAACATCCAAAACATCATGTATCCAATGATACTTCACATCAATATGTTTGGATCGAGAATGAAAAGTAGAATTTTACCAAGATGTATAACACTTTGACTATCACAAAACAATACATACCTCTCTTAAGTAAACCCAAGTTCTTTCAAGAATTTTTTCATCCAAAGCATCTCCTTGCAAGCTTCGGTAATGGCAATAAACTCGGCCTCGGTAGTAGACAAAGCAACACATTTTTGCAATCTAGATTGCCAAGACACAGCTCTACTCGCAAAGTTGATCAAGAAGCCTGAAATGGACCTTCTAGGGTCAATATCTCCTGCCATGTATGAGTCAATGTAACCAATTAGAATAGGCTTATCACTTCCATAACACAACTTCATGTTATAAGTACCACGAAGATATCTCATTATCCATTTTACAGCATTCCAATGCTCTCTTCCTGGGTTTGAAACAAAACGGCTAACACAACCAATAGCATGAGCTATATCCAGTCTTGTGCACATCATAGCATACATTAAACTATCCATGGCTGATGCATATGGAACTTTTTTCATGTCTTTCTTCTCTTCACACTTGGTGGACTTTGCTTGCAACTCAATTTGAAGTGTGTAGCAAGAGGAGTACTGACGGCCTTTGCTTTCTCCAATTGAAACCTGTGCAACATTGTCTTTATATATTTCTCCTGTGACAACCAAATTTTCTTCTCCTTTCTATCACGCTCGATTCTTATACCAAGAATCTCCTTTGGCGACCCAAGGTCCTTCATTGCAAATGACATTACAAGTTTCTTCTTCAACATATCAATCTTAGAAGCATTCTGACCAACAATAAGCATGTCATCAACATATATCAAAAGGATAATAAAATCATTACTAGCAAACTGTTTAACAAATACACAATGATTAGAAGTAGTCTTCTTGTAGCCTTGCTTTACCATAACAAACTCAAACTTCTTGTACCATTGTTTTGGAGCTTGCTTCAAGCATACAAGCTCTTCTTTAATTTGCAAACATGATCCTTTTTGCCATTTACCATGAAACCTTTAGGTTGTTCCATGTAAATTTCATCCTTAAGATCGCCATGAAGGAAAGCAGTTTTCACATCCAACTACTCTATCTCTAAATCAAGACTTGCAGCCAAACTCAAAAATGTCCTAATAGAAGATCTTCTTACAACTGGTAAAAAGATTTCATTATAGTCAACTCCTTTTTTCTGCCTGTAACCCTTGACCACCGATCTAGCCTTGTACCTTGGACATTGAAAATTTTCTTCATGCTTCAACCTATAAATCCACCTGTTCTGCAAAGCTTTCTTCCATTTTGGCAATATCACAAGCTCAAATGTTTGATTATCATGTAAGGATTTCATTTTATCTTGCATTGCATCAAACCATTTCTTATTGTCGTCTCCTTCCATAGCTTCCGCATAGCATTCAGGTTCTCCCCCATCAGTCAAGGTCACATATCCATCAGTAGATGTCCCATACTCATTAGAAGGATACTCGTTGAAGGTCGTCGCTCTCTAGTAGACCTCCTAGGATGGAAACCTGGTGGATCTTTAGGTAGCTCAGGTTGATTATCAGCTTCATCATCAACTGGAGCATCAATCGGATCTCCCATCTCCTGGTCATCAGGAATGAAAGTCTCATTTTGCTACATATGCTCCTGATCTTGATTCTCTGCTAGTTCTGACAAAGGAGGAGGCTGAACTGGATTTACATCAGTCAAGTCACTGCTCTCTTGTGAATGACTCTTCTTTGCCTTATCAATGTCCTCAATGGTCTGGTTTTCGATAAACTCTACATCACGGCTTCTTACAATTTTCTTTTCAACTGGATCATAAAGCCTGTAACCAAACTTATCTTGACCATACCCAATAAAAATGCACTGCCTTGTCTTCACATCCAACTTGGACCTCTCATCCTTTGGAACATGAAAAAATGCTTTGCATCCAAAGACTGTCAAGTGACCATCCGAGACATCTTTGCCCGACCAAACATGATTCAAAAGATCATTATCTAAAGCAATTGTAGGACTCATATTAATCACATTAGCCGCTGTAAGTAGCGCTTCACCCCAAAAGACTTTAGGTAGCTTAGCTTCAGTAAGCATACACCTAACTCTTTCAATCAATGTTCTATTCATCCTTTCTGCCAAACCATTTAACTGAGGTGTTTTAGGAGGTGTCTTTTCATGCCTAATGCCTTGCTACTTGCAATACTCATCAAATGGTCCACAATACTCACCACCATTATCAGTGCGAATACATTTAAGCTTTTTACCTGTTTGCCTCTCAACCAAAGCTTCGAATTGTTTGAACTTTTCTAAAGCTTGGTTCTTTGTTTTCAAAGCATAAGTCCAAAGCTTTCTTGAATGATCAACAATAAAAGTAATAAAGTAAATAGCCCCACTAAAAGATCGTACCTTCAAAGGACCACAAATATCGGAGTGCACCAATTCCAAGAAGTCTGATTTTCTTGAAGGTTGATGCTTCTTGAAAGATAATCTTCTTTGTTTTCCAGCCATACAATGAGAACATTTCTCCAACTCTGTATTCTTCAAACCTGAAAGAGCATCCTTTCGAGCCAGATAATTAAGTCCTTTTTCACTAATATGACCAAGTCGTCTGTGCCACAAGCTACAAAGTTCTTTACTTTCAATTGCATTCACACTACCTTTTGCAATCATGGCATGCATCACATACAAACTTGAAGTACATTTTTCTCGAGCCAACACTAAGTTACCTTTAGTAAGCATCTATTGTCCAAAGACGAAAGTGTTTACAAAGCCTTCATTATCAAGTCTTCTAACTAAAACCAAATTCAAGCGAACATCTGGAGTGTGTCTAACATATTTGAGTAGCACCTTCATTCCCATATTAGTCTGAAGACAAACATCTCCTACACCAATAACCTTGGCCAAGCCATCATTACCCATCTTAAGCACTCCAAAATTACTTGGAGTATAAGAAGTGAAGAACTCCTTCTTCGGTGTAACATGTATTGAGACGCCACTATCAATTACCCAGCCGAACTCATCATCAGAAACAAGATTGACCTTGTACTCATTATCAGCAATATCAGCAGTAAGAAGATCATCTGAAATAGAAGATACACGATCATTACCACTATCATCGTTCTTTTCTTGCTTACCTTTGTTTTTCTTTTTCCAAAGATAGCAATATTTTTTAACGTGACCCATTTTGTGACAGTAGTGACACTGAACATTCTTGTATCTTCCCTTGGATTTGCTCCTGCTTTTACCTCTACTCTTTTGAACTCTATTCTGATTCCTCCCTCTGATTTCAGTGACTAATATTTCAGAGTGTGACAAAGAATTCTGCGTCTTCCTTCTCATCTCTTCATTTAAAATGCCACCTTTAACAAGTTGCATGCTCACTTTACCATTCAAAGAAAAATTAATAAAAGGGATACGAAATGTCTCCCAAGAATCTGGTAGAGTATTTAGCAACCACAATCCTTAAACCTCTTCTTCAAACTTGATTCCCATGCTTGACAACTGATCCAAAGCCCATTGAAATTCATTCAAGTGATCTAATACTTGTGACCAAGGTTTTGAAAACTGGACCGGACCGGCCGGTTCGGCCGATTTAACTGCGAACCGACAATGCATGCGGTCCGGTCCTCCTGTATTAACCGGCGGGGAGAAAATCGTGAGAAAACCGGTGAACCGGTTAAAAACCGGCTAGTTGGACCAAACCGGTGACCGGCCGGTTCTTCTAAAAAACTTAAACGGCGCCTTTTTAATGGTTTTTAAAAAAAATTAAAAACCGAAACCCGACCCGCCCGACTCGTTACCACTCGGAACCCCCTTCTTCCCCATTCCCAAATCGCAGTCTCACACTCTCACTGTCTCTTACTCTCACACCCTACGCTAGCCCTCTGAAGCATTCGAAAACCCCAGCCCAGTCGCCACCGCCGTCGCTGGGGTTTGTAGGTCGTGACCGCCACCACCGTCGCGTGGTCTCTTCTTCTGTTCATTCATCTCAGTCTCACTCCAGATTCTAGGCGTGAACGGTGAACCCTAGCCCCTTCTGAAGCATTCAAAAACCCCAGCCCAGTCGCCACCGCCGTCGCTAGGGTTTGCTGGTTTTTACCGCCACCACCGTCGCGTGGTCTCTTCCCTAGTTTGCCCATTCATTCATCTCAGCCTAGCCCCTTCTGAAGCATTCACAGGCTCCCAGCGTCCCCGTGGTCCTCAGGCTGCCATCGCCGTCGCCTACTCCTCAGCGCTGCCGCTTCGTCTTCGCTGGCCTCTCCCTTCGTCGTCGCTGGTCTTAGCTTCGTCAGCACCCAGGTGAGTGAATCCTCTGTTTCATCTTCTCTATTTCAACTTTCAAGCTTTCATCTTCTATGTTAGAAATTAGAATGTATGGTTCTGATTCCACTTAATGTTGATGTTGTATTATTTTGGTGTTTTGCTGCTTTGCAATTTTGGTATTTTGCTGCTTTGCAATTTTGTATTGTTTTGGTGTTTTGCTGCTTTGCAATTTTGGTGTTTTGCTAATTTGCAATTTTGTTGTTTTGGTGTTTTCCAGGGAATTGAGGTTTTTCATTTTTTGTTGGGGGCTGAATGATATATGCACTAGGCAGAATTGTGTTGTGTTGAATGGCTGAATGCTGTAGGCACTAGGTTGAATTGTGTTGTGTTGAATGGCTGAATAGGCAAAATTGTGTTGTGTTGAATGATGATGTTGTGGCTGTTTTTAATTTCATTGTGTTGTGGCTGTTATTAATTTCAGTTATGGAAAATAGTATTAATCAAGAAGCAACTGCTGATAACATGCCTGTCGATCCTCCTATTTCGAATGATGATGCTGCTAATCCTAATTTCCGTAGTGCTAACGATAGTCAGTCACAAGGTTCTTCTAACCTTAGGAGAAAAATAGATTTTGCTTGGAAATATGTTGCTCTACAAATGGTGAATAAAAACCACAATATCAATGTTTATTTTTGTCTACAAGTTTTCAATGGAGGTGGAATTCACAGGATGAAGAAACATCTAGCAAAGATTACTAGAGTTAATATTTAGATATGTTTTTATTACTATTTAACTTGAGTTTGGATTTTGATAAGATCATATGTATTTGGTTGATGATATTTTATGTAGTATTTTAAATTTCAAAGATATTTTAAGATTTATATCAGACTATAATTATATTTTAGGATGTGTATTTATAATTTATTTATTATTCTATTCTAAAATGGTTTTTTTGGTTGAACCGGTTAGACCAGTAAACCAGTGAACCAGTGACTAGACGGTTTGATGACCGGTCCGGTTTTTTGAACCTTGCTTGTGACCCTCCTTGTATCTCAAATTTATCAACATATTCAACAAGTACAATTTATTATTGCCAGACTTGGAAACATACAAGGATTCAATTTGATTCCACAAAGCCCTAGCATGAGTCTCGTTAGCAATGTGATTGTAAACATTATCATTCACCCATTGCCTAATAAAACCACAAACTTGTTGGTGTTCAAACTCACATTCTTCATCTGTTTTAGATTCTGGTTTTTGTGTAGAAAATACGGGTAAATGTAGATTTTTGACAAACAACAAATCTTTCATTTTGACCTTCCATAGATGGTAATTAGTGCCATTCAAACTTATCATCCTAGTAGAATTATTTGCCTCCATCTTTCAAGCAAGTTATAACCAAATACCCAAAACGGAGCTCTCATGCTAATTGATAGGAATAAAACACAATTCCATACTTGCAAGAATTAGAGGAGCAACAATATCCACTCACAACAAGTATTAAGACCAGCAAAATAATACCCAATAACAGCGAAAAAATCACATAAACCAGAAATTAGAGACAAGCTAACACACCAAGATTTTTAACGTGAAAAACCTCCTCAATGAGAGAATTAAAAACTACGAGTCACCAAGACCAGGAAATAGCTTCACTATGATGAAAAATAGGGTACAAGAGAGTCATAAATTACTGCACAAAATGTGCATACAACAAGCCAAATAACCCAAGCTTTAAAGCTTTCAAAACAAGAACAAAAAGATGAAAATACCACAAAAACAGAGTTACTGTGCGTGGCCAATATCTCCAGCTACAGACATGGAATCAAAGATCTGAACGTTAAAATTAAAGAACCAGATGTGTAGAACACACTATCCAAATTTGAGCTCGATCCAACGGTTAACGAATTTGCAGCAACCTATTTACAGAAACAGCTTTGTGTATGTGCGAAAATAATTTTCTCTCTTCCTTTCTCTCTAGTGTTTGGTGTTCTCCTTTCAAAATGACCTCTCTCACTCAACCCTAACTCACCTCAGCTACTTCAACTATTCATGGGTTTGGATACTAGTATTTGGATTTTTTTTCCACATAGGAAGGGAGCCCAAAAATCCCAACATTTCTGTGATGTAAGCAACAGTGGAATTGTATTACGGGAAGAACTAATTAGCGAAATTTTGCGCTTGAAGCAATTGAGACTCTATAGCAAGAATACTTGTCAAGCCTTTAGTGATTGGTTCATTTTCTCTCATAAGCCCAGTGAACCAAACATTTCTAAGCTCTCTCTCATCAAGGACAAGTATCTTTTGCGCTATAATGATTATTAGCTTGCCAAAGATCATTTTCACACTCTTGCGAAGGATAACAAATTCAAGAATCTCTGCTTCTCTCTCCACGATTGGTACAAAAGTGGTAAACAAAGCTCGTACAAGTTTTTAATAAGATGCATGACAGATCTAAAACCTCTATGTGGCTTCATAAGAGCATTGCTAAGGCTGAATGTGGTGTTTTGAATGGCCACGCTGATGCTAATGATTGTTTTATGATATGTCACCTAGATTTTGAGTTCGGTTTATGGAAAGTTCTGAATTTTATCCATTATAGCGTGTGTATCATGATGTATGTGGTTATCATTGTTAGATTGAGCATTTGCTTCATTCTTGTCTTTGAGAGGAGCAAATTTCCTTTGCTAGTTAGTGTACATATTCCAAAAGTTTTCTAATATTTTGATATCCTCCATGTTAATTTGCAAATTAACTCAATGTTGTGACTGTGGTTGATTAGGCTGCTGACTTTCTTGAAATCCCGAGCCTGTTGCTGCTTACAACTGAGGAGGTGATAGATTTAGTGACAAGGCTCCTTGACAAGGCATCAGTGTTGTCTGGAAACCATCATTTTCGCGAATGCTCATTCCTTTCGTTAAATTCACATAGTAGGGTTGGCCATCAAGTAGGAAATTGGTTTGCTCTTTTTAATCAAAGGACTACTAATTTGCTCATTCGCCATTTTTATGTTTACTTTCTTGGTGACTTCAGTATATTTTCTATTTGAAGGTTTGTAGTAGCAATTGATGATGAATTCATCCATTGGGATATTGATCTATCGATCTCATCTAGTGGAATTTAAATCCTCTAAATTTTAGATTTTTACTTGAGAGGGCAAAGTGTGATCTCTCATATTTAAATGATTTTTTTTTCATATTTTTTTTGTCACGCCTATAAAATAAATGGCGAAAAATCCACTTTACCTTTTAAAATAAAATCTAAAATTTAAAAGATCTAAATCCCATCTAATGGGATAAGATTTTATTGTTGTTGTATGGAGCTATAGGTTATTTCTATTGATCTGTTATAATGTTCTCTTTCAAAAACGAAATGCTGTTGCTCACCTGGTTTGAACTTGATAGGTGTCCACTCCCTCTAAAGATGTGAATGGTTGGTAAATAATTAATGATTGGCAAAGGTGATATTTTCATACATGAGCCTGTTTCTTAGATTCCGAAGTACCGAGAGCATGACAAAGAACATTATAAGCCACTTTCTCTCTTTAATATTTTTGGTATTTCTTGGTAGTGCCCACAAAAATGCAACATAGGCACCATTTTCATATAAATTGTAGAACAACCAGAGAGCTGTGTCCAGTCCAATGACGGACTCAGAAAATTTTAGGAGTGGGGTAAAAATATATATATTAAATAAATTTTGTTAAATATTATTAATTATATGGAGATATAAAAATTAAAAAGAGTTAGTGAACACTTTTATTCTTAAAATACTATTCATTATATATAATTTATAACAAAATATTTTTTATTTCTAAAACTTGAAACTAAAATATTTTAATTAAATTATAAATGACTTATTATCCTAACTAATTTTTTATAGACATTTAATAATAAAAGACTGAATTAACTGGCACATTAACGCCTAATAATACATTAGTATTTATAATTTGAAATTAGAATTATATATAAATACTAAAAAAATTAAATCTTTATATGAAAAATATGTTTATATAAAATAATAGAAACATAATTTACAATTTTTTTCTTTCTTTTTTTTAAATAATTAAATTTGTTATATATTTTTGTAATTTAATTTTAATATAATGTTAGATAAAAGATTTTATGCATCTGTTTAATTATATATTGTAATTAAAATATTTATTATTATTATTTTTTAAAATAAAAAAATATATAATTAGTAAATTAATTAGTTCATTTTAAAATTTTATATGCAACATAGGTACATATAATAGAATAAAAGATAAAAAATAAATAATAAAGATGAATAAATTGAGAATAAAATAAAATATATAAAGTCACAAAAAAATAAAATATTAGATTAATACCTAAACTATAATTGTTTGAATTAAAAATTACAATTGAAAATATCAAAAAGAAAAACAATGAAATTAAAAGATACATAAAGTCATGAAGAGTTATATAAAAAAATTAGAAAATTTAAAATTTACTTTTTGATGAAGAGAAGATAACCACTAGATAAGGAATAGAAAAAGAATGTTAAAAATATAAAAATAAGAAGAGGGTTTAAGAGAATAAAAGAATGACGATACAATAATTAAATTTGATTAGGTTAAATAATAGTCAAAATGATAAAAAAATAAAAAAATAAACTTAAAACTTTAGCTAATTAAATTTATTTTATTTGTAGTAAGGTCATTTAAAATTTAAAGTGGGAACATATTATATATAATTATATTTTTTAAAACAAAAATTAAAAACACCATGGAGGCAAGTGTCCCCTCATTCTTGTGCCTGGGTCCGTCCTGTGTCCAGAGTTTGTTAAAGTGAACGACAAATTGAATAAAAGGAAGAATGAGGTGAATTGAGGTGTACAGACAAATTTAGTGAAGTTCTCTTAGCAGTTTCTCCTTCAACTCAAAGGAAGGGATCTTGTAGATTTCATTTCATATTTTCATTACAAAAATACTATTTACACACCAAAATTAATTAATATAATTAGTTATCATGTATTTATATATAAATACATATGTAGTTTACTTATGGTAAAAATTTGTGCGTAGTTATTTTCATGTGAAGTTGATAATTAAAAATCTTTTGCTGACAATTTAGTTAAATATGTCAAATCATCTAATCATTCTTAGCTATCAACTTCACACAAAAATAATTTATATATGAGTCTTTTAATATGTATTTTGTATTCTAATGTGTATTCTACCCTAGTAACCTATTTTGATGTACACCTATCATGATTGTTTTCATTAATATACATAAGTCTTCCTTTGTACTCTTTCTCATTCTTATTATTTCTCATTATATTTTGAGAAAAGGATAAATAAGTCCTTGAATTTTTATTTGCAGACATTTTCGTCCCCAATGATTGAAAAATACATTTATATCTCTGACCCCTCCAAAACCTGGACAAATTTACCCCTCCATTAAAGTGACTTCGTTGGATCTGACGAAAAAATCTAACGTGTCTCCTGCTGCGCTGACCTAGCCGTTACGAGAGCAAACGTGACATGGACCTTTTTAAAATAGGACATATTTGTCCTTCCACCCCAAAACGACGCCGTTTCCATTGGAGCCCCAATCTTCCAAATTCAACACCTGGTTCATATTTAAACACAGTACTTCTAGTTCATCAACACTTCTCCTTTCATTCTTATTACTCTCCATATTCTCACTTTCTTGTTCTGTGTTTCCTGTTATTGTTGTTGTTGGATTTGGTGGAGCCATTGATGAAGCTTTGTTGGAAGCTTTGTTGTTGTTGTTGCTGCTAGTGCTAGTGCTAGTGTTATCACTACCATTGGCTTTCTAATGAAGAACTAAGAGCATGAACTTGAGTGCTCTTGAATCGTTCACTTAGCTTCAATCCACACATTTTTATTTTATGACTCCTTTTTTTGGTTTTCTTTAACACCTTTTGGATAAAGTTCTCAACTTTGAAAAGATATTAACATGGGGTGTGAAAAACTTTGAGGGAGACAACGATGATGATGTTCATTCTGCTGCACTTGCTTCATTCTAAAACTCATTAGAGAGAGAGAGAGAGAGAGAATGAGAGAGAGAGAGAGAGGGGTTTGAATTGAATTGTTACAAGTTAGTACAGATTAAAGAAAGGTTGTAGTTGTAGCAGAAAAGAGGAAAGAAAAGTTTGTTGGGATTTTAGTGATGCGCTTTTTGAGAGAAAGATGATAGGGCATAGTGGCTCGAGTGCCTCGAGTCTCACACCACGTGTTTCACCCTAAGTGCGTCAACGAGTGGCTCGAGTTTCACACCACTTGTCTGGTTTGCAACGCCAACCTCCTCTCACAATCAGGAGACTCCGTACGCGGCACTGCCACTGTCGTGGTTTCGGAGTTGACAAACAACTTGTCCTCACCTAGTGATTTAGAATCGTGGAACCAATTCTTGGTCAAAGCTGAAATCCATCACCATCACTACCACCAACAACAACAACAACACACCTTCAGCTATTTCAAACCTTGTTGCATCTCTTCATCTTCCTTCAACTGAAACCATTGAACCAACCATAGAACTTTTTCTTTATCCAATCAACCTCATAGATTCCTTAGCAGAACTCTATAATAGAATGGAGTATTCTTCTTCTTGTTCACCATCACAGCCACAGAAAGAAGCGTTGTTTTGGTTGTTGTTGTCTGATTGTGCTCCAGTGAAGGGAAAGAAGAGAAGGAGGTGAAAGTGAAAGAAGGATAATTTCGTCACTTGGACAGTTATGCAAAATGGAATCGTTTTGGAGTGGGAGGACGAATATGTCCTATTTTGAAAAGGTCCATACTACGTGTGCTCCCGTAACGACTAGGTTAGTGCAACGGGAGCCAGGTCAGACTTTTCCGTCAGGTTCAACGGAGTCATTTTAACGAAGGGATAAATTTGTCCAAGTTTTGGAAGGGTCAGGAACATAAATGTATTTTTCAATCCTTGAGGATGAAAATGTATGCGGAAAAAAAGTTCAGGGACCTATTTGTCATTTTCTTTTATATTTTTTTTCTCATTGTTGCAACCTGAATTCTACTTCCTATGCTAATAGTTTCAGTAAAACTTTCTTATACATAAAGAGGCTATTCTGACTAAATTGGACAACAGCTGTGATGACTCAACTAGAAGCTCAAACATGGTAGTTGCCTATAAAGACTTCAGAAAATGGTTCACCAAAAAGTTGGAAAATTGGTCCATCCCCTTTACGAGGATTTTGAGAGTCTCATGGAATTCCATCCCTTTTAAGAACGATGAGGTCCATGTAAATTTTTTCACGAGTGTGTAATTTTCTAAGGAATTAAGTTGATTGATGTTGCTCATTACCTCTAAAAATGAATGGGGCTACTCAATCATGGTAGATGTTTTATCTCTCATGTTCATTTACAGATTACACTACAATAAGATCAATTAAAGTGATTTTAATTTTATTGAATCGTCTCTCCCTATTATTGTAGACTACTATATATCTTGTTTACCGACTTCTTTTTATTTTTAGTGAAAAACTTATTTTTACTTTTACTATAATTGATTTTATATAATACGACTCTAAAATGATATGCATAAATTATAAAAGTATAAAGTCGAATTAATTGTCAATAAAAATAACATAAATAAAAAACAGGGATGCTACACATCCATGTAACCATGTAACTAAGTTGGCCCAAATCCAAAACAACTGACGTGCTTCCAATCTCATTAAATAAACGTGACTTCCACGCGCCTCATACAAATGAAACCACTACTTCATTCGCGCTTCATTATGAAAAAAACGTTCCTTCTTCTTCAAAATGAACGAAACCGCTCCTCTCTTTGAATCTCTCTCAAAATCACTCAAACTTCAGTCACATTCTCCGCGAAAACTACTACTGCAGAAGAATCGCGAGAAGATTTAGCAAGGAACAATCACAAAAGAATGAAAACAGCAACACAGACTACCAAAGGTATGAGAAAAATTACTGTTCATTTGAAATCTTGTAATGTCACGTTTCTTCTAGTTGTATCTTAAGTTTACTAGATTGATTTGCTTCATTTAGTAGATCGAACTATTGTGAATGCTTACAGTATAACTAGGGTTTGGAATGAAATTTATTGTTATTTTCATTCAGTTCAGTGGATAGTGTAACTAGGGCTTTGAAATTGGTTGTTACTCTGTTCAGTACTGCTTTTGCATGGAGAAATACTATTTTTGATGATTAAAAGTTGAAAATAATTTATTCTTCACATAAACATTGTTCGCTTTGGTGGCTTTCTTTTTCTTTGTTC
Source organism: Arachis hypogaea (assembly GCF_003086295.3). Classification (NCBI taxonomy): domain Eukaryota; kingdom Viridiplantae; phylum Streptophyta; class Magnoliopsida; order Fabales; family Fabaceae; genus Arachis; species Arachis hypogaea. The sequence continues at coordinate 18,231,140 of NC_092045.1, forward strand.
AGTGTTTAACATTATTGTGATAGCACGCAAGAATCATTTCCTAGTATTTTCATTATTTATGATGTTTGATTCGTGCATGAATGAGTTTCGGTTCGGTGGCCTGTGACATTTTAATAGACTTGATTAACATATACATGCTTGTTCTTATCGGTGTATTGAGTGAAGTATTGACTAAATTTTTTCATTACAGCAAAACAAAACAAGACAATGTGACAATGAATGAGAAGCCGTGCTATAACGTAAGCACATTAAATATATTTATCCGCTTTCATTCGAATAATATCTATTTTGTATTATAAATATATCCTCATATTCTGTTTCAAAACTTGCAGAAAACTCATGATTATAAATGCCAAACAAAGGCAATAGCAACAGTGTTAAGGGATATGACTCAAGAAAAGAAAGATATAATGGAATAAATGGGATTTGATGTCCTGGCACATGTCCTAGAAATGAATGTCTCTCATGCCCTCTTGAGGGAATTGATTGATCGCTTTGATGAAGAGAAAGGATGCTTGAAAATCCTCCAGGGGAAAATATACATAACTCCTTGGAAAGTAGCAGCTGCCCTGGGCATAACCAACAGCGGTAACAAAATTTGCCTTTCCTGCTTATTTTCAATTTATTGGTGTACAGAAAATTAAATTGAGCCTTTTTGTCTGATTTTTGCTATTAAAATATTGTAGAAAATTATTTTGATGATAAGGTTGATTACAACAAACTGAATCCAGAAGAGAAGGAATATGCTGGATATGAGCGTTGAAGGGGAGGATAACCGGAAAAAATTCAAGAGGACTTTTGATGTCTTCATACAAAAGTGCTTCTTGCTGCCGACAACGGTAAGTATGGCCTCCCCGATCCATAAGCCACCGATCTTTCATGTGGATAACATTCGGGAATGGGATTGGGCAAAACATGTGCTCAACTTCTTGATGAAAGAAGTTGAAAACAAAAGAAAGGAGAGGAAATAGTCCGTTGATGGCTGTGTTTTTGTGTTGATGTTGATATACTTCCATGAAACGAAGTTCCCTCGCCCGTTCGGACCTGATGCTCCCCCGGCACCGTGGGTGACCCATTGGACAAAGCAAATGATGCTTGAACGGATTTCTAGCAAAGCAACAGAACCATTGGTAAATACTCTACTAAAATTCCCTCTAAAAAATGGTTTCAAATGCTTTTAAAATACTCTACTAACTAAATAAACTTCTGTTTTAGGTTATAATTAATTTATTTGTCCTACTTGCAATTGTTAGTGTGTTCATTTGAATATTTGTGCATTTAGATATATTTTTTCTTGATGATTAAATATTTGTCACGTATTATTCACCATATGAATTTTGTTCAGTTCGGTGGGCTTGCTCCCTGATGAGCGGATAATTTATACGCTTTTTGGCATTGTTTTTAGATAGTTTTTAGTAGTTTTTACTATTGTACTAGGGGTCTTTTTCCCTATTTTTGAATTCATATGCCATTTGGGGAGGCTGGCCATTCGGCCATGCCTAGACCTTGTTCTTATGTATTTTCAACGGTGGAGTTTCTACACACCATAGATTAAGGTGTGGAGCTCTGCTATTCCTCGAGTATTAATTCAAAGTACTATTGTTCTTCTATTCAATTCATGCTTATTCTTATTCTAAGATATTCATTTGCACACAAGAACATGATGAATGTGATGATTATGTGACACTCATCACTATTCTCACTTATGAACGCGTGATTGACAACCACTTCCGTTCTACATAAAAACAAGCTTGAATGTATATCTCTTGGGTTTCTAATCAACGATTCACATCGACTCCCCTCTGACAATGGGGCATCTAAATCCGAGATTAGAATCTTCGTGGTATAGGCTAGAATCCATTGGCAGCATTCTTGAGATCCGGAAAGTCTAAACCTTGTCTGTGGTATTCCGAGTAGGATCTGGGATGGGATGACTGTGTCGAGCTTTAAACTCGCGACTGTAGGGCGTAGTGACAAATGCAAAAGGATAGTAAATCCTATTCCTACACGATCGAGAACCAACAACTGATTAGCCATACGATATCTGTGCATGGTATTTTTCATCCGAGACGAGCAATCCGATAGTTGATTAGCCATACAGAAACCGTAGAGGACCATTTTCACTGAGAGGACGGGAAGTAGCCATTGACAACGGTGACAACCAACATACAGCTTACCATAGAAAGGAGTATGAAAGATTGGATGAAGGTAGTAGGAAAGCAGAGATTCAGAAGGAACAACGCATCTCCATACTCTTATCTGAAATTTCTACCAATGAATTACATAAGTATCTCTATCTTTATTTTATGTTTTATTTATCTTTTAATTATCAAAACTCCATAACCATTTGAATCTGCCTGGCTGAGATTTACAAGATGACCATAGCTTGCTTCAAGCCGACAATCTCTGTGGGATCGACCCTTACTCATGTAAGGTTTATTACTTGGACGACCTAGTGCACTTGCTGGTTAGTTGTGCGAAGTTGTGAAAAAAAGAGTTGAGATTGCAATTGTGCGTACCAAGTTGTTGGCGCCGTTGAGATCACAATTTCGTGCACCACTCCCTTTGATTGTTAGTGTGTTCAATTGAGTCCTTGTGCATGCAAAAATGTTTCTTTGATCATTAAATAATTATCATATTTTATGGCGTTTTATTCAGCATATTAGTATCATTTGGTTAAGTGGGTTGCTCATGTTGATTCAATTGAATGTTATTGTATTTCTCATTAAATAATTGAGTCCTTGTTTCTGTTTTAGGGACTTCTGTATAGAAATAAAAAAAAGAATGAAAAAACAAAAACAAGGAAGTTGGATAAAAAAGAAAAAGGAAAGAAAATAAAAAAAATTGTCAATATGGATTCTTCTTCAGAAGAAGAAAGATTTTCCGAATCTGAATCTCAATCTGAATCCAACAAAACACCACCAGCAAAGAGAACAAGTCAAAAGAAGGTGGTTAAAAAACAAAAGCTTGTTGAGACGGATTCAGAATCAACAAGTAAAACTGAAAGCATTCCCACGGATTCAAAAATCAAAAGTGAATCCAAAAACCAGTAAATTTAATGTTCATATTGATTTCATTTAACTTGTATTTGCTTAAATTTGTTCTTATACGCGTGTTCTTTTGTATTGTAGAGAAAAAGAAATCGAAAAAACCGGAACAAGGAAAAGAAAACAACCACCTTAACAAACCAAAAAAAAGAAGCCTGTGCCGATAGATTCAGAGAGCACAAGCAAATCTGAAAGCTAGTAAGTATTGTTCAGCAAATGAATTTCTTTTGGTTCGGTGGTCTTCTAATTTTCGGTTCATCCTTTTAATTGTTTTTGGTTCAGTGATGTCTGCCAGTTTGGTTGACTTGATTGTTATTGTCTTATTCTTACTTATATGTTTTTCAGGTATAAATTCGATGTGTTTGTCTGTCTTGTAGAGAAAAAGAAATTGAGAAAACACCCATAATAAAAAGAAAACAACCGCAAATGGTGGCAAAAAAAAAAAACAAACCCAATCTGACAAGGAGTAAGTTTCTCGAATCATATTTTCTTTTATTGATACTTTCATTTTAGGTGCATTGATACTTATTTTATGAACTTTCAGAATTGAACAAGCAAAAGACAACACTGCAAAAAGAAGAAGACAAGCATTGGAGACAATAAGAGAAAAGAGGTCAAAGAAAAGAAATGATGGAGCTCAAACAGCGAAGGTTTCTTCGGATCAGTTTGACTCGACAGAGCCACAAAATGATTTGTCTGAGACATAAGATTCGGCTTATTTTACTGAGTTATTTTTCTTTCTTTGCTAACTATTGATAAAACCTTTTCTAATTCCTCTGGATTCAATTACTAATATTTATTTATCTTGGTTAGACTGCTGAGTGTAAATCTCAGAAGTGAACCACTCTTGCAGACTCAGGAAAGCTCCGCACCGTCTGTAAATGCCCAAGACAATACCCGGTAAATTGGTTCATTGCACTCTTTACTTTCGGTTCGGTGGTTTCCAAAAATGAATTTAACGTGTTTCTAGACCCCTGCTTTAATATTGGTTTCTAATTTTAATTAGTTATCTAATTTTTTAGGAAAAATACCCCGAAAATTCCAGTAAAATATTAAAAAAAAAAAGAAAATCCATCCAAGTAAGACTTCTAAAATTCCACCAATGTAAGTTAAAAATATTTATGTTACTCTTTTAGATTTAGGTAATTAATTTTTGTTTAATTAATTACACGAAAAATGTGTTTAAATGTCACTAGCGCTACACCTGATTCTGAGCTACAAATAATTGAGTTTCGACAAGAAAGTCGTTCTGAACCTTTGGAAATGTGAGTTTTTCAATGTGCAGATTCCCGTTTCTCAGAACAAATTCTAATTATTCAACATTAACTTCTTCCTTGTTTACATTCCTTAAAAATCCTCTTGCGTTGTCTCTTCCAAGTTCTGTTCAAGAAGAGTTGATCAAAGATGACTTCATCTATGTCCCTTCAGAAAGTCAAACACAATAAACTTCTGATAATGAGTAAGTTTATAAATATTTATTCACCAAATGAATCTTGTTTAATGCTTTTCTAGCTGTTTCATTATTTATCATAAGTTTATAAATATGATAATAGTTTGGGATAATTATTGAAATGTTTACTGTTTTATGCAGCAGCCCTCTGGAACCACAACAACAGGCCTTCGAAGAAGCAACAGCGCAGCAATCGGAACAAGAAGTACCTGTTGATGTGTTAGTTTTATTGTTTATACAAATCTCATTAATTTCGGTTCAATACTTGGTTTAATTGTTGTTCAGTTGTATCCAAAAATGAATTCAATGTGTTCTTGTCTTTGGACCCTCTTCTCTTTCTTACAGCTACCCTCCGGAACTCGAAAAGCAGGCTGTCGATGAATCTTCCCTGAGAAAAATAGAGCCTGAACCTACGTTGAATGTGTAAGTTTTAATTAATATCATTTTTTCAATGTGCAGATTCTCGTTTCTCAGAACAAATTCTAATTATTCAACATTAACTTCTTCCTTGTTTACATTCGTTAGAGATATTGTTATGGTGTCTATTACGAGTTCTGTTATTGAAGAGTTAATCAACGATGACTATATCTATGAAGTTTCTGATAATGAGTAAGTTGCACATAAAAATTCTTTTTATTAATTTTAATGGTATAGGATAATAATTTTGGGTTGTTATTGAACTGTTTTCTATTTAATGCAGTAGCCCTGCCAAAGAACAACAACAACCATGCCAAAAACCTCTGGTGGCACAACAATCAGAACAAGAAGCAGCTGTTAATGTGTAAGCATAAAATTCTTATTCTAAGTTTTAATTTCGATTCATTGTATTATTTAATATCATTGTTAAATATCTATCATCTTGTAGTGCTGCTCAACCTAGGCAAAGGGAAGATAAAATGCCTTCCTTTAACCTTGGAATAAGTCCACCAGCATCTCAACCAACTCAGTCTTCTGAGGCAAGTGTTTCAGAGCTTGAAATCCTGGAAGAGGCAGTGGTAGATGCTGGAGTGATGGCAGCATTAAAGTTTGCTGAGGCAACAACTTTCGAGCCAACCTTACCAGTTGCTGAAGTTTTCAAAACTTCGGAGAAAAGGATAAAAATCACGAGGGAGTTGATTGAAAAGTATTATCATTGGATTACACATGTAAAAAAGACAAAAGATAGTAGCAACGAATATGATACAATATTCGTCTTGAAACATGAGGGGTTCAGAGAATATTTTATGTCTCTAATGCCCAAAGACAAGTGCATGCCGCGGTAAATTCTTTGCTAATTGCGTTAATGTTAATGATTTTTCTAAACATTCTTATATAATATATCTCATACATTTTCTTCCTTTAGGTGGTCAGTATATGATGAGCGGATAATTTATACGCTTTTTGCCATTATTTTTAAGTAGCTTTTAATAAGTTTTAGTTACTTTTTAGTATATTATTATTAGTTTTTATGCAAAAATCATATTTTTGGACTTTACTATGAGTTTGTGTGTTTTTCTATGATTTTAGGTATTTTATGGCTGAAATTGAGGGACCTGAGAAAAAATCTGATTCAGAGGCTGAAAAAAGGACTGCTGATGCTGTTGGATTCTGACCTCCCTGCACTCAAAGTAGATTTTCTGGAGCTAAAAAAGCCCAATTGGCGTGCTCTTAAATGCGTTGAAAAATAGACATTCTGGGCTTTCCAGAAATATATAATAGTCTATACTTTGTCCGAGATTTGATAGCCCAAACTGGCGTCCAAACGCCACCCAGAGACCCCTTTTTTAGAGTAAAACGCTAGAACTGGCATCCAAACTGGCGTTTAACTCCAGGAATAGCACAAGCACGTGAAATCTAGGAAGCTCAGCCCAAACACTCACCAAGTGGGCCCCGAAAGTGGATTTCTGCACTCTCTGCATCTAGTTACTCATTCTCTGTAAACCTAGGTTACTAGTCTAGTATAAAAACTACTTTTATAGATTCATTTTGTACCTCATGACATTTTTTACATTCCTTATTGTACCTTTGATGACATGAGTCTCTAAACCCCATGGTTGGGGATGAGGAGCTCTGCTGTGTTTCCATGAATTAATGCAATTACTACTGTTTTCTATTCAATCACGTTTGTTTCTATTCTAAGATACTCACTCGTATTTCAACATGGAGAATGTGATGATCCGTGACACTCATCATTATTCCCCAACTTATGAACGCATGCCTGACAACCACATCCGTTCTACATGAGCTCAACGTAGTCGTTGGGCGACAGCTTGAGTGCGTATCTCTTGGGTTTCTAATCCATGAGTTTCACCTGCATCTCCTGACAACAGAGCACTCAAACTCATGAGATCAGAACCTTCATGATAGAGGCTAGAACCAATTGGCAGCATTCCTGAGATACGAAAAGTCTAAACCTTATTTGTGGTATTCCGAGTAGGATCTGGGATGGGATGTCTCTGACGAGCTTCAAACTCGTGAATGTTGGGCGCAGTGACAGTGTGCAAAAGGATAGATGTATCCTATTCCGACACAAGTGAGAACCGACAGATGATTAGCCATGCGGGAAACTGTAGAGGACGTATTTTCACTGAGAGGATGGATGGTAGCCATTGACAATGGTGATCCACCAATATACAGCCTGCCATGGAAGGAACATGCATTTTTGGAAGAAGAAGACAGTAGGAAAGCAAAAATTCAGAAGACAGAGTAACTCCAAAACTTCAGCCTGTTCTCCACTACTGAATAACAAGTATCATTTATTTCATGTTCGTTTACTTTTTATAAATAAACGTAAGAATTGTTATTGATATCCTAACTAAGAATAATAAGATAACCATAGCTTGCTTCAAGCCGGCAATCTCTGTAGGATCGACCCTTACTCACGTAACGTATTACTTGGATGACCCAGTGCACTTGCTGGTTAGTTGTGCAGAGTTGTAATTCCGTGCACCAAGTTTTTGGCGCCGTTGCCGAGGATTGTTCGAGTTTGGACAACTGACGGTTCATCTTGTTGCTTAGATTAGGAAGAATTTATCTTTTTGGTTTAGAGTCACTAACTTTGAGTCCTTTATTCTCTTTTCAAAAAAAAAATTGTTTCTTGTTTGAGTCTTGTGTCAATTGTATGTTTTAATTTTTTTTAAAAAATTTTCAAAAATATATACATTGTGTTCTTTCTTGATCTTCAAGTTGTTCTTGTTTATTTTCCTTGTTTGATCTTTAGTTTTTCTTGTTTTGTGTCTTTCTTTGTTTTTCTTGTGCATTTTCGAATTATTAGTGTCCAAAGTATAAAAATTTTTAAGTTTGGTGTCATTTCTATTTTTTATTTTCCTAAAGATTTTCAAAAATTGTTCTTGGTATTCATCTTGATCTTCAAAGTGTTCTTGGTGTTCATCTTGACATTCAAAGTTTTCTTGTTTGTTTTCTTTATTTTGATCTAAAAATTCTAAGTTTGGTGTCATTTTATTGTTTTTCTCTTTCCTCATTAAATTCAAAATATCTTTTCTCCTTATTTTAATTGAATTTTCGAATTTTCCTTTTAAAAAAAATTCAGATTTTTTATTTTAAAATTTTTATTTTTTCTTATCTTAGTTTTAAATTTCAAAATTCAAATCTTTTTCAAAAATCATATCTTTTTCAAAATCTTATCTTATCTTTTCTAATCTCAAATTTTAAAATCATATCTTTTTCAAATCTTTTCTTTTATTTATTTTCTTACATGTATCTTTAATTTTAAAACATATCTTTTTCAAAACTTCCTAACTACTTTCTCTCTCTTCATTTTTCGAAAATATTTTACAAAACTTTTCAAAATCTTTTTAATTAATTAATTATTTTAGTTTTCAATTTCCTTTTATTTTATTTTTTTCTAATTTTCGAACCACATTCAATTTCTCATTTATTTTACTTTATTTTATTTTAATTTTTGTATTTTAAAAAATTAAATAAAAGAATAAATTTTTTTTTACAATCCACATCATCTTCCTTTCTCCATCATAGACCAAAGTGAAAATGAACAGTCCAGAAGAACTCTGGGGTTATATGCTAACTCCACTACTGCTTCATATGGAAGTAGTATCTGTATACCCTCCATCAGAGCTAGCAGTTTTGAGTTAAATCATCAGCTCATTATCATGGTGCAGCAAAATTACCAGTATTTTGGTCTTCCACAGGAAGAACCTACAGAGTTTCTGGCACAGTTCTTACAAATTGCTGACACAGTACATGATAAGAAAGTGGATCAGGATGTCTACAGATTATTGTTATTTCCATTTGCTGTAAAAGATCAAGCTAAGAGGTGGTTGAATAACCAACCCAAGGCCAGCATAAGAACATGGAAACAGTTGTCAGACAAATTCCTGAATCAATATTTTCCTCCAAAAAGGATGACACAATTAAGGCTAGACATCCGAGGTTTTAAACAAGAGGATAATGAATCTCTTTATGATGCTTGGGAGAGGTACAGATATATGCTAAGGAAATGCCCCTCTGAAATATTTTCAGAATGGGTGCAGTTAGACATCTTCAACTACGAGCTTACAGAAAAAAGCCCAGACATCTCTAGACCATTCAGCTGGTGGATCTATACACATGAGAAAGAAAATTGAAGAGGCTCAAGAGCTTATTGATATAGTTTCCAGAAATCAGCATCTGTATTTAAATAGTGAATCTTCCATGAAAGAAGAAGCTAAAGTAGTATCCACTGAACTTAATCCTCCAGAATAGGTTGCTGAACTCAACCAGCAAATACTCCTTCTAACAAAATAGTTAGCAGAATTCAAAGAAATGTTACAAGATACTAAAAATGCTAACAAAAACATGGAGGCACAATTGGATCAGACAAGACAGTAGTTATCTAAATAAATAATAGAAGAGTGCCAAGCTATTCAACTAAGGAGTGGAAAGACATTAAATATCTCAACTCAAAGCAGCAGAAAGCCAAGAAAGGAACACCTGACAGAGGATGACCAATTCACTGCCCAAAATCTCTCTGAGAACAGTAAGAGCCCGGAGAGGAATGATTCTGGCATTCAAACGCCAGAAAAGGGCAGTAACCTGGTGTTAAACGCCCATTCAGCTGCCAGTTCTAGCATTCAAACGCCAGAAAAGGGCAGCAACCTGGCGTTAAACGCCCATTCAGCTGCCAGTTCTGGCGTTAAAATGCCAGCAAAGGGCAGCAACCTGGCATTAAATTCCCATTCCGCATCCAATTCTGGCGTTCAAATGCCAAAAAGGGCAGCAACCTGGCGTTAAACGCCCATTCAGCTGCCAGTTCTGGCATTCAAATGCCAGCAAGGGGTCAGACTCCTACAATTGTTGATAACAGCTCCCTTAAGCAGGCGTCTCCAACCACTTCTGTAGGACATAAAACTGCAGAAACTAAGGTTGAAGAATACAAAGCTAAGATACCTTATCCTCAGAAACTTTGCCAAGCGAAACATGATAAACAATTTGCCCGCTTTGCCGACTATCTCAGGACTCTTGAAATAAAGATTCCATTTGCAGAGGCACTTGAGCAAATACCCTCTTATGCTAAGTTCATGAAAGAAATCTTAAGCCATAAGAAGGATTGGAGAGAAACTGAAAAAGTTTTTCTCACTGAAGAATACAGTGCAGTCATTTTGAAAAGCTTACCAGAGAAGCTTAAAGATCCTGGAAGCTTTATGATACTATGCACATTAGAGGGTGCTTGTACCAAGACAGCTCTATGTGATCTTGGGGCAAGTATCAACCTAATCCCTGCATCCACTATCAGAAAGTTTTGCTTGATTGCCAAGGTTGGGCCATTTACCTTTCCCACTAATTTTGTAGTGCTGAAAATGGAGGAGCACAAGAGTGCAACTCTCATTCTAGGAAGACCTTTCCTAGCAGCTGGATGAACTCTCATTAACATCCAAAAAGGGGAGGTGACCCTGAGAGTCAATGAGGATGTGTTCAAGTTGAATGTTTTCAAAGCTATGCAGCATCCAGACACATCAAGTGACTGCATGAGCGTTGATATTATTGACTCCCTGGTGGAAGAGATCAATATGACTGAGGGTCTCAAATCAGAGCTAGAAGACATCTTTAAAGATGTTTAGCTTGATCTGGAGAAACCAGAGAAAACAGAAGAACCTCTGAAAACTCCTCAAGAAGATGAGAAGCCTCCTAAACCCGAGCTCAAACCACTACCACCATCCCTGAATATGCATTTTTGGGAGAGAATAATACTTTTCCAGTAATCATAAGCTCTGCTTTAGAGCCACAGGAAGAGAAAGCAGTAATTTAAGTGCTAAGGACGCACAAGACAACTCTTGGGTGTTCCATAAGTGATCTTAAGGGCATTAGCCCAGCCAGATGCATGCACAAGATCCTATTAGAGGATGATGCTAAGCCAGTGGTTCAACCACAGAGGCAGCTGAATCCAGCCATGAAGGAGGTGGTGCAGAAAGAGGTCACTAAATTACTAGAGGCTGGGATTATTTATCCTATTTCTGATAGCCCCTGGGTGAGCCCTGTCCAAGTCGTCCCAAAGAAGGGAGGCATGACAGTGATTCATAATGAGAAGAATGAACTGGTTCCCACAAGAACAATTACAGGGTGACGTATGTGTATTGACTACAGAAGACTCAATACAGCCACCAGAAAGGATAATTTTCCTTTACCATTCATAGACCAGATGCTAGAGAGATTAGTAGGTAATGATTACTACTGCTTTTTGGATGGCTACTCAGGTTACAACCAAATTGCAGTGGATCCCTAGGACCAAGAGAAAATGGCATTCACATGTCCATATGGAGTATTTGCCTACAGAAGGATGCCTTTTGGTCTGTGCAATGCACCTGCAACCTTTCAGAGGTGCATGCTCTCTATTTTCTATGATATGGTAGAGAAATTTCTGGAAGTCTTCATGGATGACTTCTCAGTATTTGGAGACTCATTCAGCTCCTGTCTTGACCATCTAGCACTTGTTCTAAAAAGGTGCCAAGAGACTAACCTGGTTTTAAACTGGGAGAAATGTCACTTCATGGTGACTGAAGGAATTGTCCTTGGGCACAAAATTTCAAACAAGGGAATAGAGGTGGATCAAGTTAAGGTATAGGTAATTGAAAAATTACCACCACCTACCAATGTTAAGGCAATTAGAAGCTTTTTGGGACATACAGGATTCTATAGGAGGTTTATAAAGGATTTTTCAAAAATTACAAAACCTCTGAGCAATCTGCTAGCTGCTGATATATCCTTTGTCTTTAACACAGAGTGCCTACAGGCGTTTGAGACTCTGAAAGCTAAGCTGGTCACAGCACCAGTAATTTCTGCACCAGACTGGACATTACCATTTGAACTAAAGTGTGATGCCAGTGACCATGCCATTGGTGCAGTATTGGGACAAAGGCATAACAAACTTCTATACGTCATTTATTATGCTAGCTGTGTTTTGAATGATGCACAGAAGAATTACACAACCACAGAAAAGGAGTTGCTTGCAGTGGTTTATGCCATTGACAAGTTCAAATCTTATTTAGTAGGATCAAAAGTGATTGTGTACACTGACCATGCTGCTCTTAAATTTCTCCTCACAAAGCAGGATTCAAAACCCATACTCAGAAGATGGGTATTGCTTCTGCAAGAGTTTGATATAGAAATAAGAGATAGAAAAGGGACAGAAAACCAAGTAGCTGATCACCTGTCCCAGATAAAACTAGTAGCAGAAGCGTCCCTCCCTCCTACTGAGATCTCTGAAACCTTTCCGGATGAGCAACTCTTTGCTATTCAGGAAGTACCATGGTTTGCAGACATTACAAACTATAAAGCTTTGAGATTCATACCCAAAGAATACAGTAAACAGCAATAAAAGAAATTGATTTCTGATGCAAAGTACTACTTGTGGGATGAACCATATCTCTTTAAAAGATGTGCAGACGGAATAATCCGTAGATGTGTACCTAGAGAAGAGGCACAGAAGATCCTATGGCATTGCCATGGATCACAATATGGAGGACATTTTTGAGGTGAGCGAACAGTCACTAAGGTCCTCCAATGTGGCTTCTATTGGCCTACTCTCTATAGAGACTCCCGAGAGTTTGTGCGTAACTGTGATAGTTACCAGAGAGCTAGTAATCTGCCTCATGGTTATGCCATCCCTCAACAAGGGATTTTAGAGATTGAATTGTTTGATGTATGGGGTATTGACTTCATGGGACCTTTCCCACCATCATACTCAAACACTTACATTCTGATGACAGTAGACTATGTATCCAAGTAGGTAGAGGCAATTGCAACACCCACTAATGATACTAAGACAGTGCTGAAGTTCCTCTAGAAACATATCTTCAGCAGATTTAGTGTTCCTAGAATACTGATCAGTGATGGAGGCACTCATTTCTGTAATAAACAGCTTGACTCTGCTTTGGTCCGATATGAAATTAACCACAAGGTGGTGACTCTGTATCATCCACAGATAAATGGGCTGGCTGAAGTCTCAAATAGAGAACTAAAACAAATCCTGGAATGGACTGTAAGAGCCCATAGAAGGGATTGGGCAAAAAGCTTGGATGATGTTCTGTGGGCATACAGAATAGCATTCAAGACTCCTATAGGGACCTCTCCATACCAGCTTGTGTATGGCAAGGCCTGCCATTTGCCAGTGGAATTGGAACACAAGGTCTATTGGGCAACCAGGTTCCTAAACCTTGATGCCAAGTTAGCTGAAGAGAAAATATTACTCCAGTTGAATGAGCTAGAGGAGTTCAGACTCAATGCTTTCGAAAAATGCAAAATTTTACAAGGAGAAAGCAAAAAGGTGGCATGACAAGAAGCTGTCATCTAGAGTCTTTGAGCAAGGACAGAAGGTTCTGCTGTTTAACTCTAGGCTCAGATTGTTCCCTGGGAAATTAAAATCCCGGTGGAAGGGACCATATGTGATTACAAGTGTGTCACCATATGGATATGTAGAGCTTTAGGATATTGACTCTGACAAAAAGTTCATTGTTAATGGACAGAGAATCAAGCATTATCTTGGAGGCAATATTAAGCAAGAATGCTCAAGACTGAGACTAGATTAAAGCTCAGTCCTGTCAAGCTATTGACATTAAAGAAGCGCTTATTAGGAGGCAATCCAATTTTATTTATCTATGTCTATGTTTTCTTTAGGTTGATGATCATGTGGAGTCACAAAAATAGCTGCATAATTAAAGCAGAATCAAAAACAGCATCAAAAATAGCACACCCAGGAGGACAGGCCTACTCGCATTTAAACGCCAGTAAGGATAGCAGAATGGGCGTTTAACGCCCATCCTGGCAGCATTCTGGGCGTTAAACGCCAGAATTGGCAGGCAAACTGGCGTTTAACGCCAGAAATGGGTGGCAGACTGGCGTTTAACGCCAGATAAGGCACCCAGAGGGCCTTTAGATGCCAGAAAGGTGCAGGGATGAGAATTCATTGACACCTCAGGATCTGTGGGCCCACAGGATCCCACCTACCCCAACTCTCTCTCTCTCCTCTTCACACCCTTCCCCAAACACCTATCAAATCCTACCCTCTTCCCCATTATCTCTTCACCACTCACATCCATCCACTATTTTCCATAAAACCCACCCACTCACACAACTCCATCTCCTCCATCTCTTCTTCCTCTAATCCTTTCTTTCTTCTTTTGCTCGAGGACGAGCAAAGCTTTTAAGTTTGGTGTGAAAAAGCTCAGCTTTTTGTTTTCCATAACCAGTAATAACACCTAAGGTCAGAGAAACCTCTAGGAAGAGGTAAAAGAAAGCAGTTGCTTCCAACTCCGAGTCATGGGAGATGGAAAGATTCATCTCAAAAGCCCATCACTAGAAAGAGGATAGAGCAAACAAGAGAGTCCACTCATGGACCTCACCAAGAGCAATCCATCATCCTCCATGAAATTAGAGAGGACCAAAAGGCCATGAGAAAGGAGCAACAAAGGCAAGGAAGAGACATAGAGGAGCTCAAACAATCCAAAAGATCTTCAAGAGGAAGAACTAGCCGCCATCACTAAGGTAGACCTATTCTTTAATCTCCTTGTTTATTTTATTTTCTGTTTTTCGATTTTTTTGCTTTATGTCTTGTCTATGTTTGTGTCTTTATTACATGATCATTACTGTCTAGTATCTATGTCTTAAAGCTATGAATAACTCCATGAATCTTTCACCTTTCTTAAATGAAAAATGCTTTTAATTACAAAAGAACAAGAAGTGCATAATTTCAAAATTTATCTTGAAAATTAGTTTAATTATTTTGATGTGGTGACAATACTTTTTGCTTTCTGAATGAATGCTTGAACAGTGCATATTTTTTATAGTGAAGTTTATGAATATTAAAATTGTTGGCTCTTGAAAGAATAATAAAAAAAGAGAAATGTTATTGATAATCTGAAAAATCATAAAATTGATTCTTGAAGCAAGAAAAAGCAGTGAAAAAAAAAGCTTGCGAAAAAAAGAAAAAATGGTGAAAAAGAAAAAGAAAGAAAAAGAAAATGCAAGCAGAAAAAGCCAATAGCCCTTTAAACTAAAAGGCAAGGGTAAAAAGGATCCAAGGCTTTGAGCATTAATGGATAGGAGGGTCCAAAGGAATAAAATCCTGGCCTAAGCAACTAAACCAAGCCGTCCCTAACCATGTGCTTGTGTCATGAAGGTCCAAGTGAAAAGCTTGAGACTGAGTGGTTAAAGTCGTGATCCAAAGTAAAAAGAGTGTGCTTAAGAACTCTGGACACCTCTAACTGGGGACTTTAGCAAAGCTGAGTCACAATCTGAAAAGATTCACCCAGTTATGTGTCTGTGGCATTTATGTATCCGGTGGTAATACTGGAAAACAAGATGCTTAGGGTCACGGCCAAGACTCATAAAGTAACTGTGCTCAAGAATCAACATACTGAACTAGGAGAATCAATAACACTATCTTAATTCGGAGTTCCTATAGATGCCAATCATTCTGAACTTCACAGGATAAAGTGAGATGCCAAAACTGTTCAGAAGCAAAAAGCTACAAGTCCCGCTCATCTAATTGGAGCTAAGCTTCATTGATATTTTGGAATTTATTGTATATTCTCTTCATTTTATTCTTTTCTATTTTTAGTTGTTTGGGGACAAGCAATAATTTAAGTTTGGTGTTGTGATGAGCGGACAATTTATACGCTTTTTGGCATTATTTTTAGGTAGCTTTTAATAGGTTTTAGTTACTTTTAGTATATTATTATTAGTTTTTATGCAAAAATTATATTTCTGGATTTTACTATGAGTTTGTGTGTTTTTCTGTGATTTCAGGTATTTTCTGGCTGAAATTGAGGGACCTGAGCAAAAATTTGATTCAGAGGCTGAAAAAAGGACTACTAATGCTGTTGGATTCTGACCTCTCTGCACTCGAAGTGAATTTTTTGGAGCTAAAGAAGCCCAATTGGCGCGCTCTCAATTGCTTTGGAAAGTAAACATCCTGAGCTTTCCAGCAATGTATAATAGTCCATATTTTGCCCGAGATTTGATGGCCTAAACTGGCGTCCAAACGCCACCCAGAGACCCTTTTTGGAGTAAAATGCCAGAACTGGCACCAAAGCTGGAGTAAAACACCAGAGTCACAAAAAGATTTGTCTGAGACATAAGATTTGGCTTATTTTACCGAGTTATTTTTCTTTCTTTGCTAACTATTGATAAAACCTTTTCTAATTCCTCTGGATTCAATTACTAATATTTATTTATCTTGGTTAGACTGCTGACTGTAAATCTCAGAAGTGAACCACTCTTGCAGACTCAGGAAAGCTCCGCACCATCTGTAAATGCCCAAGACAATACCCGGTAAATTGGTTCGCTGCACTCTTTACTTTCGGTTCGGTGGTTTCTAAAAATGAATTTAACGTGTTTCTAGACCTCTGCTTTAATATTGGTTTCTAATTTTAATTTGTTATCTATTTTTTTTAGGAAAAATACCCCGAAAATTCCGGTAAAATATTTAAAAAAAGAAAACCCATCCAAGAAAGACTTCAAAAATTCCACCAATGTAAGTTAAAAATATTTATGTTACTCTTTTAGATTTAGGTAATTAATTTTTGTTTAATTAATCACACGGAAAATGTGTTTAAATGTCACTAGCGCTACACTTGATTCTGAGCTACAAATTATTGAGGTTCGACAAGAAACTCGTTCTGAACCTTTGGAAATGTGAGTTTTTCAATATGCAGATTCCTGTTTCTCAAAACAAATTCTAATTATTCAACATTAACTTTTTCTTTGTTTACATTCCTTAAAAATCCTCTTGCGTTGTCTCTTCCAAATTCTGTTCAAGAAGAGTTGATCAAAGATGACTTCATCTATGTCCCTCCAGAAAGTCAAACACAGTAAACTTCTGATAATGAGTAAGTTTATAAATATTTATTAGCCAAATGAATCTTGTTTAATGCTTTTCTAGCTGTTTCATTATTTATCATAAGTTTATAAATATGATAATAGTTTGGGATAATTATTGAAATGTTTACTGTTTTTTGCAGCAGCCCTCTGGAACCACAACAACAGCCCTTCGAAGAAGCAACAGTGCAGCAATCGGAACAAGAAGTACCTGTTGATGTGTTAGTTTTACTGTTTATACAAATCTCAATAATTTCGGTTCAATACTTGGTTTAATTGTGGTTCAGTTGTATCCAAAAATGAATTCAATGTGTTCTTGTCTTTGGACCCTCTTCTCTTTCTTATAGCTACCCTCCGAAACCCGAAAAGTAGGCTGTCGATGAATCTTCCCTGAGAAAAACAGAGCCAGAACCTACATTGAATGTGTAAGTTTTAATTAATATCATTTTTTCAATGTGCATATTCTCATTTCTCAGAACAAATTCTAATTATTCAACATTAACTTCTTCCTTGTTTACATTCGTTAGAGATACTGTTATGGTGTCTATTACGAGTTCTGTTATTGAAGAGTTAATCAATGATGACTATATCTATGAAGTTTCTGATAATGAGTAAGTTACACATAAAAATTCTTTTTATTAATTTTAATGGTATAGGATAATAATTTTGGGTTGTTATTGAACTGTTTTCTATTTAATGCAGTAGCCCTGCCAAAGAACAACAACAACCATGCCAAGAACCTCTGGTGGCACAACAATCAGAACAAGAAGCAGCTGTTAATGTGTAAGCATAAAATTCTTATTCTAAGTTTTAATTGTGATTCATTGTATTATTTAATATCATTGTTAAATATCTATCATCTTGTAGTGCTGCTCAACCTAGGCAAAGGGAAGATAAAATGCCTTCTTTTAACCTTGGGATAAGTCCACCAGCATCTCAACCAACTCAGCCCTCTGAGGCAAGTGTTTTAGAGCTTGATATCCTGGAAGAGGCAGTGGTAGATGCTGGAGTGATGGTAGCATTAAAGTTTGCTGAGGTAACAACTTTCGAGCCAACCTTACCAGCTGCTGAAGTTTTCAAAACTTCAGAGAAAATGATAAAAATCACGAGAGATGTAACACCCTACCATACAGAGTCTTATGCTTAAGTCATAATTCAGAGATGGCAAGGTATTACGACCTCTAAAATAAAAATTTAGTACGTATAGTAGTATGAATGATTGATTATAACTAGGAGCCTTTGTAGAAAAAAAAGGGTAAGCAAAAATCGCAACTCGAAAGCGCAACACTCCGATCGATAACGTAACGAACAAGGATACCCAATGCGTGATTATATATATACAAAGGAGAGTCAAAAACAGGAATATCAAGACTCAAAATCCGGCTGCGAAGATAACCGGTCCGAGCATAACAATATATACATATTATAAAAATAAGGAAAACCCGAAAGGAAACCCAAAGGGACACAAATACATAAAACCTATTCTCCAAAATCTCCCATAAGAGGAGTCATCACAGTTTGTATTATTTAATGGAGATAAAAGTATCTAAGCAAAACTTATAAACCAAAACATAGTCCCGAGAACAAAGGATCTTCGCAAATCTAGAAGTCTCCAACATGCATCAGCGGGACACCTCACGTCCTGCATCTGAAAACCACAAAATCCGCATGGGTGAGGACCAGAGGTCCCCAGCATGGTAACAGCTTCCACATATATAATACATAATAATGGAGGAAAGCCGAAGGCAATCCTAGAACTTCCTCCAAATAATATCAAAGCTTATAAACAAGCTAAACCATAAAGGGCATCTGACTAAAGATACTTCAGTCTAACTAATACTTCCCTTTCCAATCCCTTCAGACCTCCCAACCACCAGCAGGAGTATAATATAGCAAACACAGTTATATCAAGCAAGAAATATACAATTAGGAACAAGTAAGGCATTTAGACAATTAGCAAGTAATATGCAGTCAATAGGCAATCTCAAACAATTCATATAGTGTGCATATGATGAATGCCTGTCCCTAGTGGCTGATGATATCATCTGTCGGTTATAGAGCCAACCCGACAAGTCCTGGTAGCTAACCATTGGACTGTCCCTCTGTCACGCATCCCCAACTCGAGTTATACTCGTCATAAACTTGACCATAATCATGATCTATATCCATCACCCTCACTGGTGAATATTTACGGGGGCGAGCTCATCCGGGTCTTTCACAGTGCCCGGCCACACTTATGACATAGGGTCAAAAGAGCTTCGAGTCTCAACCTGGAGCACGTGGTGGCTAGCCACTGCTTCCTCCCAGGGAAACTCTCATCTCCAACAGTGGAAGTGCAACATTCACAATTCATTCAACAGCATATATGCATTTGTACATGGCCATAATCATGGCTCCGCCGTAACACGGCAATAATCTAGCCCTCCGGCTCACGGTTAAATCCATAACCAGCCCATTGGTATCATGGTTAAATCCATAACCAGCCATCTCATTAACAAATACGGCCTTTTGGCCCATGGCATAACAAGCACTTCCACCACCATCCTCCACATCTCACATAGTCATCAATGATCCTCATTGATTATTCATTTTCCCTTGCTTCACTCGCAAGTCACCACATCCACTAGCTCCTTCTCTCATAGCTAGGCATATTATAATGATTTAAGCTATAAGTGGTGAGATCGGAGGCTTAGAAGTATGAGATTTGGCTTTTAAAACTCAAAAATCAACTTTGGGATAAAAACAGGGCCACGCGTACGCGCACTCCACGCGCACGTGTGGATGGCCTCAAAAACTCATCGACGCGCAAGCGTCATGCACGCTAACGCATGGGTTAAAAATTTGCCAATCGGCGCGCACGCGTCAACCACGCGTACGCGTGGGTGTTCTCGTGCCCCAGGCACAACACTGGCACAGTTCTGGCATAACTCTCTGGAAAATGGCTGGGCATTGGGTGCAGCACAATCGGCGTGCCCGCGCACATCACGCGCACGCGTGGATAGCATTTTCGGGAAGAACGGCACGCACGCGCCAAGTGCGCCCACGCGCAAGGGGTCATTCTGCTAAAAATTTTCTAAGTTAAAAGCTGCAGAATTCACCAATTTAAACCCCAATCTTCCAACGGACATAACTTTCTCATTTTAAATCATTTTTCACCCGTTCTTCGAACGGCATGGACTTCCCAGATCCAATTTCATTTCTAAACAGATTTGACACAAAACAAAGATCCGTATTCCAAGTTATGTCCCGTCAAAGTATGCATAAAAACCATGTTTTTCATAAAAACCACAAAGTGCCATTTTCAAAACAAGCCATTTCCAACTCTTTTCAAAATCAATCAAAACATGTCAATTTCATCCCTTTTCTTTGAAATCAATCAAAATATATCAAATTCAATATCAAGCCTCCCCAACTCACACATTGACACATTACCACAATTTATAACATCACTATCTCATCATTTTAAACCACTTCACCCAAGTGGCTCAAACTCAAACATATTGACATATCATATACTCTTACTCATGCCAATTCTCAACAACACTAATTCCAATAATTCATCATTGTACACAATTAATATCATACTCACCATCAACATGGTTCAACCCACAATTCAACCATAACCAATCATCAAGCATATATCACAACATGCATATTTCTCATACATCATACTACCAAGGCATCAACAATCCTCATCACATATATGACCACATCATATATCTCAATCATTCAACAACATCAACCATTCAATGCCTATCTTAGGGCCTCTAGCCTAAGTATTTCCTACCACATTACATATTAGATACGGGAAACCAAAACCATACCTTAGCCGATTTCCCAAGCTCAACCGGAGCACTTCCAAACCACTTATCCACAAGCTCTCAAGGCCTCAATACCTCCAAGAACAGATTTTTCACCACCAAATCCCTTTTTCAAGCTTTTCAAAATCACCAATCAAGCTCCAATATCCACACATACACAACCTAAGCCACAATCATCATACCCATACACAACATCTCAAAACCCAAACATCATAAAATCATAAATTACACTAGGGTTGAGAATCTTACCACACCCAAGGTCCAAGGAGACAAGATTAACCTTCTCCTTCAAGAGAGTTGGGTCGTATAGCATCAAAGAACCCAAAATCTCAACATTTCACCCATGAAACTCGAAAATAAGGGCTGGAATTTCGAACAGAAACTTGTGGCTTACCTCAAGATTGATTGTATAGGTTTTGTAGAGCTCTCCGCGTTGAACGCATGGCCGTAAACGGAGCGGCAATCGGAGCTCTAGATCAAAAGTTATGGTGGTTTGAAGATCAACCAAGGGAGAGAACTTGAGAGAGTGTTCTTCCTCCCTTTCTCTCTAATTTCAGCGTGTTTGAGTGTGTTGTGAGGAGAGAGAGTGCTGAAAACTAGGGTTTTGGTTTAGTTTAGTTGGGCCAAGGGCCCACTTTGGGTCCGGTTGGCCCGGTTTGGCCCGTTCGGTCCAATCTTGGTCCGAATTCTATAAAATTGGTACCGAAATTCTCGTCTCAACCTCCTCTATCATATTTAGCCTCAAAAATCACATTTTGGGCTTTCTAGAATAAATTATCATTTATGGGTTAATTAGCCGTTAATTAACCGGGTTTTACATTCTACCCACCTAATTGGGAATTTTACCCACAAAATTCAAATGCAAATACCTGAGAATAAATGCGGATAATCCGTTCGCATCTCCGACTCGAGTTCCCAAGTGTGTTCCTCAACACCGCCTCGACTCCATGCCACTTTGACTAATGAAACCTCTTTTCCACGCAACCGTTTGATACTAGTATCATCAATTTTGACTGGAGCCACTGGAAGCGTCAAATCTTCCCTTAACTGAACCGACTCAGGTTCTAACACATGGCTAGCATCAGGGGTGTACTTCCGAAGCTGCGACACGTGAAACACGTCGTGCAAATTCGAAAGATAAGGTGGTAGAGCCATCCGATACGCCACCGGTCCAATCCTCTCCAGGATCTGAAATGGACCAATGTATCGAGGATTCAACTTCTTTGCCTTAATCGCCCTACCTACTCCTGTAGTCGGAGTAACCTTAAGGAAAACATGATCTCCTTCCTCAAATTCTAAGGGCTTTCGCCTCTGATCGGCGTAACTCTTTTGACGACTCTGCGCCATAAGCATCCTATCACGGATTTTCTTGACTTGTTCAGTAGTCTCAGCTATCATTTCTGGCCCCAACAAGCCTTTCTCTCCAGCTTCATACCAACATAGCGGAGATTGACATTTCCTCCCATACAAGGCCTCATACGGAGCCATTCCGATGCTCGCATGATAACTATTATTGTATGCAAACTCCACTAATGGCATATACCGATCCCAACTCGCCGGTTGGTCCAAAACACAAGCTCTCAACATATCCTCTAGTGTTTGGATCGTCCTCTCGGATTGACCATCTGTTTGAGGATGGTAAGCCGTGCTTAAGCTTAGTCGGGTTCCAAAAGCTTTCTGAAATGCACCCCAAAACCTTGAAGTGAAACGAGGGTCTCTATCAGAGATTATAGTAGCAGGTACACCATGAAGTCTCACAATCTCCTTTATGTATAACCGTGCTAGCTCCTCAAGGGTGTAAGTCATCCGAATGGGCAAAAAGTGAGCTGACTTCGTTAGTCGGTCCACAATCACCCAAATAGCATCAAAACCAGCCCTAGTCCTTGGCAATCCCGACACAAAGTCCATTGCAATACTTTCCCACTTCCATTGTGGAATCTCTAAAGGTTGCAACATCCCGGAAGGTCTTTGATGTTCAATCTTTACCTTTTGACAAGTTAAGCACTTTGAAACATATTCCGCCACATCATTCTTCATACCCGGCCACCAAAACATCGCCTTTAAATCATGGTACATCTTTGTACTTCCCGGGTGAATGGAGAATCCGCTTTTGTGTGCCTCCTTTAAAATATCTTGCCTCAAAGTGCCAACATCTGGCACAATGATCCTACCCTTGAATCTCCATAACCCATCTTTTTCTTCCGACACTCTCCATTGTTTTCCTTGCTCAATAGCCGGTAACACCTTCCATAACGCTTCATCATTTTGATGAGCCTTTAGGAGTTCGGACTTAAAATCACTTGAGATCTCTAATCGGCTCAAACACAAAGTTCCGGATACTTCTAGAGCACCAATTTTTAGGCTCTCGAATCCCTTGAGCAGCTTCTCCTCTTGAAGCATCATCTAAGCCGCATATAACGACTTCCGACTTAACGCATCCGCCACTACATTCGCCTTTCCCGGATGGTAATGCAACTCAAAGTCGTAGTCTTTCAACAATTCCATCCACCTTCTCTGCCTCATATTAAGCTCTTTCTGATCAAATAGGTACTTTAAGCTCTTATGATCAGAGAAAACTTGGAACTTAACCCCATAAAGGTAATGCCTCCACACCTTCAAGGAAAACACAACCGCAGCGAGTTCCAAATCGTGCGTAGGGTAACTAACTTCATGAGGTCTCAACTGTCGTGAGGCATACGCCACCACATTATGATGCTGCATCAGCACGCACCCTAAACCCTTTAATGAGGCATCACAATACACCTCAAATGGCTCATTCGGCTCGGGTAACACTAACACAGGTGTGGAATATTGATCGTATTATACTCAATTCTTGCTTAACTATAATTGTGGAATATACGTCATGAAATGGCTCGAAACAATTGATCCACAAAAGATCAAAACCGGGAAGAGATATAAATATAAATCTTGGACACAAGTAAGTACTTTCTAAATTAATAAAATTCTTTCTTTTCTTATTTCAGTTGGGTTCATTTCTTATGTAACTAATTCCTTTTAATTGAAATGTAGGACGAGATTATGGCTTCAGGTATGAATATGGTCTGCACATTCTCCTGAACAAAATGAACAAAATCAGAGACCAAGTGATTCGGGAATCTGAAGCAATAAGACTCTCGAAGCCATTTGCTGCCCTCTCCAGCCCTTATTGCAAATTCTCATATGGGGATTTAGATAGTAAATAGGACATACTATGATTAACTGGTTGTAATTAACAATATTTTATTTAACTTGTTTAAAAAATCAAACAATGCTTCTTTCAAATGTATATATGTCAATATTAATTTAAATGTTAATGTATATATCTGATTCAAGATGGATTACTCATGGTCCTGTTTGTTGGAACTATCTGGCTGCTGTTTTATACCAGGTTCTCCAGTGATTGGAATCAGTGTATTTACCAATATATTAAGAACACCAAAAATACAGTGAACTGAATATACACTGCTAAACCGAAAGTAGCAAACACAATGTATAGAAATTTAGAGAGCTAATTATAAAAAAAAATGTTTCTATCAATATTCAGTCACAGAAACACCTAAACTCTATGACATAGCACAATAAAGAAAAAATTGACTTTTGGAATAAAGAATTTCACAAAAAAAAGTGACTATCCATTAAAGACTAACAACAGTAAGAAATTAACCCACCTATAATCTCGGTGAACCGAATTAGTACACCTGTCGAACCGAAATGTGCTCATGGGTGAATAGAAATATATATTATAATAAAATCTAAAACTCGTATAATCCTCTCTTACATAGTTCATATCTGGTGCATTGTAAAGACTGGAGCTTGACTGAATCGATGATCCAGCGTCTAAAAGGTTCAACTACAAAAGACATAATTAATTGTATATCAGCAAAATGCACAACTGAATTTTTACCTAATCGAAAGCAAGTCAATTTTACCTCGCTTAAAGCTGTCTTTTTCTTTTTCTTCATGGCATTTTAGATCTTTTTTCCAAGTTTGATCCAAGTCTGTTCTTGGGCCGGCCTCTTGTTTTGACGCGTGGCGAGGTTGAAGGTCGTTCACATCACTCAACATTGCTTCTTCGTGGGATAACGAACTTTTTTCTTTGCTTCTCTCTTGATATTCTTGCATCTCAGCCATGACTTTGTCAAATGCCCGATGCAAAATTTTGGTCAACTCCTCAGACTCGGATGCAAATTCGCATATATTGTGCGACTGAAACACCAATTCCTCTTTATGTTCTTGCTCCAACGTTCCAGTATGTATTTCGGTGCCACATTATCCACTCGCTCAAAGCTTAGTATGCTTAGGGAATGACGGCACAATATGCCCCTTTACTCGAACAGCAAGCACTGTCACTTTACCTCTCATAATACTGTGTTGTAGGTGACAACAAACTTGTTGAATGTGGAGTAGAAAACCTGCTCTACGACTTCGTATGTTGTGAAACCTAGGGTGGAATGCATTGATCTTGTGATACAGTTCACTTTACCTCTGAATTGAGCTTGAACTTCCTTGAACTTCTCATGGGTATATACATGCTGAAACTGTGCCTCTATTGCTGATTTTATTGCACACGGTATCACAGTGTGAAAATTTACAGCATCAAATTCTCTCTCTGCTTGCTCTCTACTTACTAGGCAATTGTCGTATTGCTTCATGAATTGTCTCAAGGAGCTGTTGCGTGTAATGAACTTGTTGAAAAATGAATGCATGCTCTCGCTCCTTTGTGTGCTTTTCATCCCGGCCCAGAAGTGGTGATCTAAGTAAATTAGAATCCATATATGTCGATCCTCGTACAGCTCTGCATAATAAACCGAACCGATAAGGTATGGTGAACCGAAACTAGTTCATGTTTTGGAAAAAAAAGGTATGGACATGAAAATAATTCGAATTGAAATCTTGGTTATCTGACAGCCACTTGTTGTCTTCGAGGCCGTACTTTGTGATGAAATTATTCCAGTTTCTATCAAATACGTCTTTTGTGTACAAGTTCCAAACAACATGGTTCATATCTTGATTAATTTTGTCGTGTCGCTTGTAACCGTTTAGTTTGTTTGGAATCTTCTTCATGATGTGCCAGATGCACCACCGGTGAATTGTTGTTGGCCTGCAGACCTCAGTGGCCCTTTGAATCGATGCGCATTGGTCAGTAAGAATGCCTTTTGGTGCCTTCCCTCCCATGCAACGGAGCCAACACTCAGATAGCCATTTGAATGATTGGATGTCCTCACTTTTCATCAACGTGCATCTGAGAAGTGTTGACTGACCGTAGTGATTCACGCCCACAAAAGAGCCTAAAACCAGATTATACTTGCATAAATACACACCCAGACCGTGGTGAACCGAAATTTGTACATTCAACGAACATAAAACTATAAGCGACTGAACGGAATACCTGTTTGTGTTGTAGGTAGTCTCGAATGAAACCACGTCTCCGAAATACTCACATGCGGCCCTGCTTCTTACGTCGGCCCATAATGCATGTTTAATGCAATGATCGCCTTCGAGGTTGAGCTCAAAGAAAAAATTTTGGTTCTTCTCTTTCATTCTTAGTAGGTACTTCCCAAATTCTTTGGCATCATCTTGTTCAGAAATATTCCGTACTTCCTTTGTCATGTAATTTCTTACGTCTTTTTTATAAAAACTTAATTCACAGTGGCTACCAGCTACTGCCACAAATGATTGGTAAGTTTTGCTTGGTCTGATTCTGGCTTCCTCATTGATTTCGATGATGCGACACACGAACATGTTAAGCTCCCTGTGTTGTTTGAGCATCTATGTCCAGTCTGGACATCAAGGATGTGAGTGATTCAAAATAACTTTAGAAATTTTCCAAAGACCAACATCTTTCATTATGTGTACATAAATCCTGACCGAAAAATTTAACCCAGATGAAGGGTTTGACTTCAAAGTTGGAGATATCTTGGATTTCCACCTCTCCTCTCTAGTTCATACGATTAGTTGATTCTTAATCTTGTCTCCGTCCCGATTCGTGTTCCTTATTTTTGTAGAAAAATCAGCAAGTTTGGAATAATGTTTGTATAACTTTCCAGCTTCTTCTAGTGTCTTGAAAATCATTCCCACCTTTGGGACAAATTTTTTATCCACAATACAGCCGGTCTGCATGGTGAATCGAAAGCTTTATTACGGTGAAACAATTATATAGTGCTCAGTGAATAAAACAGAATATATTCCTCTAACTTTTTTTACAGAGTCCTCTCTACATATCGAACCGAACACATGCTCATGGTGAAACAACTCTATAATACTTACCGAACCGAAAGGTTACTCACAGTAAACGAAAGCTAATCCATTATACGAAACCAAATTTGAAACAACTCTGTCTACAATTTAGATATTATTAATTCAATTCAATTCATATCATTTCTGTCCATTCAATTCAATTCAAATAAAATTAGCAATTGCATTTTATTGAATTCGATTCAAAATTCAATAATCCAAACCTCATCAAATTGATGTGTTTCAGAAGAATAATCCAAATTGCACTCATTCAACTGATTTAAAATTGATTCATTCATTGTTTTAAATTCAGAAGTCTAGATCAAAGAAAAAAATGAAGAAGAAGAAACACGACGAAGCTAATTACGTCGAAGTCAATCCAGATCCATAATGCAGAGAACAAGGAATTTTATTAGGTTGAAGAAGAAGAACGAAAACGCTAGAAGAGAACAAGGTTTACGTTGAGAAAAGGTTTACGTTGAGAAAGGTTTATCATGCAGAAAAGATTTACGTTATATACGTTATATGAGGTGCGTGTATAAGAAACGATTGTGAGGTGGAGAAACGCGTGTGGAGAAAGTTACTTGGATAATATCCATGTATTTTTTACATGGACGTTGAACTTTTCTGAATAAAAAATTAATAAATTTAGTACATACATGCCTAAAATTTCCTAGAATACCTCTTAGAACCCTTCTTAGGCATTGTCATCAAGACTCCAAGGGGTACCACACACATTCTCATACCTCAAACTAGTTGTCTACTAGACTTGGCTTACTTATTCACACGTCAAACACCACACACTTATTAGATGCATTACCTGCTAGTTTGCTGCTTGAAAATAATATTTTACTTTGTCCCAATGTACCAATTGCTTGTCCTCTTCTTTGCCATATGCTAGCCATGAATTTTAAACATTGTCACTATTGGAACTTATCACCTTTTTCTCTGTATATCACAGCTGGTTTTATATACAAGAGACATGTTAAGTAACAAACTTGCTCTATGGCATTTGTAATTGAGGATGAACAAGTTTTCCTTATTACTATTACATATTAGTCACGTGTTTAAATTGCTTCTGAACTTGAAAACGAATGTAATTATCCTTGAATCTAAATGTTCTCATCACTTGTGGTTGGACTATTCACCAAAGCATATTACTGTTCTAAAGCCAAGATTAACTTCCCTACGTTATTCACTAGTAGTTATTATTATCTACGTAAAATCCAAATATTCTTCTCTAGAATCTAGATTGTAGTTTAATTTCACGTGTACCTTTTGCTTTAGTGATCGAGTTGATTAATTTATTTCTTGAATACACGATTTGGCTTTCTCTTCTTTCCAAAATGTTGGTAATGGTCATGTCCTTAATAACTCATGTGCATGTCGAAAAATGATGCTCAATAATTGATCATGCATAATTTGCACGATATACATAGCGAATAATTCAGTTACTTGTTAATTTAATCAATAATAAAAGAGTAGGAAGCATAGAAATTTAGAATAAACACAATTCACTTGATATTAGATCGTAAGATATTGTCTTTTGGACAATTATTCTGGCTGTCAAAGACTTTTTAAAAATAAGTTTTTATGTGCGCATTCAGTCGGTCCAAAGAAAGGCCTAATGTGTGACAAGAATTTTGACAATATTTGATTACTCAATGAGAGTATCACTTACAGTTAAATTTTCTATCCAAAGATTAAAAATTAATGTTGTTCTAGATATCTCAATATGGATTTTCTCTAATTATTTAACTTATATTTACTGCATATTTTTTTGTTCTAATCCAGAAATTATGACTTCAACTACCAATGTTTCTGCACAAATTAGTAGTATTCCTATACTTAATGGTTCAAACTTTAAGATTTGGAAAGATACCGTAGAGATTGTCCTTGGTTGTATAGATCTGGATATAGCTCTTTGAGAAGAGAAACCCACTTCCATTCCAGAAAATTTCAATGAGGTTAAAATAGAGAAGTGAAAGAAATCCAATAGAATGAACATAATCATGAAACGCTCAATTCTTGAAGCGTTTTGGGGCTCAATTACTGAGGATAAAGATGCCAAACAGATCTTGAAAGTTGTTGAAATTTTTTTTGCTAAGAATGAAAAGATGGAGGCAAGTAACCTTTTGAGAAAACTTATCTCCACGAGCTATAAAGGTAAAGGGAATATAAGAGAGTACATTATGAAAATGTCTCATCTTCCTTCTAAATTGAAAGCACTAAAGTTAGAGTTGTCTAAAGATTTACTCCTAAATTTTATTATGATCTCTCAACTTGCACACTTTGGGCAATTCAAAGTGAGTTATAACACTCTGAAGGACACTTGGTCCCTAAATGAGCTTGTATCTCACTGTGTGCAAGAAGAAGAGAGGTTATAGCAAGATAAGACTGAAAGTGCTCACATGGTTTCATCTTCTCAGTATAAAAGAAAGCGTGATACTACTGCGGATGCGCTTTCTCAGCAAAAAAAGGCTAAGAAACAGGATCAAGCTTCAACCTATTTTTCTGTAAGAACGTGCAATACATGAAAAAGGATTGTACCAAATATGCCACTTAGCGTGTAAAGAAGGGTATGATTCTTACTTTCATTTGTTCTGAAACTAGTTTAAGTTATGCACCTATTGATACTTGGTGGGTAGATTCTGCTGCTACTACTCATGTAAGTGTTACTATGCAGGGTTTCCTGTGGAGCCGACCGCCAAGTGATGCTGAAAGACACATCTATGTGGCAGACGGCAATATAATTGCAGTCAAAGTTATAAGAATCTTTAGATTATGTTCCACGAGGGATTTTACTTGGATTTATTTTATTTTAGACATTTTATGTACCATCGTTTAGATGGAATTTAGTTTCTGTTTCTCGTTTGGATAAATCAGGTTATTTTTGTTTGTTCAAAAATAATAAAGTCAGTCTCTTTTATAATTTTAATAATATTTTCTCTAGTCGTCTAATAGATAATCTATATAGGCTTGATTTGAATTTCTTAATAATGAAATACTGTAAACAGGTACAAAACAAAAGCTAAATAAGAATTTGGCATCACTATGGCACAAACGCCTAGGTCACTGGTGCACGAAATTGCAATCACACTTTTTGCAATCCGCACAACTAACCAGCAAGTGCACTGGGTCGTCCAAGTAATACCTTATGTGAGTAAGGGTCGATCCCACGGAGATTATTGGTTTGAAGCAAGCTATATTTATTTTATTATTCTTAGTCAGGATATCAATAAAAATTATCAGTTGAAATTATTAGAAAAATAAAAGAGCATGAAATAAATAATTGTTACTTTATTAATGGAGAATATGTTGGAGTTTTGGAGATGCTTTGTCCTCTGAATTTCTGCAATGTAATATTCAACTCAATTGTTTGTAAAGTTCCATCCATGGCAAGCTGTATGTAGGGTGTCACCATTGTCAGTGGCTACCTCCCATCCTCTCAGTGAAAATGGTCCAGATGCTCTGTCACAGCACGGCTAATCAGCTGTTGGTTCTCGATCATGTTGGAATAGGATCCATTGATCCTTTTGCGTTTGTCATCACGCCCAGCAATCGCGAGTTTGAAACTCGTCATAGCCATTCAATCCTTGAATCCTCCTCAGAATACCACAGACAAGGTTTAGACTTTCCGGATCCTCAAGAGTGGCCGCCATCAATTCTAGCTTATACCACGAAGATTCTGATTAAGGAATCTAAGAGAAGCTCATTCAGTCTGATGTAGAACGAGGGTGTTTGTCAGGCACACGTTTATAGATTGAGGAAGGTGATGAGTGTCACGGATCATCACCTCCTTCACAATTTAGCGCGAATGAACATCTTAGATAGGAACACACACACGTTTGAATGGAGAAATAGAAACAATTGCATTAATTCATTGAGACACTGCAGAGCTCCTCACCCCCAACAATGGAGTTTAGAGACTCATGCCGTCAAAGTGTATAAAATTCAGATCTGAAAATGTCATGAGGTACAAAGTAATCCTCTAAAAGTTGTTTAAATAGTAAACTAGTAGCCTAGGTTTACAGAAAATAAGTAAACTAAGATAATTGGTGCAGAAATCCACTTCTGGGGCCCACTTGGTGTGTACTGGGGCTGAGACTAAAGCTTCTCACGTGCTTGGGCTGTTTTTGGAGTTGAACGCCAGGTTGTAACGTGTTTTGGGCGTTGAACTCCAACTTGTAACCTGTTTCTGGCGCTGGACGCCAGACAGCAGCATGAAACTGGCGTTGAACGCCAGTTTACGTCATCTATATTCATGCAAAGTATGAACTATTATATATTGCTGAAAAGCCCTGGATGTCTACTTTCTAGCCCAATTGAGAATGCGCCAATTGGACTCCTATAGCTCCAAAAAATCCATTCTGAGTGCAGGGAGGTCAGAATCCAACAACATCAGCAGTCCTTTTTCAGCCTAATTCAGATTTTTGCTCAGCTCCCTCAATTTCAGTCAGAAAATACCTGAAATCACAGAAAAATACACAAACTCATAGTAAAGTTCAGAAATATGATTTTTGCTTAAAAACTAATAAAATTCTATTAAAAACTAATTAAAACATACTAAAATCTACATGAAATTACCCCCAAAAAGCGTATAAAATATCCGCTCATCAGTCACATCTCTAAACAGAGAATTTAGAGGCTTGTGTTTGATAAGATTATTGGACCCTAAATTTGGCAGACTTTGAAGTCTGCATTGAGTGCATAAAAGAAAAAAGGACAAATGAAAGAAAATTAGGTGCTGAGAGAGCTAAAGATGTCTTAGAACTGATACATACCGATATACGTGACCCATTTTCTACTGTCTCTTGGAATGGACAATGGTATTTTATTATGTTTATAGATGATTACTCTCATTATGAGTATCTATATTTAATTCATGAAAAGTCACAAGTCTTGTATGTTTTCAAGTCTTTTAAAGCTGAAGTTGAACTTCAACTTAAGAAGAAAATTAAAGCTGTCAAATCTGATCGTCGTGGTGAATACTATGAAAGATATGACGGTTCAGGTGAGCAACATCCTGGTATTTTTTGCTTTTTTTCTAGAGGTGTGGTATTGTTCCGCAATACACCATGCCAGGCAAACCTAGCATGAATGGTGTTGCAGAGCAAAGGAACCAAACTCTTAAGGACATAGTGATAAGTATGATTAGTCATTCTTCCTTGCCTGAATCACTTTGGGGATAAGCCTTAAAGACTGCAGTGTACATCCTTAATAGGAATGTTAAGAATGTTGCTTTTGAAGAGGATTTTGTAACTGATAATGATCAAGTCTTTGTACCTATTATTGTTCAAGATGTAGTTATAGTATAAGAGCACAATGAGAATTCTACTATAGATCCAATTACAGTACAAGAGAATAATGAAAATATTATTTTTGCTCAAAATACTGCTACAGTACAAGAGAATAATGAGAATCTTCTTCAATTTCAACTCATACAGCAAGCTCAACAACCTCCAGAAGTTCCATTAAAGAGATCCAACAGAAAAAGGTGAAGTGCAATTTTGGATAAATATGTAGTCTATCTCCAAGAACATAAGAATGGCATTGGTTTGACAAAAAATGACCCAAGTAATTTTGTTCAAGCCATGCAAAGTTCTAACTCTGAAAAGTGGATCGATGCCATGAAAGATGAAATGAAGTCTATGAAAGACAATGACGTTTGGGATCTCGTAGAATTACCTGAAGGTGTGAAACCAATTGGTTGTAAATGGATATTTAAAACCAAAAGGAATTCTAAGGGTAATGTCGAGAGATACAAAACTCGTCTAGTCAATAAAGGCTTTACTCAAAAGCAAGGCATAGACTATTGAGAGACTTTCTCTCAGGTATCATTGAAAGACTCTTTTAGAACCATAATGTCACTAGTGGCTTATTTTGACTTGAAGCTACACCAGATAGATGTAAAGATAGCGTTTCTCAATGGTGACATTGATAAAACGATGTATATGACTAGAAAATTTTGTATCAGGCTATTCAAAATCAATGGTTTGTAAGTTAAAGAAACCCATCTATGGTCTCAAACAAGCTTTCCGTCAATGGTATCACAAGTTTCATCAAGTTATTATCTCATATGGTTTTGAGTTAAATATTATAGATGAATGTGTATACCCCAAGTTCAGTGGGAGTAAATACATATTTTTTGTATTATGTGTTGATGACATTCTACTTGTCAGTAACGATATAGTCTTGTTGCATGAAACTAAAAAATTTCTATCGAACAAATTCAAAATGAAAGATCTTGGTAATGCCCCTTTTGTATTAGGAATCGAGATACTTAGAGATCGCTCTTAAGGTATTATTGAATTGTCACAAAAGAACTATATCAAAAATATAATCAAGTAGATATGGCATGGAAAGTTGTAGACCATGGACACACCCATAGCCAAAGGAGACAAGTTCAGTCTAAAGTAATGCCCCAAAAATGATCTTGAGAGGACAACAATGTTTGATAAACTTTATGCATCAACACTAGGGAGTTTAATGTATGCTCAAGTCTGCACACATACCGATATATCATTCATAGTGGGAATATTAAGTAGATACTTAAGCAATCCTAGCATGGATCATTGGATGGTTGTTAAACACATAATGCGTTATTTGAAGAAAACAAAGGATTACATGCTTAATTATCGGAAATAAAAAAAATTGGACATTATTGGGTACTCTGATTCCGATTTCATGGCATATGGTTACGAAACTTTGTCAGTGAGCTTCATATAGTAGATTACATTGAAAGGCCATTGAAAATATTTTGTGACAATAAGTCAGCAGTACTATACTCCAACAACACCAAGAACTTGACAAAATCGAAACATATAGACATCAAGTTCTTAGTTGTCAAAGAGAAAGTTCAAGAAAAACATATTTTCATAGAATATATAGGAACAGAGTATATGCTAGCAAACCTATTAACCGAGGGATTGATCCCTAAAGTCTTTCATGAGCACACTACTCGGATGGGTGTCAATGTTTGTGATGCCTTGGTTTAATGGGACTTTATTTTATGCTATATGTCCTATGACAGATATTGAATTATCTTTCTGTAGAATTAAGTTGATGGTTTATTTCATGTTATGTGAAATGTTCATTTTGCAATATTTGTTTTGTGTTTGATCTCAATAAACTTTTAAAGTTGGACCAGCTGAAAATAGACATGCATGAGATCACTTGGCATGTAATTTCCATATTACTCATTCAAATTTCATCTATGTCGTTAAGTATATTAGGATGGTAATTATCGTGGTTCAGTCACGACATTAATGTAATAAAAGCTGCGGTAATTCCATATCTAATATATGAGACAGACCAGATTGTTAAAATAATAAGGGAAATAGCATTCAGATGCGCACATAAAATTTATAGGATGTGATTATCTCAAGAAAGAATATAGGTATAGGCCAAGTGGGAGATTTTTAGAAAATTATTTAATTTTTTAATCTGTTTGTAGACAATACATATGTTAATTATAATAACAAATTATATTATTTTAAATTAAATTACTTATATAACAGTGATTTCATTTATTGTTATAAATACTAAATTGAATAAGAGATAATTATTTTTTATTTAGAATTAAATGAGAATAAAACCAGATATTATCTTTTGGGTGTTAGATACTATTTTTATTTGATCGTTAGGGTTTAATGAGTGATCTCATTAGTATGTGGGTAATACATATATTAATTATAATCACAAATTATGTTATTTTAAATTAAATAACTTATATAACGGTGATCTTATCTATTGGGGCTATCTAAAATCAGTCCAAGTATTTTGAACTAATCTGATGCACAATAAAATTTGAAGCGTTAGATTAGATTGATAAACGATCTAATAGTTTATATTTAATTTATAATTAATTTATTAAAAATTACACTTAAAGATAACAACTCTTTTGATATTTTAAAATTTTCCAATATAAAATTTGAGAACCGAAACCCTCCTTGCTGTAGCGATGACCCTCCGCTTCTTCCTGCACCCACTTCCTCTGCCTTTTTCATCTTCACGATGAACTTCCGTTTCTTCTTCTACCTCCTTTCCGTCTGCCTTCTTTCTCTTGGCGATGTCTCTTCACTTCTTCCTCTACACACTGTCCTCTTCCTTCTTCTACAACGACTCCATGGCCTACTTCTTCAAGTCATAGAGCTCAAACTTTATTGCTCGTATTTCATTTTTCTTCTCAAATTTTTCAAACCTTTTTAGAGTTTTGATCAAAAGAGGTTGACTTTTAATGGAGCCTCGAGTTGGGAACAAGTTTCGTATCGGTCATAAAATTGGTAGCGGATCTTTTGAAAAGATCTATTTCAGTGAGCTTTCTCTCCTGTCTCCTCTCTCTTTTGTTTTGTGTGTGCATAATTGAACTTTTAATTTCCGAATTTTTTGATTAAATTTTTCAGATTAATTTATTTTAAAAAATTTTGTGTAGGTACCAATATTCAGACAAATGATAAAGTTGCAATTAAGTTTGTGAGTATTCTTATCTACCTGTGTTAATTTTGAAAAAGAAATAGTAATAATGAAATTAGTGTTTGTAAAGTTGTAATAATTTTATTGCTGTTGAGAAAATTCCAAGAGCTGCTGAATTTAGGAGAATTGTAATGTTTTACTGATTTTTCAAGAAATGAATATGTAGTTTTTTTCTAAGAGTGATATATTAGAGTTCTGGGGTGCTTTAGTGCATGGCAATTTAAGGTTTCTGTATATTTTAGTTGCAAAATTAAATTATTGAAGGACAAGTCATATGTGTTTGATCGAGCATGTTATTGTCTTGGTTTTCTTTCTTATTCAGGAAAATGTCAAAACCAAGCACCCTCAATTGCTGTATGAATCAAAACTGTATAAAATACTACAAGAAGGAAGTAATCTTCTATCATACTGATTTTTTTTTTCTTTTGGAGCTCTTTGCTTTTCATTGACTTCATGTTAATCACTCGGCTTAAACTATTTTTGGTTTGTTGACAGCTGGGATCCCAAATGTGAAATAGTATGGCGTAGAAGGAGAGTACAATGTGCTTGTGATGGATTTATGGGCCCTAGTCTTGACGATTTATTCAATTCCCATAGTCGGAAATTGTCTCTCAATTTCTGTAATAGTATTCAGTTGAGACAGTTAATTGCTTGTTACAATTTTATGCTAGTTGAATAAAGGTTTTCAGATTATTTAATTGATGTACATGCCTTTGAGAATTCATATTTTGAATCTTCCAACTCTTTATTCATGGCTTTGGGGAAAGAGATCTGAGTCTCACATGTTTATTTTATGTATTGGTTTAGTGTTTATTTGGACGTTATTATTTTGATAAAAAAAAAATTTTTTCAATGAAAAAAGATTTTTTTTATTCTTTTAGTGTGTTTGACAAATTTTTAGTAGTAAAAATAAAAGCACTAGAAAAATCAGAAAATATCTTTTTTGAGAAACTGTAATTTACATTTTTTTTAAAAGATCTTTTTTTTTAAAAAAAAAATATGTTTTTCATATAATAAATAAATAAATAAATAAATATTTTTATATTGTTATACCTAAACAGTAAACATAATTGTAAATAAAAAGATTTTTTTGTCTAAGATACCTAAACATAAAATTACTTTTACTTTTCTATAAGATCTTTTAAAAAAAGATAACTCAAAAAAAATCTTTTTTTAAAAATTCATTTAAACAAGTCTAGTATAGTTTTGATTTTATTTTATTTAAAAAAAATCAAAACAAGAACGTAAATATTGATGTCTGATATGAACAGTGTCACTTGACATTATCCTTTTTAGTTTCAGATTATTGATGTCTGATAGGAACAGTATCACTTGGCATTCCACCCAAAATTATTATTGATCCTATCATTCAATATTGATAGTTATTATTCATCACATCACACCCAACCCCTTTTCTGCTTTTCCTCTCAAATTGTATTGAAGGGCACTTATAAAGCATTTAAATATGTTGAAGAAAACAATTGCCACGTGATATTATTGATTATTGAATATTTTGATACACAAACAAATAAGAAGCAAATACAATATATTTTCACATGATCTTAGACTTTCTGGCTACTTGCCGAGAAAAAGAATTTCTCACTTTACTTGAATACTTAATTATACACAATATCCATTTGATTTGATCATGCCCAAAATCATCGATGCAGGTGATGCTTCTTCATTCTCAAGTAACTTTGCTTACTTTTCAATATATTACATTATACAGTATATCAT
This sequence comes from Arachis hypogaea, assembly GCF_003086295.3. Lineage (NCBI taxonomy): Eukaryota > Viridiplantae > Streptophyta > Magnoliopsida > Fabales > Fabaceae > Arachis > Arachis hypogaea. The sequence goes on from NC_092045.1 coordinate 18,268,213, forward strand.
TCTTTCCATGCTAGTATCCATTGTGCACACATTTGGTGGCCACAATGTTGGACTTCAATTGTGCAAACTTGCTCAAAGCAGATACAGCACAATTCTGTCTCACTACTCATCTGAAAAATATTACAATATTTCACTGTAAGAATGGTTCAAGCCAAAAGCTATAACAAATAAACCCTTTAATTAATTGTCACTGGCAAGTGAACTTTTTGGATTGTCAAAATCTTCACTACTACGGAATTAATTTAACAAGACAAAAGTATAAATATGGTGTGGAGCATAAAGACATAGAAAAATGCTACTCACCTTGAATGCAGAAAAAGAAAAAAACAAAGGATAGTTCACAAATTTGCCTCATCATTAAAATTTAAGAGATATATTTTTAAATTTAAAAAAAAAATAAAATAAGTAGTATAAAAAATAAAATTTAAAACATTTTATATCATCGAATTTGATATCTATTGAGGACTCAGTCTCGTCATCACTCTCTTTGTAATAAGTTGAGGAATCTAAATATTCCTGAATCAAAATACAAAATACATGAACTATACAATTTAAATATGCATTTTTTGTAAAGTTCATAAAGTCTCATGCCTCATCATATTAGATACCATAGAGAATTGCAATTGCTACATATAATTAGCAAATTGGCATGAATCTTAGCTACACTAAGATGCTTGTAGCACAACACTTCATTCTTATGTCATGGATCACTATAATAAACAGTTATAAGAAACTACTTTCAAATCATAAATAACTATATTAGCATTGCACACGGTATATTGCTCTGTGAAATTGAAGATTAGGGCTTCTTCTATAACTCTATTTCATATCACTTTGCCTCTCTGACATGAATATAACATATAACTTTCGAATCAAAACAAATAAACAGAACAAAAAAATAATTGAATGAAATCAATGAAAGAAAGGAATATGAAAATTCTAAGAGTGTATGTGGTTCAAAGATTAAATTTTATTCCCAAGAATATCATTCCTAGGAATATAATGCCTAGAAATGAAATTACTTGAAATATAAGATTTTCATGTTTATTTATAAAATTTGATGCATTGGAATATTATGTAATAATCCTAGGAATGACTAAATTTTTGTTTGGTTAAGTTTAAATATCTTGGTCATATTATGTAATATGTCAAAATTATCCTTAATCATTTAAATTAAAATATTAATGACTAAAAATTAAATATAAACCTAATTAAATATTATATTTTTACATTAATTTTTTTAATTTACAAAATATTTCTAATAACAAATTTATTAAAATACCCCTAATAATAAATATTTAGTTAAAATTATTATTGACTCTAAATTTTTTTAAATTTACTAAATTACCCTTTAATAACAAATATTTTTAATTAAAATTATTATTGATTCTAATTTTTTAAATTTACTAAAATATCCCTAATATCAAATATCTTTAGTTAAATTATTATTAACACTAAATTTTTTAAATTTACTAAAATACCCCTAATAACAAATATCTTTAGTTAAAATTATTATTGATTCTAAAATTTTTTGAATTTATTAAAATATCCCTAATAACAAATATCTTTAGTTAAATTATTATTGATTCTAGTTTTTTTTCAATTTACTAAAATACTCTTAATATCAAATATCTTTAGTTAAATTATTATTGATTCTAAATTTTTTTGAATTTACAAAATATTTTTTATAATAAATTTATTAAAATATTCCTAATAATAAATATTTAATTAAAATTATTATTGACTCTAATTTTTTTTAAATTTACTAAAATATTCCTAATATTAAATATATTTAATATGTCAAAATTATCCTTATTCAAATTAAAAGGTTCATGACTAAACTTAATAAATACATAAAAAAATTTACATATAAATATATTTCAAGATAAATTCAATATAATCATTTTTAGATAAAATATTTATTTTTATTTTCAAAAATATCTCTAATATTGAATTTTTTAATTTTTTTAAAAAGTTAAATATAAAACTAATCGAATATTATTTTTTTTAAATTTACAAAATATACCTCTAATAATAAATTTACTAAAATATTATCACAGTTAAAACATCCCTAATAACAAATATCTTTAATTAAAATTAACATGATCACAATTAAATTTATTAAAATATCCTTAATAACAAATATGTTTAATTAAAATTATTATCAATTCTAACTTTTTATTTACTAAAATACTCCTAATAACAAATATTTTTAATTAAAATTAATATTATCACAATTAAACTTACTAAAATATCCCTAATAACAAATATTACAACTAAAATTAGCACAAATACTTATCTAAATTTAAAAAAATTACGTAATCTTTTTTTTTTCTCATAATTCATAATTGAACTTATACAAAACAATCTCTACCTTTCTAAACACATGTATTAAAAACAATATCAAATCAAATATACATAACAAAAATCAAGCTTTCCTTTATTTCATTCCTTTCAAAATTTATACTGTGCAGCAATATCAAATTTCACTGTGGTATTCCTTCTTCTTGAAAAGAAGACCTAGAAGAATAAAAAATAGGGAATTTCCAGAAAACAAATGAAAATGAATAAATACAAAAAAAATAATTACAATCTCTTACCTCTTCACTCAATTTACACTCCTCACACCAAACTCAAATCAAATCAATAGAAATAAAAAAGTATAACTGTGTATGAACACTAAAGTTTTGCTAGGTTACTGAGAATTGCTTTAAATGTGTTGCAGCAAGAATTGGAAATCAGACCTTTGATTGAAGATTGGTAGTGGATCCACTTCTATATCTGATAGTCTGATGTCACTCATAGACCAGAACATCTCCTCCATCATGAATGGTATGCTAAAAAATAATCAATCGAGCATGCATATATATGGAGAAAAGCACCCACCAAGTTGAAGCAACAATTTATTTGAGAAATAAAATAAACAGAATTTAAATCACAGAATTTAGCAAAAAAAAAAATAAATAGAACTCAAACCACAGAGTTCAAATTAGTCAAATGGCTGATTATATAACTTACTATGATGGAAATAATAATTTTTAAAGCATATATATCTTACTTTGAGGTTTGGAGTTAATATAGGAAAACTAATACCTTTCGCATCTTAAATGCCTTCCAATACATCTTTTGCATCTGCCAACTGAATTTGGTTTTAAAGATGTGAAATCAATTTGTCAGATGTGTTGAAGAAACATGCAGCCTGAATAAATTTAAACAATTAACTATATTAATAACATAAAAATAAATTAAATCGTAGTCATAAAATTTATTTTCAATTCACACACCCTTCTCCTTCAATTCTCTTCTTAATGATTTAATTATTTCTTAAGTCTCTCTCTTTTTGTCACATATAATTTCCCTTCCCTGCCCCCATTTTCTTTTTCTTCTTTATCAATTATGTACATGTGAATTTCGAATCTATCCTCTATTTTGTTTAACATAAATACCAAATAGTCAACAAGCAGAATTTTAATGGTAAATGAAAAGCAAATAACAAAGAGCTGACACGAACCTAAAGATGAGCTATTGTTTTGTGACAGGAACTTTTTCAGAAATGGCTGCTGCTTCTTCTTCAATACTGAAGTTGAAGCGCACAAATTCTATAACAGAGAACATGCTGGATGCATTGAGGCAGAGTATATATCATATGAAGAGGTGCTTTGAAAATTACTTAGAGGAGAAAAGAAGGATAATGAAACTCCATCACCTGATGGAGGAAATGGAACAAGTCATAGATGACAAGACTGAAAGGGACCATGTCTTGGAGGGTAATCTTAGCTTTATATTGAGCCATACACAAGTTATATACAACTGATAAAGTCAAACGCAAGTGATAGATCAGTGACACATTATATTAAAACTAACAATAACAATGGCTCCCTCTTCAATTTTGGAGAACCGCTTAGAGGATTCTAACAGGTATACTATATACTTTTAATATTTTTTGTTCTTATAACAAGTACAAAAATAGAGCCAAACCAATGTATGTCAGAAAAACTAGTTGGAACTTGTCATAATCAAGAAAGCATGAATCAATAATAATTCCATAATCTAATTGAACCGTAATCCATATATCAATTTGAAAAGGAATAATCCGAACAAAAAAAATGCAAGATTGAACATCTTAATATGAACAAAATCAAGCCAAAGGAGTATGCAATGTCGGAATTATTTTATAACTCTCTTGGAGATGTTGGACGTTTCTTTTTCTATAACTCACTTCTCGCCGTTGAAAACCCTCGCACTCACCGTCGCTTTGGTTTTCTCTGTGTTCTCTCATCATCTCACCTCGGACTTAGTTTTCTCATCAGGGTATTGTTGTTTCTCTGTATGATGAAATAATGAAATGTAATTAAGATGAAACATGGAAGATAAGTGTGTATGTAAGGCTGTAGGTTGAAGGATTTATATAATGGGAGGGGTAAGAGTAGGTTGCGGATGGAAAAAAGAGGTGGCTTTGATGTGGTGTATACATGGGAGGTGTGAAAATAGCATGGTGAGAAGAAGAGGTGGAATGAGTTGGGCATTAAAGTGAGATGTCAAGGGAGGATGCACAGGTGGAGATGGTGATGGAAGTCTCAGATGATTCATGTGACCAAGGGTTTGATTGGGTAAAAAAATAAATTTTTAATTATTTTTTTTAAAGATTTTATAAAAAAATAAAAATGATTTTATATTTGAACATATTTTAGTATAATAATATAAAAATATTTTTTGTTTATTTATTACATAAAAAATATTTTTTAAAAAAATATTTTAAAAAAAATATAAATTATAACTTATCAAAAAAAATATTTTTTATTTTTTAATGTTTTTATTTTTATTTTTATTATTAGAAATTTGTTAAATACATTAAAAAATAAAAAAATTATTTTTTTATTAAAATAATAACGCGTAAACAAATACGAAGTCGAAGTGGCCGGTAGGGACTAGGAAAGAAGAGATGGGAAAGGTGTTGCGCCACAATCGACAGCTTGGTTCCTTATATATATGAATTGATCCCTTTGTATTTCACAATATCGATCCTACAATAAGCCTTTCATTATTCAAAACAAAGGGGTCGTCACAATTGCCGCTCTTATTCATTTTATTATTATTCTTTTATAACTATTATTTATTTAAGTTTTGTTTCTCCTATGAATCGATCCCGTTGTATTCCCACAAGATCCATCCTTTTATAAATTATAAGCCATTTATTTTTTAAAACAAAGGGGTTGTCACAACTGCCGCTCTTATTCATTTTATTATTATTCTTTTATCATTATTATTTATTTAAGCTTTAATAATGAGTGAGTATATATATAACAATAAATATCGAAATATGAATATCTCTTCGATTTTTTTATCAATTTAATTAAGTATTCTTTTAAAATAATTTTTATTATAATATTTAAAAAAAATTAAAACAAATACATTTAAATAAATTTAGTATCTTTTTAAAATTAAATACACATCCAAAACATAAACTAAATAAAACTGAAATTTAAAATTTAAAATTTAAAATTTTTGTTTCAATTTAATATTTTTAATTACTAACAAATTACAATTTAAACACACATCCAAAAATCAAATTAAATAAAATTCAAAATTTTAATTTTAAAATTAATAAAGACTTTAAAATAAAAAATACTAATGCTCAAATAAATAATAAAAATTTTAACTAATACTATGATAAAATATGTTAGATATATTTTTATTGAATAAAATCTAAAAAATTTAACTTAATTATTCATTTTAATAAATTAAAAAATGTTAATGTTCAAATAAGTAATGAAAAAATCCAACTAATAATAAAAAAAACAAGAAATATTAGATGCGTTTTTATCGAATGAGATATAAAAAAATTAATTTTATTTTTAACATTTAAATTTAAATTTTAATTATGATTTTGGATGTGTTTCAAAAATATTTTGTATATAACTTAATAATTTTAGATGTGTTATAATTGAAAAAAAAATTATGAACATACATTTTAATAATTTTAAAAATGTTAATGTTCAAATATATAAGTAATTAAAAAATCCAACTAATAATAAAAAAATAAGAAATATTAAATGCGTTTTTATCGGATAAGATATAAAAAAAATTAATTTTTATTTTCGCAACAATTTTTTTCTTTTGCATAGTCATTAATTTTTTTATTGTGAATGTTTCATAACTAAATCGCAAACTAAATATTTAGATGACTAAGTGATTAAGTCACTCGCATATATTTTTATTTTTTATTTCAAAACGTGAAAATATTAAAAATGAGAAAAATATAACTAACAAATAATTAATAATCAATTAATCGGATGATATTAAATAGATATTACAAAAAATTTTTAGATTTAGAATAGAATTTATAAACTTGAAAAGAAGTATAAAAATAATAAAATATTAAATATGAAATAATAAATTTACCTGCTAATATTTTTGAATTGATTTTTTTATGAAAAATGTGAGAGAGAAAAGAAAGTAGGAGAGAGAGAAATATGTACAAGAGAGAAAATGATAAAATCTACTTTATGAAGTGGATAAAAAGTTAAAAAAATTTAATATTTAAAATTTAAATTAATTTTAATTACCAACATGTTTATCTATAAAATAGGAATGTATTTTAATTAAAATTTAATTAAATAATATTTTCTGAATTAAAAAACTAATTAAATACTGAAAATTAAAGGACAACTAATTTTTTTCTTCTTTTATTATTATTCTTTTACAATTATGCTATCTATTTATTTTGACTTGTGTCATTGTTTTATAATCAATTGCTTATAACAAATTAAGATTAACTGCTAATCGTTAAATCATAAATTTTGTTTTGTTGTACAATGTTACGAGACAAATTAAGAATTGAAAATTTTCAAAAAAATCTAATATATGTGAGACAAATATATATATGAAAAAAAGTGAAAAGTAATATAGAAACATCATATCGTTATATATATTTCAATTGCATTAAAAGAATTATTTCTTAAGATTGTGATGATAACTACGTTATTTTTCATGAAAAATAGCTAGAACTAATACAAGAAATTACTATTGATATATAATAAGGATTTTAAATTCTTACTTTATCTATGTATCATGCATGTGGTTTCATATTCAATTCAGTAGGCACTCGTAGAAAGCAAACAAACTCCTTTAAATGTGTGTATTCTACAAGTTGTATATGAATAATTTATAGATTTTTCTTATAAATACTTTTAATAGTATGTTATATTTCTAGCGAATATGCATATATCTTGTATTTGAATTTTGGATTGTATTTGTGTACACTAAATCAAATATTATATCTCATTATAAATTTATGTAGTGAATTTTCATTTATTCTAAAAGGTTGTTACAAACAAAATATGGCTAACACACTTGATAATAACAACTGAGGTTTGTACAATGATAAAAATACTATATAAAATATAAAAAATATATATAGACAGAATGTGACTAACACACTTAGATAGTAATAAGTGAGGTTTATACAATACAATAATTAAAAAATATAAAATATAAAAAAATATACAAATAAAATGTGGCTAACACACTTAGACATAGTTATCAAAACCGAATCGTTGATCGAACCGATCAGATTAGTGGTTTATTAGTTTATTAGTTCAATCGATGAGTTATTGGTTCAACCGATAAAACCGTTCTCATATAAATAAAAAATATAAAATAGTCAAAAACATAAAATTAAAATTTGAAATACATAGTTTTACTAACATTTTAAAAACAATTAAGTCGAATTCTATAAATAACTAATATAAAGATAGACATATAATTAGTTCATACTACTATATAGTATTTTAATTAGACACAATAAGAATAACAATATATGAATTATATCCAAAAAATAATTTTAAAGTCTAAAGATTTTTATATAATTAAATAATTATATAAATTTATTTTTCTTCTCAGAATAAGTAATTTTTATTTTATTTTTATATTCATTATTATTTTATTTTAAAATTAATTAATTTGTACTTCAATTAAAAAATAATTAATTTAAAAAATATTGAGTTAAATATTTTCATTTTTTGAGTTAATATATATATATATATATATATATATATATATATTAGTTAGAAGAAAATAAAATATATATTATAAAAAAGTATGGATGATACTAAAGAAACAGGTTAGTGTAGTTGTTGTCAATTTGTTCTTCATATTAGGAGAGCCAAGTTTGACTCCCACTTCTTGCCATGCATTTTTTTAAATTTCACAACCCGCAAGTTGACTGTTGACTGTTGACTGCGTTATTAACTGGACTGTGTCGATTTGAGCCGGTTTGATTGGTTTGTATCGGTTTTAACCGATTCATTTTTTTACGAATCGGTTTTTATAACTATGCATCTAGATAATAATAAGTGAAATTTGTACAATGATAAAAAATATAAAATATTAAAAACATATACAGACAGAATATGACTAACACACCTAAACAATAACAAGGCTTGTACGATAATAAAAAATAAAAAGTATATTAAAAAAATAGAAAATATAACACATTTATTATAACATAAAAGGGTAATACTATAGTTCAAAGAGAAATTAGGTGAAGAATGAACATTATTTGTTTTAGAATAAAAAAATATTAAAAAAATAAAAATATAATGTATAAGCACGCTTTTCTTAATAATTTAGTTATAATCTTTATTTTTCTGTTTTTTAAGATTTGGTGTTATTTTTTTATATGAAAATAATCATAATTTTAAAAATCAAATCGGACCGACTGGTTCAACTAAGTTAACAAAAATTATTCACCTAACCGGCCGAATAAGTCTATAAATCGTTTGGCAAGAAAAAAAAAAAAGAAAGGCTAAACATACTAAACCCTAAATCTTTCTGTTAATCCATCTTCTTCGGTCTTCACAAACTCATCTATCCTCTCTTCTCTGAGAACTATAGAAGCCACCACCACCAATTGAGCAGCAACGCAGCCCGCCACTACCGCATCCCGCAACCACCGCAGCGAGGGGTTTGACACCGCAGCCCCCACTGCATCCTTGTCATCGCCAAGCTCGCCTTCTCTAAGTTCGCCGGTGTCGTCTCCTTTGCCGTCGCTGTTGCTCGCCTTCCTCATCGCCGCCGGTAAGTAGTACTCTGTTATTTCTTAGGTTATTGTTTGCTGGAATAGATTTATTTGTTATTTCTGATTTTCTGTTCATGATTTTCTAATTTATTTGTTTGCTGGATTCATGATTTTAATTTATTTGTTATTTGTTTATGATTTATTTGTTTATTGGATTCATGATTTTGATTTTTTATTTTCTGAGGTTATTTGTTCATAATTTATTTGTTTGCTGGATTCATGATTTTGATTTATTTGTTGTATGTTCATGCTTTATTTGTTTGCTGGATTCTTGATTTTGATTTTTGATTTTTTGAGGTTATTTGTTCATGATTTATTTGTTTGCTAGATTCATGATTTTGATTTTTTATTTTCTGAGGTTATTTGTTCATGATTTATTAGTTGCTGAGGCTATTAGGCTATTAATTTGGTTGCTGAGGACTGAGGTTATTATTTGTTGGTTTAGTAATTGTTTGATGAGGTTATTGTTATGTATTCATGATTTTGGTTGCTGAGGTTATTGTTTGTATGTTACAGATGGAACAATCACAAAGTAACCCATAGCAACAAGATAATATTGTTCAAGATTCTCAAACTGGTTCTTCTAGAAGTAAATCTGATCTAGCTTGACAAAATTTTACAGTGAAGTATAACAAAAATAACAAGGCTCAATATACATGTATTTTCTGCTTGAATACTTACAATAGAGGGAGATATATAGAATGAAATATCATCTTACAAAAATTTCTAGACAAATTAAAGTTTGTAACAAAGTGTTTGAAGATGTTGAACTTCAATTCAAAAGACTTTTGGAGGAAAACAAAAAAATAAGGTAGAAAAAGGCTTTTGAAGTTGTTTGTGAACTTCTAATATTAAGTTATGGATAATTTATTAGGTAAAAATTTAAATTTTATTAAGTTAGAAATGATTGAATTTATATATTTAAAATTATTTTTAGATTTTTTAATAATTATATTAATATTTAATTAAATTGGTTGAACTCCAGTTAAACTCAGTCGAATTAATAAATTATTGAACTAGTGATTTCACCGGTTTATCTAAATCTCCAGTTTGTGAAGTTTAACTTTTTTATAAGTTTTAAAATACAAAACCGACCCTTCGATTTGTGAATTTACACAAATCTAACCCTCTAGTTTGTGAACTTTAATTTTTAAAATTTTTAAAACATAAAACCGATCTTCCGTTCAGATTTGTGAACTTACACAAAACCTACCCTCACCCTCCGATTTGTGAACTTTATTTTTTTTAAATTTTAAAATACAAATTGAACCCTCCAATTTATGATTATCTACGTACTAAATTAAAACATACCACTTCTTCCTAACCGAGAATAATACAACAATAATTTTCATATAAAAAAAATCGGCCTCAGTCTTCGCCCAACAGAAATTTCCAACATGAAATACATTTTATAAACACAAAAAATAACTATATTAACAGTGCCAAAACGTGGAAAGAAGTTTGCTTTGCATGTGTTGATGCAGAGGAGTTCCGTTTGGCCCAAATATGTGGACTCAACATTATTGTTCAGGTAGTATGTTGTTTTCTGTCAATATTTTAACTGGCTCAGTTTGGAAGTTCATAATAATGAGCTTTCAGATTGTAATGGGAAAATGATATTCGTTTAAGTTCTGTTAGTGAGTTTATTGTATTTCCTATGCTTAATATGTTGATTGTTCTTGTGAATTTCATAGGTGGATGACTTGGAAGAAGTTAGTGAATATTACCAAAATAGAGGTTGCTTCAATAATGAGAATTGGAAGGAACTGACCTATTTGTATATCCAATATGATGAGTTCGATAATGCTGCAACCACCATCATGAACCATTCGCCTGAAGCATGGGATCACCTGCAGTTCAAAGATGTTATTGTCAAAGTTGCAAATGTGGAGTTGTATTACAAGGCTGTTCACTTCTATTTCCAAGAGCATCCCGATCTTATCAATGATGTTCTGAATGTCCTTGCACTTCCTGTTGATGACATCATGCGGAAGGTAGCATTAGTAATGGAAAAACTTTCGTTAGATCTTATTGTATAAGCGGGAGTGGATCCTCTCCAGTGAATAAAAAACGAGATGGTGTGTAGTGTTTAATCTAATCATTTATTATTTTTTCTCTCTTATTTATTTCTGGTCCCACTTATAGAATCAAAGGTGAGAGATCACACTGTATTAAGTGTTGAAAAAACTGGAGAGGATCCATTTCCTTGTATAACCTGCTTTATATAGCACTCAAAAATATTTTTCTTTTAATGTTTCATAGGCCGTGTTAGAATATAATTAGGATCAATTAGCGTTATTTAACATATCTGAATATTTATTATAGGAGATTACGTCTTTATTATTACGATTCTCTTAGGATTTATAAATATCATTTTATATTGTATCATTTCAAACCACTTGAATAGACAACTTGAATACACTTAATAATACACAAATCATTTTTCTAGTTTAGTCTCTTGTTTCTAACATGGTATCAGAACCTTTGTATCCTTCTTAAAGATGATAGGTTATTTTCCTTGCGGTGAAATCACCGTAGTTTGTGCACTTTTTTTCTATGCCATCTTTCTTTACTTTTTGTCACTCCTTTGATGTTTTTTCACCTCATTGACTAGCTTATTCTCTCCTTCTTGTGCCTATTCTCATGAAGATATCATATAGTTTTTGCTCTCTTTCGGCAGTTCCGTCTGTGTTTCTCTCGTGGTAGTTCCATCTGCGTTCTCTCGTGGCAGTTTCATCTGCGTTCTCTCGTAGCAGTTCCATCTGCGTTTCGTCTATGTTTTCTTGTGGCAGTTTTGTGGCAGTTTCATCTGCGCTTCCTTCAGACAAGTGGTGCTTCCTTCCGACAAGCGGTAGTTCCGTCTGCGCCTCAGCGGCAGTTCCGTCTGCGCTTTCTTGCAGCAGTTCTGTCTGCACCCGTTTTATCAGCAGCTTTTTTCTCCTTATTTCCTTGTTTTAAATGAGTTTCAAACTCAAGTTGTCACTTGAGTTTGAGGAGATGTTAGAATATAATTAAGATCAATTAGGATCAATTAGGATTATTTAGCATATCTGAATATTTATGATATGAGATTACGTCTTTATTATTACGATTCTCTTAGTATCTATAAATACCCTTTTATATTGTATTATTTCAGACGACTTGAATATACTCAATAATACACAAATCTTTTTTCCATTTTAGTCTCTTGTTTTTAACAGGCTGGTTGCAACAATGTTTGAGCCACAATGTTTATGCAGTTAATGAAGCCTTGAATGAGATATATGTTGAGGAGGAAGATTATGATAGGTTGCGCTAGTCAATTGATTTGCATGATTAACTTTGATCAAATAGGCCTCGCACAGAAGGTGATCCACATTTGTTTTCATTATAATTATTTTCTGATTTCTGTTCTAGAAAGCTGATAGATAATTGTAATATTGTTATATATTTATGCAGATTGAAGAGCATGAGCTTCTAAGCAGTCCATTGCCTTGTCAAAGAAGGATAACCTATACAAAGATGCCATGGAGACAGCCTCACAATCTGGCCAGCGTGAACTTGCTGAGGAGTTGCTTATTTATTTCATTGATCAGGTACCAATATGATCGACTTTGCCCTTGAACTGGCTTGGGTAAATAATATGATCGACTTTGCCTTCCCATATCTTGAGCAGGTAATTCGTTTGGCCATTCATTACTCACTCCAATAACTTAAAAGTTATAGTACTATAGACTGAATGTATGAAATATGTCTTGTGTTACAGAACATGTATGCTCAATTGCTACCTCTTGCTTTGCCTGCACCACCAATGCCTGGAATGATTGTAGCAGTGAAGATTTTGACAATCGCGAAACTTCACTTGCCAGTGACAATTAATTAACACCCATCAGCACTTCAGACAGAAATTTAAAAAATGCTGAGAGTTTTCATTTGTAAAATCAGCCAAGTCTTGACAGGAAGATGTCTTTCAAAATCGGGTTTGACTTTCCAATTTCCAATCAGTTGCTCATATTTTAGGCGTTGACATTATATTTTGTGGTTTTCTCGTACGATAATAATCTTAGATTTTACGCCTATGTTAACTCAAAACAAATTATAACATCTAAAGGAATTTAATAATAATAATAATAATAATAATAATAATAATAATAATAATAATAATATTCATATCCTTGCTCAAATATACTCAGACCCATTAAGAATAAAGACTCATTTAAAAAAGGTAGTTTTTTTTCACTTATCCAACTTCATAAGAGATTGGGTGTGATGGGAAATGTATAGCGTTACTCTTATCTGAATAAGTAGTAACTGTCTTTTCAAATTTTTGTTGTTATTTTTGTTTCACCTTAAAAGATAAATTTTAACAAAATTTTAAAATCAAAAGAACAGTTATTTACCAACAAAGTTAAAACTATTAAAAAAAATTGTTATCTATGATACTATAAATTTACTACACTTTTTAGATATATTCACGTCTCAACCTACTAAAAACTTAATCTCTTGAAAATATCATCTACCATTTTCTCACAAAATTCGGCAACACATCAACACCAAAACTTAGTTTTTTACAGATATCATCTATCGCTTCCTCACAAAATTCGAACGACAACACCTCAACACCAACACAAGTTGAACGCAACCTCATAAAGAGTTTGAATCTTACGTTTAGACTCACATCACTATTTCAGGTAACTTACGGAATAATAATAATAATGTGAGGGCTTCCGCCGGTGAAAAAAATTTGTTATTCAGTTATAGATAATAATGATCAACTTTGTAGCTGAAATTAAAATTTTGACGATTTCAAAAAATCACACAAACACAATCAAAGTGCATATTGAATACACATCTCATATAAACACAATCAAATGCATATTAAATACACAGCTCATATAAATAGTAACAAATTATATCGATTTTATTTTATTTTTAAATTAATTTAAATTAAACTATACTATAAATATATTCTTATCTTATTAATGATATAAACAAGACACTAATACACATTTTATTATCATCATTATTAATATGATATGATCAAGATAATTTTTGAAAACAAGATATATATAATAATTTTATTTATTTATTTTGCCAGTAGTGTCAATGAAATATGTATATTAGTGTCAATGAAATATGTATATTAGTGTCAACAACATAAATTATAAAAGAAATAAATACTCTTAAATTATATATTTAATAAATAATCAATTTATTTTTTATCTATTTAGTAAAAAAGAATAAGTGTTTAGTCATGTAGTATATTCAATCTCTTGCTGTAATAGGGTAATATCTTTTTTATTCCAAAAATTAAAATAAAATAAATGAATAATTTTTTTTAGAAACAACGCATGCTAATTGCATTATATGATTATGTATTGATCAATTATTCAATTACTTCTCGAGCCAGTAATAACTAAGAGATCCTATCTATAGGATGAAAACTTTTGAATTTCGGTTGCATTATTATTTTTTACTCTCAAATTGAACTGATGAATCACATTATTATTTGAAGAATTCGCGGGAAAATTAGATTGAGTAGTGTGGAAATAACAATAATAATATCTAGAGAATCTAGGATGATATGAATTTAAATTTAAATTTAAATTAAGATGTTTTTCTTTTTTAAAAAATGATATATATCTATATGTATATATGAATCATTAAGGCTCGAGTCTTCGGATACTTTCTTTTTCTCCATCTATCTATTATTTTTTTGTTCTCCAAGAAACTATCCTCAAACTTTCTTTTGTTAAACAGATTATTATCGTTGCATTTGAGATTCTTTAGTGATTTGGATGATGTTAGAAATATTAAGTAATCCTATTTTTGTTAGGTGTGGTGTGAATGCTAGTACTATTCTATATGTTTTAATGATCAGCAACACTGAATTCGTTGAAGGCGATAACACGACAATAGCCATGAATAGCAATGAATCGTCTCAAATGATAGAATACTCCGTAGAATGGTCTTACGATGAACAGAAGTTATTAGAAGAGAGTCTTGTAATGTAAGTTATTATTATTATTATCTAGATTATTTTTCATTAATAATAAAGATAGGCGTAATTATAATTAGTTAGTCATTTTAACATATGCCAATTAGAATAGAAATTAGTTTAACTTATTAGTTATTTAATGTTGTTGTTGTTTCACAATCACGGTAGCTTTAGGCTTATGTTTGTTATTATCTCTTACAAGGTTCATATAGAGGTTTTGTTAATCCTTAAACATAATAGGCACGTTTATTTAATATTAGAGCACATGCACTTGAAATAGATTTTGTAATATGGGAGATTTTTAGTTATTAATAAGTAACTTGATATATTTTATTTTTCTCCTATAGATTTTGTAGTACAGGAAAACTCTGATATAAAATGATATCCAAATAAATTTGTGTATTCCATTTTGGTTGTTAACATGAAATTCTACTTATTTTTAATTCATTATTCATGCATAACAGGTATGCTGGTGAGGACTTTTTCGCAAAGTGTCTTCACATTGCTGCTAGGTTGAGGAACAAAACCACTCGTGATGTGGCTTTTAGGTTGACACTGGTATAAACTTTTTTTCACGTATTTATTCATTTATATCCTACAGTTATTTTTTTTAAGTAATTCTAGAGAGATAATAACATACTTTTATTTTATTTAATTTAACATCTATCAATTTATACATATAACATTTATAATTACATATTTATTATTCTAAAAAAAAGTTAAAGTATTTTTGGTCATCAGTTAGCTATAAATATTTAAAATAAAATACAAACTAAAGTATTTTTTAGATTATTAGATTAAAGAGATCAAGATGATGACTAAAAATATAGAAAAAAATAATAAATTCTGATCATCTGATATTTTTTTATCTAAAATTATTTATTTATTTTAACAATAATTAAAAGATACAAAATTAAAAAACAAACTTTTCAAATCCATTAAAGAAAAACTTAAAAAAGCAAGTTATTATGACTTCTTTCTTCTTAAATTATGACCCCAAACATTTTCGTTTTTGTTATTTATAAGTTATAACTAACAACTGCTCGCTGTTTTTTTTGGTTAAGAATTTGGTTTAATCATCATATGTTTACTATTTTAATAGGTCATATGAATTTTTTATTTTTTCAGATGAAAAAATATAATGATGAAAAAATGAGGATTTCTCAACTGAAGGAACAGACATCAGTTGCGTTGCGCGAGGCTAATGAATTAATTAATTATCATCGTTGTGAAATTAACAGATGGGTTCAGTTGGCAAATGAACAAGCATATGTATTGAAGCAGTTAGAAGCTCAAGAGGCAATGTTTCAGGATAATATAAACTTTCAAGTTCCACCAAATATAGTTGACCTTTGAGTTATAAATATAAATACTGATCTCAATTATAGTAGTTAGAATCTCAATTTAATTTTTACAATTTTTTAATATTATGATTGTAAATAAGTCAATTATTTTTTTAAAAAAATTGTACTCACAATTTTATGATTTAAGTTTTGTTAAAAATTTATGTTTTACATCTTAATTTATTTTTTTAATTTTACATAAAATTTCGAGTTTTTCAACTTTGATCCCAATTCTAATCTTCTTTGTGGTAGGAAACGTCTAATATATTTCCATGCTAACTAATTGAACGATAATTTATATTTTGTTTTTCACACATGGGAATAATTAATATATGCTTGTAGAATTTAGTTTGGCTAATTGTAAACAGAATCATGCCCAAAAGATAAAATTGTTGATAGAATCATACAATCACGCACTAACAAATACTAGGTCTTTTCATTGGATAAGCAATGTGTCTGTTTCATTTTTTTTTTAAAATTACTTTTTTTACTAAATATTACTTTTGTTATTTTCCTATATATAAATGTTATAAAATATTAAAATTAAATGAAAACAGCAGTTTTCAATAAATAAATAAATAGAATTGAATCTGTTTTAGACCCAGCTGTCGGGTCTCTTCTCGAAACGGTCAACAAACCCGGATACTCAGAGTTGGGTCATCAGTACGGCCCAAAACAGATCAATAACTTCCAATACTCCAGTCCATGTTCGAATTCAAATACCTCCCTTATCTTAGTCAAATAAGATAAGATAACTACCACCAGCTATATAAAGGGAGGCAGAGGCGCTCTTAGGTACGTTACTCATTCTCTTCACACATACCTCTTAGATCTATTCTAACTTGAGCGTCGGAGTGTCTTTGCAGGTACCACCTCCCGCCACTCCAATCAGATGATCCAGCAACCGCCTTGACGCGCAAGTCCTTGATCCATCCCACTATCTGTACTGGAGACCTCTGATACATTGGTGCCGTCTGTAGGGACTGCCAAGTTTTGACGGCATGACGGAGAATCTCGAGGAACAACCCTCAAGCCACCACCATGACTCAAACCTGTAAAGCTCAGCACCCAAACTTCGGGACAATATCCCACTCACCCACAGGAGGATAACCAGTGCCATGCACTGCTAGCCAACCCTTGACCGGTAGCAATAGAAGGAGGACGATCGTCAGCTCGACAAAATCCGAGCACTCGATGGCCTAGGAGAAGAGCCAATCCAGATAATCCAATAACATTTTCTCAGAGTACAAAACCTCGAAGGCTGAGACACATCAAAGGAGCGATATCACCCGGAACACGCAAGTCAAGCAACCTCCAGGACCCGATCGCATCGTGAACCCAAGAACAACAGTTCATCCGAACAATGACATGGCAAACGACGTGACCGTAACGTTTCCAAAGATCCGGACCACCACCGTGATGAGGACGACCGAAGGCACTACCGGGAGACCAAGCGAACACGAAGCGAGCATGTGATAATGGGAGCTACCCCATTCACTGAGAAAATCCTGAAAGTCAAACTCCTAAAAGGGTTTGACAAACCCACCAACATGAAGTATGACGGCACCAAAGATCTCTAGGAACACCTAACGGCCTTCGAGGCCAAGATGAACTTGGAAGGAGTCGCTGATGCGATTCGATGCAGGGCCTTTCCGGTAACCTTAACCAGCCACGCGAGTGGTTCAATGCCTTCCCGAACAGCTCTAAAGCCAGTTTCGACGATGTTTCTAGGAACTTTATGGCCTAGTTCACCACCAGGATCACCATAGCAAAATATCCGATCAGCCTACTCGGGATCACCCAAAGACAAGACGAATCAACTAGGAAATACGTCGACAAGTTCAATGATGAGTGCCTAACGGTCGACGGACTCACGAACTTGGTCGCCAGTCTTTGTCTGACCAACGGCCTCATGAACGAAGACTTCCGAAAGGATCCTACCACCAAGCCAGTCTAGACCATGCACAAAATCCAAAACGTCGTGAGAGAATACATAAACAACGAAGAGGTCAGCCAAGTCGTGGCCGCAATAAATGACAGCACGGTACCTCGTAGCAACGCACCATCAAAAAAGAACCCAAAAGAGCACTTCAAATCCGTTGCCCCCATCGACTATCCAGGGTAAGGAAGTTCACGAACTACACCCCCTACCCGCCCCCATCATAGAAATCTATCACCAAATAGTGGAATGAGGCATCCTTTCGAAGGCGTGACCACTGAAGGAATGGACAGGCCGCAACAAGAGTCTATTGCGATTACTACCGAAAATACAAACATAAAACTTAAGATTGCTTCGACCTAAATGACGCTCTCAAACAAGCCTTCTGAGATAGAAAACTCCACGAGTTCGCCAAGATTATCCGATAACCCAGGCAACCTGAAAGAGAAAGATCACCAGAATGCGAAGGACGCAACCCGAGGGCAATATGGCAGGCACCCCAAGAACAGTCAAAAACCGATCCCTCATATAGTAAACATCATCACTGGAAAGGACGCGCCAAAAAGGTCAGAATTATCACTAAAAAAGAACCTCAAAGTCCTAGCCATTAAAAATGAAGCACCAAACTCTTCAGTTCCAGCGGCGATCACGTTCTCCCCCGATGACTGCCAACATGGCACCTCAGTGGAAGACGCCGCATTCGTCATCTCGGCAAGGATCAGAACTAGACTGGTGAAAAGAATATTGGTTGACACCGGAGCTGATTCCAACATCTTCTTCAGAGGAGTCTTCGATAATCTAGGTCTTCGAAATGAAAATCTGCATAGCCACCATAATGAGTTGACCGGACTCGGAGACAACTTTCTCAAACTGGATGGTTTCAGAGTGTTACCACTAACTATTGGAACCGGAAGCCAGAGAAAAACCATCCTCTCCGAGTTTGTGGTCCTTAAGGATTTCACTACCTACAACATCATCTTCAGAAGAAAGATGATAAATGATTTATCCATTTTCATCTTCACCAAGTTCCTAATCATGTAGTTTTAGGCCAACAACGGCACCATCGGAATGATACACGGGGACCAAGAAGTCACAGTGGAGTGTGACAACACCAGCTTGGCACTCTACAAGAGATCCCAAGACGCAGCAGGAATCTTTCTCATCGACCTTGACACACTCCAAGACGGCCAGCCCCGACCAAAACCGAAAGGAGACTTGGAGAAATTGCAAATAGGGCAGACCAAGGAGGAATTCACATTCATTAACAAGAACCTACCCTACGACCTGAAGAGCGATCTGGTTAAACTCCTAAAACAAAAGAGGGACTTATTCGCATTCACCTCAACCAACATGTCGGGCATATACCCTAATATAATGTCCCACCGTTTGGCTGTAGACCCAAAAGCCAAATGGTGGCTCAGATGAGAAGGAAAATATCACCCGATCGAGCATTCAAAGTTAGAAAACAAGTCAAAGCTTTGCTCGAAGTAGGTTTCATCTGGGAACTCCCTTATACGACCTGGTTGGCCAAGGTTTTACTAGTCAAGAAGGCAAACAGCAAGTGGTGAATGTGCATCAATTACACGAACTTGAACAAAGCCTGTCCCAAAGACACCTTTCCCCTACCAAACATTGACAAACTAGTCGACGCTGCCTCGGCACATCAGTACCTCAGCTTCATGGACGGCTACTCTGGGTACAATTAAATACCCATGCACTGGCCTGACGAGGAGAAAACCGCCTTTGTAACCCTCCGATGACACGTACTGATACACGGTCATGCCATTCGGGTTAAAAAATACCGGGGCCACCTACCAAAGGCTCATTACCAAAATCTTTAGAGATCTCTTCGGAACCAAAACCCAAACCAGTGAGGAGCTCATCAATGACCTCGAACTCATATTGGGTAGCTTAGGGAAACACCGAATGCGCCTTAACCCGACGAGGTGCACCTTCGAGATAGAAACTGAAAAGTTCCTAGGCTTCATGATCACTCAACAGGGGGTAGAGAAAAACTCGGAAAAATGTAAGGCTATTCTTGAGATGAGCAGCCCGGCAAGTCTCAATGACATCCAAAGGTTAACCAGACGGTTAGCCATCCTTTCCCACTTCCTCGGAGCCTCGGCCAAGAAAGCTATCCCTTTCTTCAAACTCATGAAAAAAGGTATAAGTTTTAAATGGGAACCCAAGTGCGAATAAGCCTTTCAACACTTCAAAAAATTGTTGGCAGAACCTCCCATACTCTTCAAACATAGAACTGGGGAAATTCTTTATCTCTACTTATCCATAACAGAGGAAGCACTAGCCGCGACGCTCGTCTGAGAAGACGAGCAAAAAATATAAAGCCCCGTATATTTCATAAGCAAGATCTTCTAGAGTGCGAAAACATGCTACTCCCGACTCAAAAAGCTCACCTTCGCACTACTTACGGCATCCCGATGCCTTTGGCATGCAATACTTTCAGGTCTATCCCATTACGGCCCAAACGGACCAGTAGGCAATTGCTACAAAAACCGAACCTCGCAGGGCGGATGCTCGCATGATCAGTTGAGTTATCACAATACTAAATCGGATTCGAAGCTAAGAACTTTATTATGGCCCAGGCCCATGATAGACTTCATTGTCGAAATGACCCCAGGAAACTGATGAGTCCATATTTGATGAGATATTTTGCCTTGATTTGAGTAGATTTCATCACATAAACTCACACTTATTCACCTAAATATCATACTTTTATGTTTTCTCCCTAAATTGATCCTAAATGTGAAAACATACATTTTTGTACTTAAATTGAGCAATTTAATTTCACTTTTATGCCATTCATTGCCGTGATATGTTTTGTGAGTGATTTCAGATCATAGAGGCAAGGTTGGCTAGGCAAAAGTGGAAGAAAACATGTACAAGGGAGAACACATGAAGAAAACAAGGAAAGACACACACAGTCATGTGTGTGTGCACACAAGAAGGAATTAGCATGTGTGCGTGCACACAACCCTCTGTGCATATGCACAAGTGGCAAAACAGCAAAGTGTGCGTACACACACACCTGTGCGTACGTACAGGACCCAGCGCGTGACTTCATTAACGAAGCACGTGGCTCACAATTTTGGGGCCTTTTTGGCCCAGTTTTAGAAGGCTGAAGCTGGAATTGTGATGCTATATCAAAGGGGAATGAAGACATTAGCTTAAGGGACTCACTTAGATAGTTTGAGAACATAATTTTAGAAGTAGGAGTAGTGTAGTTAGAAAGCTCTCTTAGGGTTTCATTTTCATTTCCATTGTAGCATTTTATAGCAAGTTTTTATTTTGGATTTTGCTTCTTTGATTGTAAGTACTCTCAATTTCTCTTTAATTACATAGTCTTTATTTTTTTCTCTTGGCTCAAGTGCTTTGTTCATATTTCTAATTTTGATTTCTTGAAGTTTTGATTGATGCATTTAATGTTTTATGCTTTCTTTATGTTTGTTTGGATGTTTATTGTTGGTTTTGTGAATAGTTGGTTATAGTTTTCCATTCTCCTTTGTAAATTCTCATGTTTTGGTTTTATGCCCACAAGGTGTTTGTGAAAATGCCAATTATGGATTTTGAGTAGATTTTCACACCTTGGCTTGGGATTTGAGTTCCTATGATACTAGAGTCATAATGTCCAACATTTAGTGGTAACTCTTGGGTAGTTAGTTGACTCTTGTGTCTTTTGAAGCTAGCTTTTTACCAATTAATTTGGTAAGTTAGCTAGGACTTAGGGATCAAGGTCAATTATGCTTGTTTGACTTGCTCCTCGGTGATAGGGGTTAACTAAGCGAGATTGACTCATCATAATTACCATAGTTGTGGTTATGACAATGATAGGATTCCTTGGATCCTCATTCCCAAGTCAAGGCTTCTTTATGCATTTTATAGTATTTTCACTAGCTTTGACCGTATTTTCCTTTTACTTGCATTAATATCAATTTTGATCATTTCGTAGTTCTTTCATTTTTTAGTTCTTTTAATCTTTCGTTTATTGATTTCAAAACCCCTTTTTGCCCTAACAACCGAAAATGTGACACTTCAATTCATTTTGAGGGAAAATGACCCGAGGTTTCATTAATCTCAATTTATATATTTGATTTGAATTAAACTTTGATGATTGGGATTGAATTTCCGGTTTGAACTATACTCACAACGGAACTATTTTATCTAATTTCCGAATTGGTGCAAATCTTAATCTATTAGAAACGAATCCACAAAACCTTGGAAGCTCCACGTTGACAGCTCGTTGAACACCAGCTTAGAAGAAGCGAGAATAATACTGGAAAATGGGAATGGATTCACCTTCGAATAATCCATTCAATACGAGTTTTCGATCTCCAATAAACAAGCTGAATATAGAGCCCCCTAGCCAGATTGTCGTTAGCAGAGATGTCGGCACAAAAGTGCTAGAGGTATGCAATGACTCCCAGGTAGTCAGCTCCCAAATTAACGGAGGCTACCAAACACGGGACCCATTATTATAGCAATACCTTGCCAAGGTGAATGAACTAGTGGCCAAGTTTGATGGAATAACCGTCCAGCACATTCCCAGGGAACGAAACATAAGGGCCGATCTACTCTCGAAATTGGCAAGTACCAAATCAGACTTGGAAAACTGAAAATTGATTCAAGAGATCATCAAGAGACCATCCGTCTTGGTCACAAACTCGATCGACCTCCCCATCACAAGCCAGCATTCCTAGACCTTTCCAATTCTCCAATACCTCACTAACAGAAGCCTACCTGAGGATCCTAAAGAGGCAAAACGCATCAAATGGGAAGCAACGAAGCACACCATAATAGCGGGGAAATTGTACGAGCGTGGACTATCACAGCCCCTCCTCAAATGCATAGAACCCGGTGACACGAACTACATATTTCGTAAAATCCATGAAGGATATTGTGGTCACCAGGGAGAAAAACCCTGGCTCAAAAGGTTATCCAAGCAGGCTATTTTTGGCCGTCCATTATTAAAGACTCCCTCTAACTGGTAAAAAACTGTGACAAGTGCCAAATCCACACCGACTTTTACCAGACCGCCCCTTACCAACTCAGCATCATAACAATAGATCGGCCCTTTGGAACCTGGGGAAATGACCTCGTTGGCCCCTTCTCCATGGCTCTTGGGCAGCTCCGATACCTCATCGTCGCCATCAATTACTACACCAAGTGGATCAAAGTTGAGACCCTGGCCTTCATCACAACCCCCTAGTGTCGGAAGTTCTTTTGGAGACAAGTTATAACCCAATTTGAGATCCCTGAGAGTGTGATCTTGAATAATAAAACCTAATTTGCAGACAAAAGATTGGGGGAATTCTCAGAAGGCCTCGACATCTCCCAACAATTCAGTTTGGTAGAGTAGCCACAAACAAACAGACAAGTAGACAGGCTAAGGAATTATGGGATGAGGGACTTAGATCCGTCCTCTAGTCATGCCGGACCTCCCCCCAAACATCAACCAGAGAAATCCCACTTCGGCTAACATACGGCCTAGAGGCCATCATCCCTGTAGAAGTCGGCGATCCCAGCCCACGGAGGACCGTGGGAGAAAAAGACAAAAAAGTAGAGCAGGACCTTGTAGACGAGGTCAAGAGAATATCCCACCTACAGGAGATAGATCCTAAAATAGAGAATAAGCCTAAGGTACATTCAGCTTGGTACGTTGGACTTTGGACCGGGAGATCTCGTCTTATGACGAAAAGACATTAGTCCCCCCACTCCTGAAGAAGGGAAGCTCACGCCCAACTGGGAGGACCCCTACCAAATCAAGACAGTAATAAAAAAAGGAGCCTATAAGGTAGAATGTTTGGACGAGACCGAGCTTCTGAGATCCTAGAATGCTATCAACTTATGGCGCTACTATATGTAGGAGCATCCTCCTAAGCGATGAGATATAGGTCATTTAGATTGTCTTATATTTCCATTGTTGTTTATTTTTTAAGTTGTTTCATCGCATATTTTTTATCGGGCATTCTTTCTTACCCATATCGGGAGGTTTTAACGAGGCCTAAACTTTAAATAAAACTCATTTTTTTCAAAATATTACCCCATCCGATGGCACAAACTAAATGCGGCTACCCTCGGGGATTGATCACCCCAAGACCAGACAACACGGATATCCACAATTAAGCAAGTATCTAACACAACCCACCAAGAGGCCAACTATACGCACAAACAGCCCACCAAGAGGCCACAAACGCATTCTTAAAACCGAGAAAACCGCTTAATCAACAACAAGTGAAACAGTAGCGGCCGAACAAATGGCTTACAAACCAAACAAAGTGTTATGCTAGAAAATGGCCTACAAACTTAGAAAAAATTACAAGAAATTTCATTCCAAATCTGAAGATTTGGCTATCCTTGACGGTTTTGAATGCTCCCACCATGAACACATCCACACAGGGAGTAAGGACCAGGGCTTGAGCCCTCATAGTCTCCTCGGCAGCCGAAATCGCACCGTTGACATCTTCCAGCAACGTCCCCTTTTCCTTTTTTAGCTTTGCCGTCTCGACCCTCAGAGCCTCTGCCAAGCAGGACGGCAGCCTTAGACTCGGCATCTGAGGCCCGTTGTGTTCACCAGCCAATTGAGTGAGGAGCGAAGTTTCCACCTCGAAAAGGCAGAGAAGTTCGACCCCAGTGTCTTCCACGTCCTTAATGGCCTTCAGGCGAGCCAACTGCGCCACCTTCATCTTTTCGTTCAACTTCCCATCATCTGCCTAGGACTGGCGAAGCTTTCCATCCAGCAACCACACCTGGGCCAGCACCGACTCTGCCTTTTGGACTATAACAGTAGAATGGAGTATGGTTCGGTACACCGACTTTGCCTGACCGGCGACACCACAGTTGTAATAACCCGAATTTTGAAAATTTTAATTTATTATATTTGTTAAGAATTTTATTCTAAGAGATTTTTTTACTATAAGTATTTAAATACAGCTGTATGATACTTTGAATTTAAAAATAATTAGGAGTTATATGCAATTTTCATAATAGTTGGAATTTAAATTAATTAGGATTTTTATATAAATCTTTAATATAATTGGATGTTTGGTATAATTGAAATTATAATTTTAGTAATTAAAAAAAAGAAAGAATTGTATAATTTAATCTAAGTAATTTCTATTATGAATAATTTATGATTTAATTTGAGTTTCTTATTTTTAGAAAATAATCTATTAAGAATGATTAAAATGATTTTATAAATTCTTTGAGTTTAAGTTAATTAATGTTCTTGTAAAACTTTATTTTATATAATTTGAAATTAAAGTTCTGGTAATAGAAAAAATAATAAAAAGTTATATCATTTAATTTGAATAATTAGTATTTTGGGTTTAAACTGTATTTTATGAAATGTGATTAATATGTTTATTTTATAAATTAAATTAGAAATAATTATTTGAAGTTAGCGATATATTAAAAAATAGTATTCTTAAATATTTTTAATGGAGTACATTTGATTTTAAATTATTATTCTACTCTCCAATTTCATCAAAATATCTATTCTATCTTTATTTTTTTATAAAAGACCTAATTTCTAATCCTAAATTCCTAAATCAGAAATCCTAATTTTCAAATAGAAAATCCTAACCCTTTCCCTTTCTAAAATTTAAAAACAACACACGCACACAAGGAAAGAAGGGTGGAATCGAGGAAGAAGAAAGGGAAAGAGGGAAGGAGAGTGAGACGGCGCCGGTAGGCGTCACTGCCATCGTCGCTGTCGCCGTGTCGGTGACAAGAAACAGAGCCATATGAAAGAGAGAGATCGACGGAGAGGCAGAAAGGGAGACACGAGAAGCCGTCGCACTTCGCTGGTGCCACAAAGCCGTCGGTATCGTGCTCTGTCGCTGTCGCCTCAGGCTGTCGATGTCGACGTCGCCATTGCACCGCTCTTGCCGAGCCGCCGTTGTGTCGGGAGATTGAAGCGGAGAATGGATGACATAGAGAAAGGGAGAAGTGCGACGGAGGAGAGGGATGGGAGTGTTCCGTTACCATCTTCTCACCCAATTGCCGCCACTAGGGTTTACCGCCTCTGCCTTAGAGCCTCTACCGTTGCTGAGAGGAGTTTGTAGGAGAGAGGAGGACAGTAAAAGAGGAGGAAGTGGGTCCTCTGCTGCTGCCATGACTGCCGTTGAGTTGCAAGCTGTCATTGGAAATAGTGGTGGAGATGTTATCGCTGCCAGAACCACTGAGGAGGTTGTTGGGACTGCTGCTCGTGTGGCTATGCTGTGGTTGTTGTAGCTGACATCACAGTCACCACCCGAATGTCTTAGAATTGTTGTTGTCTTGCCCCAATTCAAGTTCAGTGTTACTATCCTGGTTTAGCCTTTTCCCCCTAGTTTTGCTTCACTTTTACGATCTGACCTGCCTTGGTCTCATTTATCTGTTTGTTCTAGTTTTAATTCCATTTTAGTTTTGGTATTGCCTTGAATTTTTAGAGTTGTTTCTGCGTTTGATTCCATGAAATTCAAATTCTGCTGTAACCATTGTCATTACTATAGAAAATTGACACTGATACAAATTAGGAAGAGAAGGGAATTGTCGCATTTAAATTCCACGATTTTGGTTAATTAAGATAGGAAATTGTTTAAAAATTAAAAATGTTTTGGACTTAAATACCTTATTAGTTCAGTGAAATTAATACAAATGAATGAATGCCTATGATTCAAATAATTTTCTATTGTGATTGAAGTTGCGGCTGATTTGGTTATTAATTTGTCGATTTTGAGCTTTTCATTGAAATTGGTTTTCATTGATTCTGAATGACAGATTTAAAAATGTTAATTTGACATGCTGATTTTGTTAGGTTGAGGTTGAATAGGGGGAATCCGTGAAGGGTGGTAACCTCTGGCTTTTAGGGGAGGTTTTGCCAAAAGTTTTGTAAAAATTTAAAAAGTTTTGGAGGTTGGTTTAATGAGAAATGAGTTCCCTAATTTCAACTTATGTATATGGTTTATGATTTAACTTACATGATTTTAAATAATGACAAAAAGAGATTTATAGTTGAAGTTTTAAAAGGCAAATTACTTTATCAAACCACAAGTTCGGATTTAGGAAGTGTAGAGAAAATAGTCTTAATAGAGTTAGGTGATGGACTTGAAGGAAAAAGAGATACTTGAGAAAGGATGTAGTTGAGTTTTGATTTATAAGAGTTTTTGTGATAATGGTTGCCAAATTTGGGAGTATTATATTGAACTTTAGGATTTAGAGAAGTTTGGCTTGTCAATTTATAAAGTAATTAATTAGAGAAATGATTTAATGAGATTGAAGAGGTTATGCTGAGTTTGAGTTAGATTGTTTTTGGCTATGAAAAATTATATTTTATTTTGAGTTAGTATACAACCTTGACCTCGAGTCTAGAGTGTCCTATTTAGAGATCTCATACCCGCAAGCTAAGCCTCACCTGGTTAATGATAGGGGTGCGAAGTAGGATTTTGGCGGAGTTGTTGATGAGTATATTGAGAGTTGTGATTTAAATTGAGATAAATAAATGCTGAGATTATAATGATTGATGATGATTTTGTTATTAACGATCAGATTAGTGACGATTATGAATATGGTGATGATTCCAGTTGATTATAGTGATGTGAGATAATGACTGTGATTGATGATAATGGTTATGTTATTGGTGACACGATTTGTGATGAATGAAACATGATTGTGAATGATGTGGATATTGATGATTTACGATTGAAATATTCATATGGCTTATGTATTTGAATTATCTAAGATATGAGTTTTCCAGGGTAGACGCAGTGGCTTGCCATCTCTTGCTTTAGGTTGAGAGTCGATACTCTACTGACCATTTGTCGCAAGATGTGACTGGGTACTTTAACTCCTTGGATTCTCCCATGGGCATGCATATGTATATATATATTAATTTGAGTTTGGGGTTTTTCCTATGGAAATTTTTTAGCTTAGGAATGTACGATGAGCTTGGGGTTTTTCCTATGGATTTTTTTTAGCTTGGGGATGTGCGCACAGAAGGACTATCCAATGGTTAGCTATCAAGACATGTCTGGTTGGCTATATAACCGACAGATGAGACTCATCAGCCGTAGAACAGGCATGTATCATATGTAACACCCTAATTACCCTAAGCCTTACCTCGCACCGTAAAGCAAAGGTTACGACAATTATAAACCTCATACGTATTTATATATAGAAAGGAATAATAATTCTAGAATCCCGATAAAGAAATAAGCTCAAAAACAGAGTTTGAAAAGCGCAAAACGTTCACATGAAGCTACACTAATCGAGGCACAAAATATACGTACAGATATCAAGAAATATGTTGATATATAAGAGCATAATAGTATAAAGATCTAGCCGCAACTTGCAGAGTTTAAGTCGGCTAGTTATATATAGACAATACAGAGTTTTTGAAAGTAAAATAGCTTATACAATATTTCTCTCAAAGTAAGCCTCTAAGGCATAGATAACTACAAAAGTCAAAGATTTACACAAAATAAACCAAAAGACTTCAAAAACATAGCAAGGATCCTCTGCTCTATCACCATCAAGCAACTCACGGAGGTGGGTTGCGACCTGCATCTGAAAAACAACAATAGAATATGGTATGAGAACCAGAGATTCTTAGTATGGTAACAATGCCCAATGATGTAAGATATAAGACTCTGGGACGCCAGAGGCAATCCTAGAACTTCATATCCATTACAAGATTCAAGCATAAAACATAAATAAATTTAAAACCTTAACTTTAAAACCACAATAAAAAAAGATAATCTAACTTAGTGAATTTCTAAATTTAACAATTTTCCGCTGTCTCACAGCCTTCGCCGGCCTAACCGCCATGCGATCCCATCGCCACCACCTTCCAAACCTCCTCAATCCCAGTAGAAAATACAAGTAATTAGAAGCATGGATATCAAGTAATTCAATAAGCAATTAGGCATGTTATACAATTAGGCAAACAATACAAGTCGGCAAAGCAAACAAACAGATAAAAATTACACATGATGAATGCCTGTCCTATTTGGCTATGATATCACATTGTCGGTTCAATTGCCAACCAGACACATCTTCATGGAGATGTCGCTCTTCGGTCTCATAATGGAAACCCCCGAGATATCGTGCCCGAAACACAGTCCAGGATATAGTGCCTACATACTCTAGTGATTCCGAAGGGATGCGAGCGGGATACTCTTATCACAGACCTCACATCTCAATGTAAGCAGAACTAACCACTGCCCTTACACTGCCGCCGCGACCTCGACAAGCGGGATTAACCACCGTCCTTGCTAGGTGCATAACGTCTCAACAATCTCAGTTTAAAAATATTACATAAGTGATTTGCAAAATCATTTCATTCAGTACTCAGTAGTTCACCACTTCCACAATTCATTGTCAGTAATCATCAATACAATACTCCGCCTTCTCACTCAACCAAATCCGTCCTCATTATTCCAGGAACCTAAGTCTTCGTTTTTTAAATTCATGTAAAATTCATCTAATTAAGTCACTAATTCTCTTTTATAAGTCCTTAAGCCTAACTACAAAACATTACCCTTAAACTGCATCTTGAAGAAGTGTAGAAAGTTTGAAGAACCCTTAAAAACAACGGAAATCATTTTTCAGCAAAACAGGGGTCTCGCGTACGCAAGCCTTTGCCTCGCGTACGCATGCTGTTGAAAAAGGGTGGTCGCGTACGCAACCGCCTGCTCGCGTGGGCGAGATGTCCAACCTAAAAAAGTTGCTCGTGTTGTGCGTTAAAGTTCACGTACGCAAGGGTTCATTTTTGAATATCTCCCATACGCGTGCAGTGTTCGCATATGCGAGATGCCCAACCGGTATGGTTTGGTCGCGTCGCGTGCACTGGGTAGCGTACGCTGCCCACACTAGACTTAGAAAATTTTCAAATGTTGCATATTCAGTTTTTGGTACCAAACTTTAAATAGTCATAACTTTCTCTATAAAAATTCATTTTCTTTAAACCTTATATCAATTTGAAGCTCTCAAAGCAAAATTTAATTTAAAACAATTTTTATTCAATTTCAAGCTTTGAGGCTCAAGTTATGATCCGTCAAATTTCACCAAAAACTGGTTTTTACCAAAAACAAGGTTCTCAACTTTCCAAAATTCACAACCAAAACCAAATTAAAACCACACCAACTCCAATTCACATCAGATCTTATCATTTGTGTCACAATTCACCACTCATATTATATAATCCTCAACCCCAAATATCAATTTTATCACCCTAAAATCATTTCTCAACTAACAAACTCATCAATCATCATTCTATTACTACCAATCATAATAATGCACCTCATTTAACCTCAATTTCAATCTTCAACATCATTTATCAACATCAACACTACAATTCATCAAAATAACCAAAATCATCAAATCATCAAATCATCAAACATCATCATGCAACAAATTCAACAAACAATTCAATCCAAACCTATCCTATGGGTCACTAGCCTAAGTGTCCAGAAATATTATATATTACATAGAGAAAACTAAAACCATACCTTGGCCAATTCTCAATATACCAAAAATCAAAGATTGAGTCCGAACAAGCTTCCAATCACCAACAAATCACCAACTCACATTCCAAGCTCCAAATCAACTCCAACAAGTGCAAGAACTTAACTAAAACCATATAAATTACCATAATTCAATACGTAGGATTTGCTGACAGGACGCAAATCGGAGCACCATAGCTCGAGTTATGGCCACCGAAAGTTGTATGTGAATAGTGACAATAGAGGAAAAGCTCTCGCCTCTCTCTTCACTTCAACTGCTGGTGTGTGTGGTGTTTAATGAAGAATGAGGCAGAAATGAGCTCATTTAAGTGTATTTATATGTTGGGCTTGGGCCCACCTTGGACCCGGTCCAACCCGTTAGCGTTTTTGACCCGTTTGACCCAACTTTGGGCCAAACCTTTTAGATTAATACCCAGTTTTTTATTCTAATTATTTTCCTATGTTTTTCTTCAGTTTTTATCTCTCTCGCACAATACTGGACAGATTTAAGCCAATACTGCCGGTTAATTTACCGGTTCAAAATTTTATGCGGTTTTTCGCAGAAAAATCTATTGAGCCCAAAAATCATATTTAAATTGTCTAATTAACATTCTAAATTTGTAGATCCTATTTTGGAAAATTAAATTATTTAATTAAACGGTTAATTAATCGTAGTTCTTACATTCTCCCCGTCAAATAAGAAATTTTGTCCTAAAAATTTAGTGATTACATGAGAATAGCTCGGGATAATCCTTCTGCATCTCAGACTCTGATTCCCAAGTATGCTCTTCCACTCATGCTCTCTTCCAAGCAACTTTAACCAGTTGAACTTCCTTTCCTCGCACATTCATCACACTAGTATCGTTAATACGCACCGGTGTTACTTGAA
Source organism: Arachis hypogaea (assembly GCF_003086295.3). Lineage (NCBI taxonomy): Eukaryota > Viridiplantae > Streptophyta > Magnoliopsida > Fabales > Fabaceae > Arachis > Arachis hypogaea. Next base: position 18,299,940 of record NC_092045.1, read on the forward strand.
ACGTCAAGTTCTCTTTTAACTCAACTAACTCAGGCTCTAACACATGAGCCGCATCCGACATGTACTTGTGGAGTTGTGACACATGGAATACATCATGTAAGTTAGACAAACGCGGTGGCAAAGCTACTTGATATACCACCGGCCCGAATCGTCTCAAAATCTCAAATAGGCCAATGAATCTCGGATTCAGCTTCTTAGTTTTAATCGCCCTTCCAATCCCAGTTGTCGGAGTAACCCTCAGAAATACATTCTCACCCACTTCAAATTCTGATGGTTTCCTTCTCTGTTCCGCATAACTCTTCTGTCGGCTCTGTGCAGTTAGAATCCTCTCCCGAATCTTCTTAATCTTCTCAGTAGTCTTAGCTACCAAGTCAGGACCGAAAACACTTGCTTCACTGACTTCATACCAACACACCGGAGACTAGCACTTCCGTCCATACAAAGCCTCATACGGAGCCATCTCGATGCTCGTATGAAAGCTGTTGTTGTACGCAAACTCCACCAATGGCATGTAAGGGTCCAACTTCCCGGTTGATCCAAGACACACGCCCTTAGCATATCTTCCAACATCTGAGTAGTCCGTTTTGACTGTCCATCCATTTGCAGATGATATGCTGTGCTGAGATATAGCCTCGTGCCAAAAGCTCTTTAGAATGCTCCGTAAAATCTTGATGTGAATCGGGGATCACGGTCTGACACTATGCTTGATGGTACACCGTTCAACTTTACAATCTCCTTGATGTACAACCTCGCCAACTTTTCCATTGAAAAGTTCACTCGGATAGGCAGAAAATGAGCGAACTTGGTTAAGCGATCCACGATCATCCAAATCGCATCAAATCCCGACCTAGTCCTCGGTAAACCGGTTACAAAATCCATCGTAATTCCTTCCTACTTCCACTAAGGAATCCCAAGTGGCTGTAATATTCCTGACGATCTCTGGTGTTCTATCTTCACCTTCTGACATGTCAGACACTTTGATACAACTGTAGCTACATCATTCTTCATTTCAGGCCACCAGAACATCTTCTTTAGATCATAATACATCTTCGTACTTCCTGGATAAATAGAAAACCCGTTGTTATGAGCTTCCGACAACAACTCTTGTCTCAAACTTTTGACTTTCGGCACAAAAATTCTCCCCTTATACCTCCATAATCCTTCATCATCCTTAGAAAATTCTTCATGCCTCTTCTTACCAATCGGTTGGAACATCTTTTGAAGTTCTTGCTCATTTTGTTGAGCCCTATGAATCTCTGACTTAATAGTACTTGAAATGCACAGTTGGTTTAAACAGGCTTCTCCGTCAACTTCACCAATATCCAGCTTGAGTTCTGCAAACCTATCTACTAGCTCTTTTTCTTTGATCCTCATCCAAGCAACAATCAAAGACTTTCTACTCAAAGTATCCGCTAGCACATTAGCCTTCCCAGGGTGATAACTTAATTTAAAATCATAATCCTTCAGAAGCTCCATCCATCTCCTTTGACGTATATTGAGCTCTTTCTGATCAAAGATATACTTAAGACTTTTGTGATAAAAAAAGACTCTAAAAGTCACTCCATACAAGTGGTGCCTCCAAATCCTCAATGCAAACACAATCGCCACTAATTCCAATTCATGAGTTGGGTAATTCACCTCATGTGGTATGAGCTGACGCGATGCGTAAGCTAGCACGTTCCGGTGTTGCATCAACACGCAACCCAAACCCTTCAAAGAAGCATCACAGTATACTTCAAATGGCTCATACGGTTCAGGTAGAATTAAAACTGGCACTGAAGTCAACTTTTGTTTCAAAGTTTGAAAACTTTGCTCACACTCCGATGTCCACACAAACGGTACCTCTTTCCTTGTTAACTTAGTCATTGGTAATGCATTTCGAGAAAGTCCCTCGATGAATCTTCGGTAATATCCAACCAAACCCAATAAACTCCTAACCTCAGTCACCGTAGTTGGTCTCTCGCATTCCATCACTGCCTCCACTTTTGAAGGGTCCACTGCTATTCCATCCTTACTCACCACGTGACCTAAGAACTTCACTTCCTCTTTCCAAAACTCACACTTCAAAAACTTGGCATACAATTTTTGCTCCTTCAGAATTTGCAACACATCTCTCAAGTACTCTTCATGCTCCTTCACCGTCTTTGAGTAAACTAAGATATCGTATATGAAAACCACCACTAATTTGTCCAAAAAGGGACAAAATACTCTGTTCATGTAATCCATAGACACAGTAGGTGCATTCCTCAACCCAGAGGACATCACCGCAAATTTGTAGTGTCCATAGCGTGTTCTAAACGTAGTTTTCAGAATGTCATCCTCCTTCACCCTTATCTGATGGTAACCAGATCTCAGATCAATCTTGGAGAACATCCCAACTCCTTGAATTTGATCCATTAAGTCGTTGATTATAGGCAATGGGTACTTGTTTTTCACAGTCACTTTGTTTAACTGTCGGTCCACGCAAAGTCACATTCCTCCGTCCTTCTTCTTCACCAATAAAACTGGCGCTCCCCACAGAGATACACTTGGTCGAATGAACCTCTTATTTAGAAGCTCCTCTAACTGGGTCTTTAATTCTACCAGCTCTACCGGAGCTATTCTATACGGAACAATTGACACTGGTCCAGCTCTTAGCACCAAGTCAATCGCAAATTCAATCTCCCTTTGAGGTGGGAATTCAGGAATATCCTCAGGAAAATCTCTAACCACCGGAATTTGGTCTAACCTCTGCTTATCACCTAACACATTCGCAACCAACAATATATAACCCTGGCACTCTTCTCCACTACAGTTCATTAAAATAGAGTTCAGATAATAACCTTCAGCTACCACTGCTCCTCATTCTCTTTCCGGCATAAACCGAATAGATTGCTCAAAGAAATCCAACAAAACCTGATTCTTGGACATCCAGGCAAATCCCAAAATCATCTTCAATCTAACCATTGGCAAACAGATTAAGTCATGAAATAATTTTTTCGGTTGAACCTCAGTTAAATCGATTAAATCAGTAAATTCGTGAACCACTGATTAAAACAGTTCGATGATCGATTTGATTTTTAAAACCTTGATAAGAATATAACCATGTAAATTGCAAGCAAATTCAATCAAGTTTTATATCAAGTGTCTTATTACTCAAGTTTGTTTTCCCTTTTTTGTTCTTTCATTTATTTTAGACATTTTCTTTTCCTTATCCCCTTCTTTTCTTTTTTTTCCCTTCTTCTGTTACAGCTTTTTTTACATTTTAATTCTTTCTTTTTATTTTGTAAAACTAAATGAAATGAAAGAAGAATCAAGAACTAAAACAGAAAAAATTGAAGAATAAGAAAAAAATGGCATATAAGTGGGAAATACAAAAATTCTTTAATAATAAACATAGACATTTATGGATATAAATATAGAAATTTATGTTGTGTAAGAAAAATTTTTTTATTTGTTGTTAATCAAGCTCTTTTTTTATGAGATCGATGAATAGTATGTGTCAATTTTTAATACAGTTGAGCAAGTACAAAATTTCTATAAAAATTTGTGTGTTTTGGCTGTTTTTATCATGCATAAAACTTTTTGTTTATATGTCTTTATGTGTTTTTGTGCAAATTTCTATGTATTATTTTTTCTTATACATAATATGTCGATTTTTTACTTTTCAGTTACTTTTTCTAATGGTGAATACTCCAATAAATACTCTATAATTATACTCGCGTGAAGATGTTTTTTTTTATCATTAGATGATAGATTGTAAAATTTGATTTTGGTATATTATAAAATTAAAGCATTATTTTTATCTAATAGCATTATTATTCCCTTTAAACAGTTACTTTCTCCTATAATAATTCTTTTAAAAGTGTGGCCAAACAATTATCTTCAAAGAAAAATGTTTATAGCATTTTTATTGGTGTACATGTATGTCTTTTGTCATTTTGGTAATTAAGTTTAACCAAGTTAGTCCAATAATTTAAAGATTGATAGCTTTAGTAATCAAGTTCAACTAAATTAGTCCAATAATTTAAGGATTGATAACTAAAAATTTTAGTTGAAGAAGAAGACAACTTGGTTGGACTAATTCTAAAAGTAACTTATTCACATAATATTTCTCTTATTTTTAGAAGAAGAAGAAAAAAATGACTTAGTTGAACTTGATTATAAAAATAATTTATTTATCTAATATTTTTTTTAGGATAAAGTATATTTTTTTTCCTGAAGTTTGACAAAAGTTTTGAAAATATCCCTAAGTTTTATTTTGTTTTAATTTTGTCCCAAAAATTTTTTATTTGTATCAAATATACCCCTAATGGCTCATTTTTCAAAAAATTTAAGACTAATTTAACAACAATTTCATAAGAACAACTTTCAACACAAGTAAATCAAGTATAATTTCATATATTATTGTTAAATTGGTCTTAAATATTTTAAAAATTGAGCTGTCGAGAGTATATTTGATGCAAATAAAAAATTTTTGAGATAAAATTGAAACAAAATAAAACTTAGGGGTATTTTTAAAACTTTTGCCAAACTTCAAAAATAAAAAATATACTTTACTAGCTTTTTTATTTTTAATAAACTTTTATGATAAAAATAACTTATTCACCTAATATTTTAATTGATAACCCTTATGGTGAAGATTGATATCAATGGATTCCAATTTATTCCTAAGGAGTCTAACTACTTTGTTAACATCTCAATAATCGGTCAAAATGCATCAAAGAAAGTTATAAATGAGGTTAATGAGACAATTAATATGGTTATTTGGTTATATCTAGTTATTCTATGATATTACCGTGAATTAAAAATAATCATCGGTTACGTTTACAAAGCATGACCATAGAGTGAACCTAATGTCATGTTTAGCAAATAATACAATGATACAATGACTCTCTAATGTAACGTTATTAAGTCGTGATGAATATAAAGTAGGGATAAAATTATGGTTAAAAACTGTGGCCTAAAAACATATTTGCAAAACATGACCGTAGGCTCAATGGTCACCATATGACCATGGTCTCTAACCATAATACAAACTTAAAAATGGTGGCCATATAGTTATAATTACTTTTTTTATCTATAGTAATAAAAAGGATCTATATATGGTGTTTATTAATTTAGAAAAAGCATACGATAAGATGTCAAATGAGGTCTTATGGAAGGTTTTAGAAAAAAAAAATAGTAAGGATCACATATATTCGTGCAATTAAAGACATGTATGATGGAGTTACAACTACTGTGAAGGTGGTGTGACAGAGGACTTTCTTATTGGTATAGAATTACACCAGGGATGATCCATAAGTCCATACCTCTTCACATTAGTCTTGGAAGTACGCACAGAGCATATCCAAGAGCCTGTGCCATGGTGCATACTTTTTGCCGATGATCTCATCCTTATGGGAGAATCAAGGGAAAACCTAAATAAGAAGTTGGATTTGTGGAGAGAAGCTCTAGAAGTATATGGTCTGTGCATAAGCCATAGCAAGACAGAATATATAGAATGTAAGTTCAGCCTGCGAAGGAAAAACCCTAATATAGAGGTAAAGATTGGAGAAAACATCCTACGAAAAAATAAGAGTTTTAAGTATCTTGGGTGCATCATATAGGATAATGGAGAGATTGAATAGGATATAAATCATAGGAGCCAAGCAAGTTAGTCAAAATGGCGGAGTGCGCCTGGTTTTATATGTGACAAAAAAATGCCTTTAAAACTTAAAGGTATATTCTATCGCACTGCTATCAGACCGACTATACTTTATAATACAGAGTGTTGGGCGGCTAAAGGGGAGCACGAATATAAGCTAAGTATGGCAGAGATGAAGATGTTGAGATAGATGAGTGGTCATATGCGATTGGATAGAATAAAGAATAAAGATATAAGAGAGAAGGTTGGAGTAGCACCTATCGTGAAAAAGATGGTAGAATCGTGTCTCAGGTGGTTTAGACTTGTGAGAAGAAGACCGACAGAGCACCCAGTCAAGAAGGTGGATGAGATGGAAGATGGACTAGGGATGAAAGGCAAAGAAATACCTAAGAAGACCATCCATGAGGTAGTCAAATGAGATCTACATGTAACGGTCTCTTTGTAGACATCATATATGATAAAGCTCAATGACATCGTTTGATTCATATTGCCAACCCTACCTAGTGGGACAAGGCTTTGTTGTTGTTGTATAGAAATATCCATGCCATTGTTTAACAAATAATTAAAATTTCAAAAATACTCTTTTTTTTAAAGAAAGAAAGCTCAACACAACAAGTAGAGTGTAAGAAGACATCAAATAGTACCAACCTAAAATCATAAAGGAAAGCTACCCAACTTAAATAACCCTAATATTTATCCCCTTTTTATCTCTGGCATTCCCATCAACAAAAAAAGGATCAACACCTAACCACTCCTTATAATTCATAAAGGACGTGTGGATAATGTCGTCAACCCCTTTTCCTTTATTCTAAAAAACCCTTCTATTCCTTTCTAGCCAGATGTTCCAAATAATCGCACAAAAACACATCATCCATCTCTTGCGCTCCTCCTTGCTAACTGATATCTCAGTCCAACTTAGAAAGTGTTCCTTCAACGTCCCCGAACATTACCATTGCCTTCCAACAAAAGATAACCAAGCATACCAAACCTACTAAAAAAATCACAACCAAGAAACAAATGGTGACCATGTTCACAGCTTTGTTACATAACACACATACAACATTTTCTTGGTTAATAACCCCCAACCGACTCATCCTCTCCTTCGTATTGACCCTGCCAGTCAAAACAAACCAAACAAACAGTTCAACTCTTGGTGGAACTAGACCTTTCCAAATTGTCCTAGTAAAGCTATAACTTGTTATATCCTCTGGAATAATTTTTGTCTGCAATACCTGCACAAAAGAGTTAGTAAAAAACTCCTTATTTATCAAATTTCCATACAACTCTATCCTCTCTGTCATAAACAAGTTTGACCAGCCTTAATGCATCATGCAACTGGTTTAGTAGATCCAACTTCTATTAGAATAGCTCTCACCTCCATTGGAAGTTCCAAATCCACTCTACCCCATTCCAAAATCCATAATCCCCTATAACAAATCTTCTTTGATTTGAAACTGAGAAAAGTCTCGGAAACTGATCTTTCAGCGAACCACCACGCAGCCAAACATCCTCCCAGAACCGAGTCCCTCTCCCATCACCAACCTCCATAGCCAACCCAGTGATCATCTTCTGTCTTACTTACCGATCATTGAACTGTATCTAGTAGATATCCTTCCAGGGCTCCCTCGGATAGGTAAAACCTAAGAGGATAGCAACACATTTAGGTCCAGGTTGTTACAAGAGCAAACCACCTTCTTCCACAGCAGACACTCCTCTTTTGAAAAACGTCACCACCACTTAAATAGAAGAGCTGTGTTCCACACCATGGCATCCCCAACACGCAACCACCAAACTTTTTGGGTGCTTGCACCACCTCCCACTTGACCAAAGCCATACCATTCCTACTATCCTCATTACTTCATAGAAATCTTCTCTTTAAGGAAATCAATTTTTCTGCAACAGCATTTGACATCCTATTGGTGGACGAAATTGTGATCACTGTTCTTTAAGTTGTATGAAATTATTATTGTGGCACCAGTTGAATTCACAACTCCGTTCAACTAACCAGCAAGTGTACTGGGTCGTCCAAGTAATAAACCTTACGTGAGTAAGGGTCGATCCCACAGAGATTGTTGGTATGAAGCAAGCTATGGTCACCTTGTAAATCTCAGTTAGGCATATTAAATTGGTTTATGGATTTTTGAAAATAGAAATAAGAAAATAAATAATAAAAGGGATAGAATACTCATGCAGATTCATTGGTGGGAATTTCAGATAAGCGAATGGAGATACTGTATGGCTCAAGGACGCCTGCTCTCCCACTGCTTCAACTCAATCCTTCTTACTCCTTTCCATGGCAAGCTGTATGTAGGGCATCACCGTTGTCAATGGCTACATCCCATCCTCTCAGTGAAAACGTTCCTATGCTCTGTCACAGCACGACTAATCATCTGTCGGTTCTCAATCAGGTTGGAATAGAATCTCTTGATTCTTTTGCGCTTGTCATCACGCCCAGCCTTCAGGAGTTTGAAGCTCGTCACAGTCATTCAATCCCAGGATCCTACTCGGAATACCACAGACAAGGTTTAGACTTTCCGGATCCTCATGAATACCGCCATCTATCTAACTTATACCACGAAGATTCTGTTGGGGAATCTAAGAGATACACATTCAAGCTCGGTTGCATGTAGAACGGAAGTGGTTGTCAATCACGTGCGTTCATAAGTGAGAATGATAATGAGGGTTACTTATCATCACATTCATCATGTTCTTGGGTACGAATGAATATCTTGGAATAAGAATAAAAGAGAATTGAATAAAAGACAATAGAATTGCATTAATACTTGAGGTACAGCAGAGCTCCACACCCTTAATCTATGGTGTGCAGAAACTCCACCGTTGAAGATACATAAGTGAAAGAGGTTCAGGCATGGCCGAATGGCCAGCCCTCTCCATGATCAAGTGATCGAATATTCAAGAGATTAAACTGTCAAAAGATATCTAATACAATAGATAAAGGTTCTATTTATAATAAACTAGCTCCTAGGGTTTACATGAGTAAGTAATTGATGCATAAATCCACTTCCGGGGCCCACTTGGTGTATGCTTGGGCTGAGCTTGATTAATCCACGAGCTGAGGCTTCTCTTGGAGTTGAATTCCGAGTTATGACGTGTTTTGGGCGTTCAACTCCGGATCATGACGTTTTTCTGGCGTTTAACTCCAGACAGCAGCATGTACTTGGCGTTCAACGCCAAGTTACGTCGTCAATCCTCGAATAAAGTATGGACTATTATATATTGCTGGAAAGCCCTGGATGTCTACTTTCCAACGCCGTTGAGAGCGCGCTAATTGGAGTTCTGTAGCTCCAGAAAATCCATTTCGAGTGCAGGGAGGTCAGATTCCAACAGCATCAGCAGTCCTTTTGTCAGCCTTCTTCAGAGTTTTGCTCAAATCCCTCAATTTCAGCCAGAATTTACCTGAAATCACAGAAAAACACACAAACTCATAGTAAAGTCTAGAAATGTGAATTTAACATAAAAACTAATGAAAACATCCCTAAAAGTAGCTCAAACTTACTAAAAACTATATAAAAACAATGCCAAAAAGCGTATAAATTATCCGCTCATCACAACACCAAACTTAAATTGTTGCTTGTCCCCAAGCAACTGAAAATCAAATAGGATAAAAGAAGAGAATATACTATAAATTCCAGAATATCAATGAATATTAATTTAATTAGATGAGCGGGACTTGTAGCTTTTTGCTTCTGAATAGTTTTGGCATCTCAATTTTTCCTTTGAAGTTCAGAGTGATTGGCGTCTCTGGGAACTCAGAATTTCGGATAGTGTTATTGACTTTCCTAGTTAAGCATGTTGATTCTTGAACACAGCTACTTATGAGTCTTGGCCGTGGCCCTAAGCACTTTGTTTTCCAGTATTACCACTGGATACATCAATGCCACAGACACATAACTGGGTGAACCTTTTCAGATTGTGACTCAGCTTTGCTAGAGTCCCCAGTTAGTGGTGTCCAGAGCTCTTAAGCACACTCTTTTGCCTTGGATCACGACTTTAACCACTTAGTCTCAAGCTTTTCACTTGGACCTTCATGACACAAGCACATGGTTAGGGACAGCTTGATTTAGCCGCTTAGGCCTGGATTTTATTTCCTTGGACCCTCCTATCCATTGATGCTCAAAGCCTTGGATCCTTTTTACCCTTGCCTTCTGGTTTTAAGGGCTATTGGCTTTTTCTACTGCTCCTTCTTTTTCTTTCTATTTTTTTTTTCGCAAGCTTCCTTTTTCACTGCTTTTTCTTGCTTCAAGAACCAATTTCATGATTTTTCAGATCATCAATAACATTTCTCTTTGTTCATCATTCTTTCAAGAGCCAACAATTTTAACACTCATAAACAACAAGATCAAAAATATGCACTGTTCAAGCATTCATTCAGAAAACAAAAAGTATTGCCACCACATCAATATAATTAATTTAAATTCAAGGATAAATTCGAAATTCATGTACTTCTTGTTCTTTTGAATTAAAACATCTTTCATTTAAGAGAGGTGAAGGATTAATGGATTTTATTCATAGCTTTAAGGCATGGTTACATACTAATGATCATGAAATAAAGACACAAAACATAGATAAACTCATTACTAAAAACCGAAAACAGAAAGAAAAATTAAAGAACAAGGAATGAATCCACCTCTAGTGGCGTCTTCTTCTTGAAGGGCCAATGATGTTCTTAAGCTCTTCTATGTCCCTTCCTTGCCTTTGTTGCTCCTCCCTCATTGCTCTTTGATCTTCTCTTATTTCTTGGAGAATGATGGAGTGCTCATGATGTTCCACCCTTAATTGTTCAACATTATGGCTCAAATCTTCTAAGGAGGTATTGAGTTGCTCCCAATAGTTGTTGGGAGGAAAGTGCATTCCTTGAGGCATCTCAGGAATTTGTTGATGATGAGCTTCCTCATGCACCTCTTGAGGGCCGTGAGGAACTTCTCTTGCTTGCTCCATCCTTTTCTTGGTGATGGGCTTGTCTTCTTCAATGGAGACATCTCCTTCTATGATAACTCCAGCTGAGTAACATAGATGGCAAATAAGGTGAGGGAAGGCTAGCCGTGCCATGGGTGAGGACTTGTCGGCTATTTTGTAGAGTTCATTGGAGATGACCTCATGAACTTCTACTTCCTCTCCAATCATGATGCTATGGATCATGATGGCCCGATCCACAGTAACTTCAGATCGGTTGCTAGTAGGAATGATGGACCTTTGGATGAACTCCAACCATCCTCTAGCCACAGGCTTGAGGTCCAGTCTTCTTAGTTGAACTGGCTTGCCTTTGGAGTCTATTCTCCACTGAGCTCCTTCCACACATATGTCCATAAGGACTTGGTCCAACCTTTGATTAAAGTTGACCCTTCTAGTGTAGGGGCGTTCATCTCCTTGCATCATAGGCAAGTGAAACGCCAACCTCACATTTTCCGGACTAAAATCTAAGTATTTCCCCCGAACCATTGTGAGATAGTTCTTTGGATTCGGGTTCATACTTTGATCATGGTTCCTAGTGATCCATGCATTGGCATAGAACTCTTGAACCATCAATATTCCAACTTGTTGCATGGGGTTGGTTATGACTTCCCAACCTCTTCTTTGGATTTCATGTCGGATTTTCGGATACTCATTCTTTTTGAGTTTGAAAGGGACCTCGGGGATCACCTTCTTCTTTGCTACAACCTCATAGAAGTGGTCTTGATGGCTCTTGGAGATGAATCTTTCCATCTCCCATGGCTCGGAGGTGGAAGCTTTTGTCTTCCCTTTCCCTTTTCTAGAGGATACTCCGGCCTTAGGTGCCATTGATGGTAATGGAAAAACAAAAAAGCTTATGCTTTTACCACACCAAACTTAAAATTTTGCTCGCCCTCGAGCAAGAAAGAAAAGAAGAGTAGAAGAAGAAGAAGAGAAGATGGGAGAAAGGGGAAGAAGTAGGTTCGGCTATGTGGGAGAAGAAGGGGTTGTGTTGTGTGAAAATGAAGTAGAATGGAAGGGTATTTATAGGGATAGGGGAGGGTGGGTGTTTGGCCATTTTGGGTGGGAATGGGTGGGAAATTTAATTTGAATTGTATGAAGGTAGGTGGGGTTTATGGGGAAGAGTGGGTTGAGGTGATTGGTGAAGGTTTTTGAGAAGTGTGATATGGGAAAGGGTGAAATGAGATTTGGATTAGGAGAGTGTGATTAGGATTGAAAGAAAAGGTGGGAATATGGTAGGTGGGGATCCTGTGGGGTCCACAGATCCTGAGGTGAAAAGAAATACCATTCCTTCACCATATAGGCATGTAAAATGCCTTCATGCATCATTCTGGCGTTTAAACGCCCATTGGTGCACGTTCTGGGTGTTCAACGCCCATGTAATACATGTTTCTGGCGTTGAACGCCAGTTTCATGCTTGTTGCTGGCGTTTAACGCCAGCTTGTCTCCTCCAGGCACATTCCTGGCGTTCAGCGCCAGGATGTTGCTTGTTTCTGGCGTTCAGCGCCAGAATGGTGCTCTGTTCTGGCGTTGAACGCCGGCCAGATGCACCTTACTGGCGTTGAACGCCAGCCCGTGCGTCCTCCAGGGTGAAAAATTTTTTTCTTCTGTTTTTGACTTTGTTTTTAATTTTTTTGATTTTTTCGTGACTCCTCATGATCATGTACCTAATAAAACACAAAATAACAATAAAATAAAAATTAGATAAATAAAATTGGGTTGCCTCCCAACAAGCGCTTCTTTAATGTCAATAGCTTGACAGTGGCTCTCATGGAGCCACAAGGTGATCAGGTCAATGTTAGTGTAGTCCCAACACCAAACTTAGAGTTTGGATATGGGGTCTGTGGGCTCTTCTTGACTCTGAACTGAGAGAAGCTCTTCCTGCTTACTCTCTTTTGTCACAGAGGGATGGTCATGTGCTTTAAACACAAGGTAGTCCCCATTCAATTGAAGGACTAATTCTCCTCTGTTGACATCTATCACAGCTCCTGCTGTGGCTAGGAAAGGTCTTCCTAGGATGATGCATTCATCATCTTCCTTCCTAGTGTCTAGGATTATGAAATCAGCAGGGATGTAAAGGCCTTCAACCTTTACTAGCACGTCCTCTACTATTCCATAAGCTTGTTTCAATGACTTATCTGCTAATTGCAATGAGAACAAGGCAGGTTGTACCTCAATGATCCCCAGCTTCTCCATTACAGAGAGTGGCATAAGATTTATCCCTGACCCCAGATCACATAGAGCTTTTTCAAAGCTCATGGTGCCAATGGTACAAGGTATTAAGAACTTGCCAGGATCTTGTCTCTTTTGAGGTAGAGTTTTCTGAATCCAAGTATCTAGTTCACTAATGAGCAAGGGAGGTTCACTTTCCCAAGTCTCATTACCAAACAGCTTGGCATTCAGTTTCATGATAGCTCCTAAGTATTGAGCAACTTGCTCTCCAGTCACATCTTCATCCTCTTCAGAGGAAGAATAGTCTTCAGAGCTCATGAATGGCAGAAAGAGATTTAATGGAATCTCTATGGTCTCTAGATGAGCCTCAGATTCCTCTGGATCCTTAATAGGAAACTCCTTCTTGCTTGAAGGACGTCCCACGAGGTCTTCCTCACTAGGATTTTCGTCCTCCTCCTCCCTAGTGCATTCGGCCACTTTGATCAAATCAATGGCCTTGCACTCTCCTTTTGGATTCTCTTCTGTATTGCTTGGGAGAATACTGGGAGGAGTTTCAATGACTTTTTTACTCAGCTGGCCCACTTGTGCCTCCAGATTTCTAATGGAGGATCTTGTTTCATTCATGAAACTGAAAGTGGCTTTTGACAGATCAGAGACAATATTGGCTAAGTTAGAAGTGTTTTGTTCTGAATTCTCTGTCTGTTGCTGAGAAGATGATGGATATAGCTTACTATTGCTCAGCCTATTGCGTCCACCATTGTTAAAGCCTTGTTGAGGCTTTTGTTGATCCTTCCAGGAGAAATTTGGGTGATTTCTCCATGATGGGTTATAGGTGTTTCCATAAGGTTCACCCATGTAATTAACTTCTGCCATGGCAGGGTTCTCAAGATCATAAGCTTCTTCAGAAGCTACCTCTCTAGTACTGTTGGATGCATGTTGCAATCCATTCAGATTTTGAGAGATTATGTTGACCTGTTGAGTCAACATTTTGTTCTGAGCCAATATGGCATTCAGAGCATCAATTTCAAGAACTCCTTTCTTCTGAGGTATCCCATTATTCACGGAATTCCTCTCAGAGGTATACATGAACTGGTTGTTTGCAACCATATCAATGAGTTCTTGAGCCTCTTCAGGCGTTTTCTTCAGGTGAATAGATCCACCTGCAGAATGGTCCAATGATATTTTCGAAAATTCAGAGAGACCATAATAGAATATATCTAATAGGGTCCATTCTGAAAACATGTCAGATGGACATCTTTTGGTCAGCTGCTTGTATCTTTCCCAAGCTTCATAGAGGGATTCACCATCTTTTTGTTTGAAGGTTTGAACATCCACTCTCAGCTTGCTCAGCTTTTGAGGAGGAAAGAATTTATCCAAGAAGGCAGTGACCAGCTTATCCCAGGAGTCCAAGCTATCCTTAGGTTGTGAATCCAACCATATTCTAGCTCTGTCTCTTACAGCAAAAGGGAAAAGCATGAGTCTGTAGACTTCAGGATCAACTCCATTCGTCTTTACAGTCTCACAGATCTGCAAGAACTCAGTTAAAAACTGATAAGGATCTTCAGATGGAAGTCCATAAAACTTGCAATTTTGTTGCATTAATGCAACTAGTTAAGGCTTAAGCTCAAAGTTATTGGCTCCAATGGCAGGAATGGAGATGCTTCTTCCATCAAACTTGGACGTTGGCTTTGTGAAGTCACCAAGCATTCTCCTTGCATTATTATTATTATTATTTTCGGCTTCCATCTCCTTCTCTTGTTCGAAAATTTCTGAAAGGTTACCTTTAGAATAATTTAATTTAGCTTCTCTTAATTTTCTCTTCAGAGTCCTTTCAGGTTCTGGATCAACTTCAACAAGAGTGCCTTTTTCTCTGTTCTTGCTCATATGAAAGAGAAGAAAACAAGAAAAGAAAGAGGAATCCTCTATGTCACAGTATAGAGATTCCTTTATGTTAGTAGAAGAAGAAGGGGGTAGAAGAATGAAGATGGGGATTCGGATTTTTGGATGAAGAGAGGTGAAGAGAAGTGTTAGTATTTAAATAATTAAATAGAAGAAGAGAAGAGAAGAGAAATTTTCGAAAATAATTTTTGAAAAAGAGGTTAGTAATTTTCGAAAATCAAAGACAAAATATAATTAAAATTAAAATTTAAAACAAAAAGAATTTTTGAAAAAGAGAGGGAGAATTTTCGAAAATTAAAGAGGGAAAAGTAGTTAGGTGGTTTTGAAAAAGATAAGAAACACACAAAAAGTTAGTTAGTTGATTGAAAAAGATTTGAAATCAAATTTTGAAAAAGATAAGAGGATAAGAAGTTAGATAAGATATTTTGAAATAAAATTTTTGAAAAAAATAAGATAAAAGATAAAAAGATAAGATAAAAATTTTAATAAAAAGATATTTTGAAAAAGATTTAATTTTTAAAAAGACTCAACTAACAAGAAACTACAAGATAAGATTCTAGAACTTAAAGATTGAACCTTTCTTAACAAGAAAGTAACAAACTTCAAATTTTTGAACCAATCACATTAATTGTTAGCTAATTTTCGAAAATTTGATATAAAGATAAGAAAAAGATTTTGAAAATATTTTGAAAAAGATTTTTGAAATTTTCGAAATTTATAAAAAAAATGAAAAAGATATGATTTTTGAAAAAGATTTTGAAAAGATAAGATTTTTAAAATTGAAATTTTGACTTGACTTGTAAGAAACAACTAATTTTAAAAAATTTTGACCAAGTCAACCCAAAATTTCGAAAATTTGGAGGAAAATAAGGAAAAGATATTTTTTGATTTTTTGAATTTTTAATTATGAAAGAGAAAAACAACAAAAATATTCAATGCATGAAATTTTTAGATCAAAACAATGAATGCATGCAAGAATGCTATGAATGTCAAGATGAACACCAAGAACACTTTGAAGATCATGATGAACATCAAGAACATAATTTGAAAAATTTTTGATGCAAAGAAAACATGCAAGACACCAAACTTAGAAATCTTTAATGCATGAAAAATATGAATGCAAAGATGCACATGAAAAACAAGAAAAGACACAAAACAAGAAATTATCAAGATCAAACAAGAAGACTTGTCAAGAACAACTTGAAGATCATGAAGAACACTATGAATGCATGGAATTTCGAAAAAATGCAAGAAAAATTTTAAAAGCATGCAATTGACACCAAACTTAAAAATTAACACAAGACTCAAACAAGAACACAAAATATTTTTTATTTTTATGATTTTATGATTTTTTTGTATTTTTATTAAAATTTTTTTTCGAAAAACATTTTTTTGAAAAACGAAAAATAAAAGAAAAATTTTTGAAAAAGATTTTTGAAAAGAAAATTACCTAATCTGAGCAACAAGATGAACCGTCAGTTGTCCATACTCGAACAATCCCCGGCAACGGCACCAAAAACTTAGTGGACGAAATTGTGATCACTGTTCTTTAAGTTGTATGAAATTATTATTGTGGCACCAGTTGAATTCACAACTCCGTTCAACTAACCAGCAAGTGTACTGGGTCGTCCAAGTAATAAACCTTACGTGAGTAAGGGTCGATCCCACAGAGATTGTTGGTATGAAGCAAGCTATGGTCACCTTGTAAATCTCAGTTAGGCAGATTAAATTGGTTTATGGGTTTTTGAAAATAGAAATAAGAAAATAAATAATAAAAGGGATAGAATACTCATGCAGATTCATTGGTGGGAATTTCAGATAAGCGAATGGAGATACTGTATGGCTCAAGGACGCCTGCTCTCCCACTGCTTCAACTCAATCCTTCTTACTCCTTTCCATGGCAAGCTGTATGTAGGGCATCACTGTTGTCAATGGCTACATCCCATCTGTAATACCCGGTTTAACCGAAATTAATTAAATAATGAGTTAAGTAGGAGCGAATATGATTGGAATATTTGGCAATTAGAATTTGATGATTTAAATATGATATCTGGATTCAGTGAATTTTTCCGAGTCGGAAGACATAGTTTTCTGCGTAAAAGCGCGCAGTGGAATTTTGACCGGCAGTACCGGCTGAGACCTGTCTGGTACTGCAGCTGAGAAAATTGATTATTAGTAAATAATATTAAGAAATGAGGAATTATGATTAGGGGAGGTAGAAATATTTGAAGTGCGATTTAGAGCGCTAATCTTAAAGGTTTTGGTCCAAAATTGGGCCAACGGACAAAAATAAGTGAACTGGGCCTAAGTGGGCCCAAGACCCAACATATATAAACATTAGTTATGAGCATTTCAGCTCATTTTACCCTAAAAAGAAGGGTTGGGGCGCTGAAATTGGGAGAGAGAAGAGAAGAGAGAAAACCTAACTCTCTTTGATCTTCAAACCACCATAACTTGAGCTACGGAGCTCCGATTGACGAGCCGTTTGCGGCCACGCGTCGCTCTTCTCATCCTCTACAATTCTATCTAAGTTTTGTGGTGAGTATTCCATTCATCTCTGCCCAGTTTTCGAAATTCCCCACTGTTACACGTTTTTGGGAAGTTAGTGTTGAAATCTTGTGATTTTGGGTGTTTAGGGACACTCCAACATGGATTCTAAGTGGGTTCTATCCCTAATTCATATGGGCTGAGGTAAGAAGTGCTCAAACCCTTGTGATTTATCATCTTTATGAGCCCTAGGTTGATGTATGTATGTAATATTGGTCATGTTAGTGCATTTGATGGTTTTGGTGCACGATTGGGAGATTGGTGTTGCTTGAGGAGCTTTGGTGAGGCTTGGAGCTAAGGTTGGTGGAGACTTCTAAAGAAGAGACTCAATTGATTTGGCTACAAGAGGTACGGTTTAAGTTTCATTTAAGTACCGTGTGGTGTGATGAGAATTCCTAGGCTAGATGCCCCTAGGATTAAGTTTGGATTGTGTAAATGGTTGGTGCTAATATGCATAGTTGGTATGTAATGTGAATTGATGATTGGGTTGAGAATTGTGTGGCCTTGTATGCTTGGTGTATTGAAAATTTGATATATTGGGTAATGAGTATTGATTTGTGGTTTATGCATTTAAATTGTGAAATTGGGCCGGAGGCCGTGAATTTTGGGCCAGAGGCCGAAAAGAGGTAAGTAAGGTAAGTTGATGTGTGCATTGTATGATGACACAAGTGATTGGATGAATTTCAGATAATGAATATATGAATGATCGGGTTGGCTATATAACCGACAGATGATATCATCAGCCATAGGACAGGCATACATCATTTGCATATGTTTGAATTGTTTGGGTTTGCCTATTTGTTTTGGATTTCTATATCATACATGCTATGTTACCTGATTACGTGCTACTTGTTCTACTTGTACCTTATTTGTGTATTACTTGTCTGTATTGCTTGTGTTTGTACAACTGAGAGATCCCTCATGTTGGTGTCGGTGGATGTTGGTGGCTATTCTTGATGAGATGAATTGATAATGCGATTGCATGATGATGATGATTTTTGAATGAGATCATTTGAGCCCCCTGGGTAGACGCAGTGATGTGATTTCACTAGCTCCAGGCGGGGGTATGATGTATTGATATAGAGTTGCTGAGACAGAACAACTGGTGATGGTTTTGCTTATGATTCTGAGTCTGATTCGTGAAAGAATCAGCGAATTGGGAAACATGTGTAACATGAACTAGATTTAGTATCCCCTTACGACAGATGCCTATTCATGGATTAGTGAGAATCTAGGCTGGATACTTGGAGAAAAGGAGTTTAGGATGCTTAGTGAGTTTTTATTGCAGTGCATTGTATTTATTTGGCACTTTTACCGTACTGGGAACCCATGGGCCCGGGGTTCTCATTCCGTATATATCTCTTGTTTTTCAGATACAGGTTCAGGTGCTCAGAAGTGAGCTACGGTTCGTCTGAGAGACGGCGACGATATTTATTTTCTCTACTTTGTGTCTTCCGTAGAATCTCTCCACCTTTGTTTTGAAAAGATTATATTATGTGTTGGACTCTTTTGGAACTTGCCTATAGAGGCTCTTATGTTTCCTTTGGGAGAGACTAGGATGTACTGTTGTCAGTTACTTTCATACTGTACCCTAGCCGGCCTAAACTTCGCGGGTCGCGACTAGTGGCTATTTACTTATATTATATATATCTATCTGTTATCTATCCCTTAATCTCCTTTATGCCTTATCCATATATCGCTTTCGACTTCATGTTTTATCTTTTCGTTGTCGAAACGTGAGTGATACGTCTTCGCGATTTTATTTCTACTCTTTTCAGGCTTCTCGATTAATACTCCTTTCGAAATTACCTATAGTTATATATTAAAAATCCACCTGAGAGTTGTACCACCGTAATATCATTGACTTATGACTCGAGCATAAGGATTTGAATATTAGGGTGTTACATTATGGTATCAGAGCAGTTCGTCCTCGTGAGCCTGAGGGATGGAACTGCTTATGCTTCAATGCATACTCTGAGTTTGTGCCTGTGCTAGTTAGGGTATCTAACTGATACATCTAGTATGAAGTCCATGAGTGTACCTTTGGTACTTTGAAGCACTATACTTCCGATATTGAGACTGATCAACTTGATATCGATTGTTTGGTGTGTATAGGAACCAGATGGCGCCTCGTGGACCCGGTCGGGGACGTGAGAGAGATCGTACTAGTACACAGGAACCGGAAATCAACTCGAATAACCCGATAAACCTTATGGCGGCGTTGGAGAATATGGCTGCTGCGATGCAGGCCACTGCGGAGGCCCTTGGGCAACAGATAAACAATAATGGCAATGGCGGAAGGGAAGCTCAGGGCCCGATGACACTGGCAACTTTCTTAAAGGTTAACCCACCTAAGTTCAAGGGAACCACCAATCCGACTGAAGCTGATACTTGGTTTCAGGCCATGGAACGAGCACTGCAAGCGCAGTTGGTGCCTAAAGAGCAGCGTGTTGAATTTGCTACCTATCTGCTCATGGGGGAAGCATCGCATTGGTGGCAAGGGGCTCGACGTCTCCTGCAACAGGGGAATGATCCTATCACTTGGGATGCCTTCCAGGTGGAATTCTATAAGAAGTACTTTCCAAATTCCGCCAGGACAGCCAAGGAATTGGAGTTACTACAGTTGAAGCAAGGTGCTATGTCCGTATCTGAGTATACAGACAAATTTGAGGAGCTATTCAGGTTTTCCCGCATGTGTCATGGAGCTCCGGAAGACTTCGAGGAATGGAAATGCATTAAGTATGAAGGAGGGCTTCGGAGCGACATCTTAAGTTCAGTGGGACCAATGGAGATCCGAACTTTTTCAGAGTTGGTGAATAAGAGCAGAATTGCTGAAGAGTGTGTGAAAAGGAGGGTTACAGAGGAAGGAAGTCATAGAGAGCACAACCAAGGATTTGCACCAAGGGGTCGAGAGTTTAAGGAGAGAGGATACATACAACACTTTCCCCAATGACGGAATAACTTTGCGACGAGTGAGGAGTCCCAAAGGAATGGTAAGGGAAAACGGGCAGCGGCTGCTTCTAATGTTTTGAGCTGTCAGAGGTGTGGAAGTCATCACTCGAATAGGCCATGCCGATTGGGGTTAGGCGTATGTTACAAGTGCGGGTTACCAGGGCATGTATCAAGAAATTGCCAACAAGGAGAGAGTCAGGATGCGGGCCGATTGCGGCAGTAAGATTGAGGTAATTTCAATAATCGAGCTTAAATGGTAGTGTGTGATTTTATAATACCGCCTGTACGGCAAAAAACTCGGAATGCCGAGCTTAATATTAGACTGAGAAGCAAACCAGATGGTCCGAGTAAGGAATTGCCTTAATACAAATGGATAAATGTCTCTGATGTAAATGATTTTCTGTTAAGAATGATGTGTTGTGTTTGTTATATAGTTGGTTAATTTCTGGATTTTTGGTGAAACGGATTGAACCCGTGACTTTTAGTTCCTTTGATTTAAATAGATAAGGAATGGTCCTAAATGATGGATTTGGAAACGTTGATTTGAAATACCAGTCATGCTAAGTTGTGGTTGAGTACTTGAGGGAATAAGTGATGGAACTAATACTTGGCGAGAAATCAAAGTGGCATAGCGGAAGCTTGCTAAAGCGTACTAGCATAGTATGGTAATAATAAGGAAAAGTGGGGTATGATTAGAAATACCTTATGCTTTGAGTACTTAAAAGTTTAGTGAGCTTATACAGATAATGATTCTAGATAATTGGAATTAATTGTGGCTATGAGCCTTGATGGTTCTGAAACGGATGAGAAAATTATCAACGATGCGTAACCGGATTTAGATGAAGATTGAGTGCAAGTTGTCGTGTTCAAGAGATGAGTGCTATAATGTTTGATCATGGTGACCTTGGATTTAAATCAAGATTTGTAATGATCGGTTTCAGAGGAATAGTTTGGAAACCTTTAAATTGCAATGCTGATGCAGTGCTGAGATTGGTTTGAGGGAACCCGTGACGGGTGGTAAACTCCAATTTTTGGGGAGGTGCTGTTGAAATTTTTCCCAAGAATTTGAAGGAGTGTTGGTTATGTTTTTGAAAATGATTTTTGATCAGAGTAACTTCAACAAAAGAAATGCGTCTCGAAAGCTTTTATAGATTATTAAAGGAAAGCGGATTCTTAAGAGTTTGTCAGCTTGTTAGTCCAAACTCGTTGAATTCTAAAAACGAAGAAAGCTTTGATTGATTATAGTGATGTGGGATAATGGCTATGATTAACGATGATGACAATCTTATTGATGACATGATTCGAGATTTAATAGGGTGTGAGTTGATGAGACGGTAAAAGTAAGGAACGAATGACCGAGATCCTCAGAGATAGAGAAATCAGAGCGCGGCAACGGAAGCGCGCAGAGTAAAAGGACCTTGGAACTGTTATGCGTTTGATATAAATGCATACTATGCTCGCGTACTCGTAGTGATGGATGGAATTTTCGAGGGCAAAAATTTCTGTTAGGGGGGTAGAATGTAATACCCGGTTTAACCGAAATTAATTAAATAATGAGTTAAGTAGGAGCGAATATGATTGGAATATTTGGCAATTAGAATTTGATGATTTAAATATGATATCTGGATTCAGTGAATTTTTCCGAGTCGGAAGACATAGTTTTCTGCGTAAAAGCGCGCAGTGGAATTTTGACCGGCAGTACCGGCTGAGACCTGTCTGGTACTGCAGCTGAGAAAATTGATTATTAGTAAATAAGATTAAGAAATGAGGAATTATGATTAGGGGAGGTAGAAATATTTGAAGTGCGATTTAGAGCGCTAATCTTAAAGGTTTTGGTCCAAAATTGGGCCAACGGACAAAAATAAGTGAACTGGGCCTAAGTGGGCCCAAGACCCAACATATATAAACATTAGTTATGAGCATTTCAGCTCATTTTACCCTAAAAAGAAGGGTTGGGGCGCTGAAATTGGGAGAGAGAAGAGAAGAGAGAAAACCTAACTCTCTTTGATCTTCAAACCACCATAACTTGAGCTACGGAGCTCCGATTGACGAGCCGTTTGCGGCCACGCGTCGCTCTTCTCATCCTCTACAATTCTATCTAAGTTTTGTGGTGAGTATTCCATTCATCTCTGCCCAGTTTTCGAAATTCCCCACTGTTACACGTTTTTGGGAAGTTAGTGTTGAAATCTTGTGATTTTGGGTGTTTAGGGACACTCCAACATGGATTCTAAGTGGGTTCTATCCCTAATTCATATGGGCTGAGGTAAGAAGTGCTCAAACCCTTGTGATTTATCATCTTTATGAGCCCTAGGTTGATGTATGTATGTAATATTGGTCATGTTAGTGCATTTGATGGTTTTGGTGCACGATTGGGAGATTGGTGTTGCTTGAGGAGCTTTGGTGAGGCTTGGAGCTAAGGTTGGTGGAGACTTCTAAAGAAGAGACTCAATTGATTTGGCTACAAGAGGTACGGTTTAAGTTTCATTTAAGTACCGTGTGGTGTGATGAGAATTCCTAGGCTAGATGCCCCTAGGATTAAGTTTGGATTGTGTAAATGGTTGGTGCTAATATGCATAGTTGGTATGTAATGTGAATTGATGATTGGGTTGAGAATTGTGTGGCCTTGTATGCTTGGTGTATTGAAAATTTGATATATTGGGTAATGAGTATTGATTTGTGGTTTATGCATTTAAATTGTGAAATTGGGCCGGAGGCCGTGAATTTTGGGCCAGAGGCCGAAAAGAGGTAAGTAAGGTAAGTTGATGTGTGCATTGTATGATGACACAAGTGATTGGATGAATTTCAGATAATGAATATATGAATGATTGGGTTGGTTATTGAATAATGAGGTTTGAGGAGTTGAAGTGTGGAAATTGGTAATTTTGGGTGAAATTGTATAGATGAGGTATGTTTGGTTTTGGTTGAGGTATGTTATGTGGTCATATATGTGATCATGATTCTTGATGCCTTGATGGTATGATAATGCATGAGAGATATGTATGCTGTGATATATGTTTGAGGAATGATTGAGGTTGATTTGGGGATGAAACCACGTGATAGTGAGTATGATATTGATCATGTATAATGATGGTTGAATCGAAATAGTATTGTTGGAAATTGGGATGAGGAAGGATGTATGACATGTTGATGTGTTTGTAATTTAGCCATTTGTTTGAAATGGGTAAAAATGGTTATATAGCGGTTTTGTGAATTGTGGTAATGTGTCAATGTGTGAGTCGAGGAGGCTTGACGTTGAATTTGATACATTTCAATTGATTTCAAAGAAAAGGGATGAAATTGGCATGTTTTGATTGATTTTGAAAAGGGTTGGAAATGGTTTGTTTTGAAATGGCACTTTGTGGTTTTTATGAAAAATATGATTTTTGGGCATACTTTGGTGAGACATAACTTGGACTACGGATCTCTGTTTTGCGCCAAATCTGTTTAGAAATGAAATGGGATCCGGGATGTCCATGCCGTTCGAAGAACGGATGAAAAATGATTTAAAATGAGGAAGTTATGTCCATTGGAAGATTGGGGTCTAAATCTGTGAATTCTGCAGTTTTTAACTTAGAAAATTTTTAGTAGAATAACCCCTTGCGCGTGGGCGCACTTGGCGCGTACGCGCCGATCTTCCAGAAAGCGCCATCCACGCGTGCGCGTGATGTGCGCGGGCGCGCCGATAGTGCTGCACCCAATGCCCAGCCATTTTCCAGAGAGTTGTGCCAGAACTGTGCCAGCTTTGTGCCTGGGGCACGAGAGTATCCACGCGTGCGCGTCGATTTGGCAAATTTTTAATCCACGCGTTAGCGTGCATGACGCTTGTGCGTCGATGAGTTTTTAAGGCCATCCACGCGTGCGCGTGGAGTACGCGTACGCGTGGCATTGTTTTCATGCCAAAGTTGATAATTGAGTTTTAAAAGCCAAATCTCATACTTCTAAGCCTCCGATCTCACCCCTTATGTATTAAATCATTATGATATGCTTAGTAATGAGAAAGGAACTAGGGGATGTGGTAACTTGCGAGTGAAGCAAGGGAAAAAGTTATGATCAATGGTGATCAACGATGATTATATGAGATATGGAGGATGGCGGTAGGAGTACCGTGTATGCCATGAGCCGAAGGGCTATATTTATTGATAAATGGCTGGTTTTTTATTGGACCATGAGTCGGATGGCTGAGTTATTGCCGGGTCACGGCAAAGCCATTATTGAGTATGGCTGAGAATAATTGCATATATGATTAATGAATGAATGTGTTAAATGGATAATAATGGAAGATGTTGAAATGTGATGTGTAACCCCGGGTAGTAGGCAGTGGCGTTGTCCACTTGCTCCGGGTGTGAGACGGAAAAGGATGTTTATGATAAATGAGTTTAATTATGGAGTGTTGAATGAATGTAACTCTGATACCTGGGTAGTAGTAAGGGTTGGGGTTCGTCCCACTTGCTCCAGGTTAATGTTTGAGATTTGATAACAATGAGGATTGATAATATGAATTGAGATTGAATGAATATATGTTTGAGATACCTAGGTAGTAGCAAGGGTTGTGGTTCGTCCCACTTGCTCCGGGTTAATGTTTAAGATACCTGGGCAGTAGCAAGGGTTGTGGTTCGTCCCACTTGCTCCGGGTTAATGTTTAAGATACCTGGGCAGTAGTAAGGGTTGTGGTTCGTCCCACTTGCTCCGGGTTAATGTTTAAGATACCTGGGCAGTAGCAAGGGTTGTGGTTCATCCCACTTGCTCCGGGTTAATGTTTAAGATACCTGGGCAGTAGCAAGGGTTGTGGTTCGTCCCACTTGCTCCGGGTTAATGCTTAAGATACCTGGGCAGTAGCAAGGGTTGGGGTTCGTCCCACTTGCTCCAGGTCAGAGATTGTGACGCCTGGGTAGTAGCGGCAGTAGTGGTGAATCCACTCGCTCCAGGTTGAGCTGTTAAACACCCGCCTGGGTAGTAGCCGCAGTAGTGGTTGTTCCACTGGCTCTGGGCTGAGCGGGTAGTAGTAAGGGGGTTGTAGCTCAAACCTACTTGCTCCGCAAGGGGTGTTTCTGTCCATGGTTAGCTACCAGGACGTGTCGGGTTGGCTATATAACCGACAGATGATATCATCAGCCATAGGACAGGCATACATCATTTGCATATGTTTGAATTGTTTGGGTTTGCCTATTTGTTTTGGATTTCTATATCATACATGCTATGTTACCTGATTACGTGCTACTTGTTCTACTTGTACCTTATTTGTGTATTACTTGTCTGTATTGCTTGTGTTTGTACAACTGAGAGATCCCTCATGTTGGTGTCGGTGGATGTTGGTGGCTATTCTTGATGAGATGAATTGATAATGCGATTGCATGATGATGATGATTTTTGAATGAGATCATTTGAGCCCCCTGGGTAGACGCAGTGATGTGATTTCACTAGCTCCAGGCGGGGGTATGATGTATTGATATAGAGTTGCTGAGACAGAACAACTGGTGATGGTTTTGCTTATGATTCTGAGTCTGATTCGTGAAAGAATCAGCGAATTGGGAAACATGTGTAACATGAACTAGATTTAGTATCCCCTTACGACAGATGCCTATTCATGGATTAGTGAGAATCTAGGCTGGATACTTGGAGAAAAGGAGTTTAGGATGCTTAGTGAGTTTTTATTGCAGTGCATTGTATTTATTTGGCACTTTTACCGTACTGGGAACCCATGGGCCCGGGGTTCTCATTCCGTATATATCTCTTGTTTTTCAGATACAGGTTCAGGTGCTCAGAAGTGAGCTACGGTTCGTCTGAGAGACGGCGAAGATATTTATTTTCTCTACTTTGTGTCTTCCGTAGAATCTCTCCACCTTTGTTTTGAAAAGATTATATTATGTGTTGGACTCTTTTGGAACTTGCCTATAGAGGCTCTTATGTTTCCTTTGGGAGAGACTAGGATGTACTGTTGTCAGTTACTTTCATACTGTACCCTAGCCGGCCTAAACTTCGCGGGTCGCGACTAGTGGCTATTTACTTATATTATATATATCTATCTGTTATCTATCCCTTAATCTCCTTTATGCCTTATCCATATATCGCTTTCGACTTCATGTTTTATCTTTTCGTTGTCGAAACGTGAGTGATACGTCTTCGCGATTTTATTTCTACTCTTTTCAGGCTTCTCGATTAATACTCCTTTCGAAATTACCTATAGTTATATATTAAAAATCCACCTGAGAGTCATACCACCGTAATATCATTGACTTATGACTCGAGCATAAGGATTTGAATATTAGGGTGTTACACCATCCTCTCAGTGAAACGTTCCTATGCTCTGTCACAGCACGGCTAATCATCTGTCGGTTCTCAATCAGGTTGGAATAGAATCCCTTGATTCTTTTGCGCTTGTCATCACACCCAGCCTTCAGGAGTTTGAAGCTCGTCACAGTCATTCAATCCCAGGGTCCTACTCGGAATACCACAGACAAGGTTTAGACTTTCCGGATCCTCATGAATACCGCCATCTATCTAACTTATACCACGAAGATTCTGTTGGGGAATCTAAGAGATACACATTCAAGCTCGGTTGCATGTAGAACGGAAGTGGTTGTCAATCACGTGCGTTCATAAGTGAGAATGATAATGAGGGTTACTTATCATCACATTCATCATGTTCTTGGGTACGAATGAATATCTTGGAATAAGAATAAAAGAGAATTGAATAAAAGACAATAGAATTGCATTAATACTTGAGGTACAGCAGAGCTCCACACCCTTAATCTATGGTGTGCAGAAACTCCACCGTTGAAGATACATAAGTGAAAGAGGTTCAGGCATGGCCGAATGGCCAGCCCTCTCCATGATCAAGTGACCGAATATTCAAGAGATTAAACTGTCAAAAGATATCTAATACAATAGATAAAGGTTCTATTTATAATAAACTAGCTCCTAGGGTTTACATGAGTAAGTAATTGATGCATAAATTCACTTCCGGGGCCCACTTGGTGTATGCTTGGGCTGAGCTTGATTAATACATGAGCTGAGGCTTCTCTTGGAGTTGAATTCCGAGTTATGACGTGTTTTGGGCGTTCAACTCCGGATCATGACGTTTTTCTGGCGTTTAACTCCAGACAGCAGCATGTACTTGGCGTTCAACGCCAAGTTACGTCGTCAATCCTCGAATAAAGTATGGACTATTATATATTGCTGGAAAGCCCTGGATGTCTACTTTCCAACGCCGTTGAGAGCGCGCCAATTGGAGTTCTGTAGCTCCAGAAAATCCATTTCGAGTGTAGGGAGGTCAGATTCCAACAGCATCAGCAGTCCTTTTGTCAGCCTTCTTCAGAGTTTTGCTCAAATCCCTCAATTTCAGCCAGAATTTACCTGAAATCACAGAAAAACACACAAACTCATAGTAATGTCCAGAAATGTGAATTTAACATAAAAACTAATGAAAACATCCCTAAAAGTAGCTCAAACTTACTAAAAACTATATAAAAACAATGCCAAAAAGCGTATAAATTATCCGCTCATCACCTATATAGGCTCAAATAATATACAGAGAAGCTCTTTAATACAGATTTAATGAGCACCAACTTACCGGCTTTATTGAGAATCTTTGGCTTTCGATATGCTAAGTTTTTCCTCCACTTTGTCTATAATTGGCTTTTAACTCTTCACCAATCTCGGATTAGCTCCTAGCGAGATCCCCAAGTATTTAACTAGAAGAGAGGCTTCCTTACAACCCAGCACGCTGCACATACACTGTACCCACTGATCATCATAGTTGATTGGAATCAAGCTAGATTTATCAAAGTTAATACTTTACCCCGACATCAATTCAAAGCAACGAAGAATCATCTTGTAATTTTTAATGGTCTCTTTCTCTAGAAAGCAGAACAGAATAATATCATCCGCAAACTGAAGATGCGACAGCTCAGTGTGATCTCTACTAACCAGTAGCAGAGATATGCGTCCGTTTCTAACCGCCTCCCCAAACATCCTATGTAGAACATCAACGACATGGACAAACAAAAATGGAGACAGTGGATCACCTTGTCGTAGGCCCCTTTCCATCTTAAACTGCTTAGATGATGAACCGTTTATCAATATTGACATAGAACACGTACTAACACACTCCATGACCCATCCTCTCCATCTTCGTCCAAACCCCATCTCCTGTAACACAAGATCCACGAAACTCCACTTGACTCTATCATATGCTTTTTGGAAGTCTAACTTTATTATCACCACTTCTTTCCTCCTCAGTTTAATCCATTGAACAATTTCGCAAGCAACAAGAGCCCCGTCATGAATCTTTCGCCCCTTAACAAAGCACTCTGTGTCTCACCTACTAGTCGTGACATTACTGCTCGCATTCTCTTAACTAGCATCTTTGAAATGACTTTATACATACACCCTACTATGTAATCGGCCTGAAGTCTTTGATTTCCTTTGCTCTAGTAAACTTAGGTGCCAGTGCTACCCAAGTGAGATTAACATCCGCCGGTAGCCTGGAAGACTGGAAAAAGCCCAACACCGCTACCGGAATTCAGAACCAATTTCATCCCAACACTTCTTTATGAAGTTCATGTTATACCCGTCACTACCGGGAGCCTTAGATGATTCACAATCCCACACTGCTTCTCTTACCTCCTCAGAAGTCGGTTGCACCTCCAAAGCCAAAGTATCTTTCTTACTGATCATTTCCACCAGATCGTCTCTAAACCCACCAACGGGGACTCCTCCTAATGATATAAGTCCTTATAAAAGTCCCTAATCGCAATCTTAATTCTAGTTTGATTCCTTATTAATCACTTACAAGTGCATCAATCCTGTTGTCACGTCGGTGCTAAGTTGTGGAAGTACCTCATGTTTTTATCTATGTCCCTCGCATGTCTTGAGCGCGACATCTGCTTCTAATGTAGCTCTTTTCTTACATACCATTTCTCACAGCATGCCACAAGCGCTCTCCTTCTTGCCTCTACCGTTCCATTATAAACCCTATCACCCACCATGTCATCAATCTTCTTGATCTCTTCCTCAAACTTCATAATTTTATTCCCCATGTCACCAAAATTGTCTTTATGACATCTTTCCAGAGGAATTGTTAAAGCCTTCAATTTATCTATGAATTACACTTCTCCTGGTCCTCTCCATTCCTCCTTTACCATCCTTAGGAAACCTTCATGTGTAAACCATGAGTCAAGACTTCGAAACAGTCTGGGACCATCTTTAAACCTCTTATCTTCCACTATAATCGGACAGTGGTTAGACAAACCCCTTGGTCCATGTAACACCCTCACTATCAGAATGTCACGCTTCCGGCTGTGCCACTCTGATAGCGAGAATATTACGACGGCTTCCATATATATAATAATAAGCTATAAGCCTTTAACCCTTCTTCAAAACTATTTCGTTGTTCTCTTTGAAAAATCAGAAAAAATACTTTTCAATAAAACAAACAAGCATATACATATACAAAACTTCTTACTCAAGTAACTTATACATATTATATACATACAACTCATACAACTCATATCCTTCTTAAAAATTATAATATTAATGACAAGGGAAGAATAAATAATAACTAAACTAATACATCCATATCGCATAAGCTAAACTAAAAAATTCTTCATAAGCTTCTTCGTTCGTTTCCTGAAAAGAGAAGTCTATAGGGGGTGAGAACATCATCCTCGAAAGGATTCTCAGTAGAGGGTTTTTAAGAATTGTTATAAAAGAATACGTATAGGAAAAGAATTAAATTCAACTGCAGTGATTATTGCTCATCTTATGTATCTATTCAAAATATTGATAATTTGTTATTTAAAATTCAAAGTTCGCTTCTCTAGTTATAAGAATTTTAGAAATCAATTAATATCTCAAAACATCATCAATTCATTCACCAATACTCAATTTTCAAACTAAATCAATCACAGACTTCACACGATTCCAGGCAATACAATTAGGAACAACCCTCAACATTACCACTACCAGCATGAGGGATCTCTCAGTTATCAAACACAGACAAATCAAACAAGAAAAACACAGGTATAGATAGCAATAACAATAAATAGATCAGGTAGCAGCTTATAACAATTAAGCACATAGGCATGCCAAAACATAATGCAAACTC
This sequence comes from Arachis hypogaea, assembly GCF_003086295.3. NCBI lineage: Eukaryota > Viridiplantae > Streptophyta > Magnoliopsida > Fabales > Fabaceae > Arachis > Arachis hypogaea. Next base: position 18,330,212 of record NC_092045.1, read on the forward strand.
AAGCAAAACATAAAAATGCACATGATGCACGCCTATCCTACTGGCCGTGAGCTCACATGTCGGTTACTTTGCCAGAATCTAACACATCCGGTAGCTAACCCGGACATGGTCCTCTTGAAAACTGGTGAGCAGTATAATACCACGATCCTCACCTGGTTGGCGGTAAACCACCTCAATTCCCACCATTTGCGGGTGGTAAACCACCTCGATCCCCACAGACGTTCTCAATTGGAAAAGAAAAAATCTGTGGGCGGTACATAACCACGATCCCCACAAACACATTCACAACCCGTGGGCGGTAAACAACCACGATCTCCAAGTCCATCGCAACACTGGACAAGCGGTACACTTCCACGATCATTGCCAGGTGCATAAATCACATAAATCATTGATATCTACAATACATCTTAATCAATATACTCAACACTGGACAAGAGGTACACCACCACGATCCTTGCCAGTCAGTAATCACATTCAAAACCACAATTCAATTCTATTTCTCTTTCATAAAACTTATTTTCACCAAAAATAAAGGTCTCAAATCAACTTCAAACCAAGAGATTAGTTATTAAATAAGATTAATTTACCTTAAGTCAAGAATCAATTAGACAAATTCCACGACAAAACCTCTAAGCTTTAGGGGAGCGACAACCAATCTTATTTCTTTAAATTCATCAAAATCCTTAAATCATAATTCTATAATTCATATTAATTCAATAAAATTCATTTCCGTTTAATCAAATACCCGAAAACATAATTCTCTTTGTAATTAACCAAACCAAATTCATTCTGTTGTAAAGCAATTTAAATAATCATTTTTTATTCAACCAAAAGTTCCAAACCATACTCTTTTCTTTAGTCAAATCAATTTCAAATAAAATAATTCTTCGAATCCCAATTAACCAAAAATAAAACTTTCAAAAATTCTCATAAAAATTTCGGCAGCGCCTCCTCTAAAACTCGGACTTTGCCATCCTTTCTGGATCCCAACCAAACCAAACCAAACGTCTGCCAATCATTCAAATCATTTCCAATAACCATTATCACAACAACAACACTCAACTCATGAAAATCAACACTCCAGAATTCAATCAACTAATCTCAAATCCCAATTTAAACCAACTTCAATATCATCAATCAATAATTTAGAATTCTCAGCCTTTTCAAACAGTTTCAAACCAAACCATTCCTCAAACTCTTTTCGAATCATTTCCAAAATATAGGGGTGAGCACGGGTAGCGGTCACCCAATTACCCATCCGAACCCAAACCGAGCCAATTAAATTGGTCTGGAACCAACGAATAATTGGGTCCGATCTGAACCAAACTAATGCCTCTCTCTAGTTATTGGTTCGGGTAACGATTCTGGGGGTGCAGAACCCGAACCAACCCACGGACCCGACCATATATTAATTAAATAAAAATAAATATTATATATATATATATATATATATATATATATATATATATATATATATATATGCCTTTTAGTGATTTTGAGTTTCTCACCCAGTAACCCTAACACTACCAGCAGCGCCCTCACCCCATAGAGTAAACTCTAGCAGAGCTTCTTCAATCTTCACTACCTCACCATTACTCACGCAACCAGCTTCCTCTTCGTCGTCAGCATCTCTGTCAACATAGTCTTTCGCAGGACCGTCAGCATCGTCGTCCGCGTGACTCTTCTCCGTTGTTGGCGTCTCCATCGGCATCTCCGTTAGTATCGTCATCTGCAGGACCATCAGCATCGTCTTCTCCATCGTTTTCTCTGGTAGCGGCAGTGACGTAGCAACCAGCTTCCTCTCTGTCATAGGAGTCTCCATCGGCATCTCCGTCAGCGTCTTCCATCTGTATCATCCTCTCCAGTAGCCAGCTTCATCTTCCGTCAGCGGTTCCCTCTCCAGCTGCCAGCTTCCTCCAGTGTCGTCTTATCTGGTAAGGTAAGTCTCTAATTTTTTGTTTATGTTATCTGTTAAAGTGTTAATTATTTTACTTTCTGTTTAATTTTTATTTATGCTATCTGTTCAATTTTTGTTTATGTTATCTGTTGAAGTGATAATTTTTTTGGTCTGTTTAATTTTTTGTTGAAATTATAAATTGTTAGTTCTTGTTGTTAATTTTTTTTCAAATTTTACTGTTATGCATTCTTGTTATGGTTTTGTACTTGTGTTATATGTTTCGCAAATTTAAAAATGGGGAAAACTAACCCTATAAGTCATACCGTTGTTGGAAGTACTTCTTCTCCAAGTTCAGCCCTTCCCATTGTATTTAAAGTGTTTAGAATTTAATATATTTGGTATTTAATAAGTTTGGATTATTTCTATTAATTTTACATATTTATTGTACTTACAGAATTTTTAAGATAAAAATTTCATTTTTTATTTTTTTCTGTTTCATCGGGTACCCAATTACCCAAACCAAACTAATCCGTTTTTAATCGATTTCGTTTGGTTCGGATACATATACAAAAAAACTGTAAATCCAAACCAAACTGAATCAATTACAATTCAATTGGTTCGGTTCTAATTTCACCCTAAATTCGAACCAACCCAACTCGTACTCACCCCTACAAAATAGCAAATCATTCTCAATAAACAAACCATTTCCAATTATCAAGTCGTTTCCAAATTTGTTTTTAAATCAAATTCCGATATCAAATTGGGTTCAATATCAAATCAAATTTTAATATTAAACCTTTTCTAAAATCAAATCATTTCCAAAATCAAACCAAATACCAATATTAAATCTCTTCCGATAATTCAAGAAAAACTACTTCAACAACATCAACCAACTAATCAGAATATTAAACTTTCTCAATCATTCGATCAATCAATCAAACAAACAATCCCAGTCATCCAAAACAACTCAAGTTAATTCATAAGACTCATAAAATCACAAAAATATATTTTACACGTTAATATCGACTTATAAAAATTCTGGAAAGTAAAACAAGTTTAAGAAAGGTTCCCCTACTTTGATGTCATAATCGCAGAGTTTAATGTAACAATTCCACTTAGTCTAAACTCACAGCAGCAGCACAAACTCTGGTTACGCTCGTAGAAAAAACAAAATATTCGAATCTGATGGAATCAAACTCAGAAACAACTCTAAAAATTTAATGCAACACCGAAACGAAAATAAAATTAAAACCAGAATAAACAGGTAAATGAGACCAAGGCAGGTCAGAGTGTAAAAGTGAAACTGAATCAAGAGAAAAAGGCTAGACCTAGGGCAGTGACACTGAACTTGAACTGGGGCAAGACAACAGCAATTCTAGGGCATCCAGATGGTGATTGTGGCATCAGCTACAACAGCCATGACATAGCCACACGAGCAGTAGTCCCAACAACCTCCACCAACATGATATAGCCAAGAACATTAGAGGGAGATACAGGGTATATACAGAACAATAAAAGTTCGAAGATGGTGGTTCTCATGGCTAGGGCATAACTAACTCACCATTAATGACGGCAGTGACCAGAAATTCTAACGACGACGGCGGCAGAGGAACGGTCCCTCCTTTGTACGTCACCTTTCTTGTACGTCTCATCCTCCTTCTCTGGCTCTCTCTTTCTCTAGCGACGATGACTGCTCCGCTCTCCCCCACAGCAGCGCCGAAGCTCAAAGATGGCGATGCGAGCTTAGGCTCCATGGATAGGACAACGGTGACGGTAGCTCCTCCCTCTAACCTTCATCGTGTCTCTCTCTCGACGCCTCTCCCTCATCCCTGTTCAACTGGCACCAGGGCAGACTCCACCCACGGCAATGGCGATGACGGTTTTCTCGACGCCTTCCCTTTCATCCCCTCCCTCTCTTCTCCTTCCTTTTCTTCCCCGTTCTCCCCCCCCCCCCCTCTATTTCCCCTTTTCTCTTTTTTCCCTTCTGTACGTGCGTTTTCATTATTTAAGGTTAGGGATTGTAAAATTAAGGTAAAATTAGGTTTTGATTTGTGAATTTAGGGTTAGGGTAAAATATATGCAAGTAATATAATAATTCTACAAGATATTTGAAATAAAATAACAATTTAGTGTTTAAATATAATACTGTAAAATTTATTTCGGAACACGTAATTTTATTTATTAATTTATTAATAAATTTAAATAGTTATTTTTAATTTAAATTATAAAATGAATATATTAATCATATCTTATAAAATACAGTTTAAACCCAAAATATTAATTATCTAAATTAGGTGATATGACTTTTCATTACTTTTTTATCATCGAGACTTTAATTTCAACTTATATAAAATAACTTATTATAATAAAAAAATGTACATAAATATTAATTGTCTTAAACTTAAAGTATTTATAAAAATTAATTTAATTATTTCTAACAAAGTAATCTCTAAGAGCTCAATTTAATAAAATAAACCGTAAATCAATCATAATATAAATTTCTTAAATTAAATTATATAATACTTCTATTAATGAATTTTAATTTCAAATAACCAATTATGAAATTTACACAAGAATATTAATTAACTTAACTCCAAATATTAATAAAAACTAATTTAATTACTCTTAATTGATTAGTTTATAAAAATAAGGAGTTTAAAATAAAATAAGTCACAATTTATTCATAATAGGAGTTACTTAAATTAAACTATACAATTCTTTTTTATTTTTCAATTACTAAAATTATACAAAATATTCAATCATAATAAAATTACTTAAGAATCTTAATTAATTTAAAATAAAATTATCTCCGAATCTATTTAATTATTTCTAATAAAATAATTTTTAAAATTAAAAAATTTAAACTTAATAAAATAAAATCACAATTTATTCATTTCTATTTTTTGAAAAATGTAGGATGTTACCGTCCACCTCGTAGTCGAGTCTCTGGAAACTCCTCAAGCCATTCCAAGCTCACTAGGGCCCTATCAATACGGCTACAGAATCGACCTCTGAACCAAGTAAACTTGCGATCAGTAATCGACAAGTCCACTAGACCCATGTCAAGTATCTACTTCTTGAAATCTTTCGCCGACGAGGATAAATTATCTGTGCCTCGTCTTTCTTCCACCTGTACAATAATTTCATTAAAGTCCCCCATGAAACAACAGAAAACCCAACATAAACTAGTTATGTAGCTCAACTCCTCCCACACAATAAGCTTCTCATTTTTAACGTGTGTACCATAAACCAAAATAAAAACACAATTAAAATTATTTTTTAGCAGAACTCTTTCAACACACAATCATCTCTCACCTTGATAATAATTTCTAATTTTAAAAAGCTCTTCATCCCATATTAACAACAACCCACTAAATACCTTGACAGACTCAACACAATTCCATCCTACGCAACTATTCCTCAAAATTTTTAAAACATCAAAACTAATCACTAACCGTCTTTTAGTCACAACCATGCCATTCTCCCAAATACTGTAGGTTTTTTTTCATTGTTACAAAGATACTAAAATGAGAGGGATGAAAATCGAATACGAAATCCTAAACTCAAATGGATTTGATTTATTAATTTTCATCTTTTGTCTTGACACATCTTTTATTGTGACACTTCAATGGTCTACTATTTGAATGTGTGTAAGTAATGCAAATATATATATCATTGCCAAACATAATTTTTTGTGTCTAATTTCACTTTTTAATTTTGTCCTTTATTATTATCTTCTTTCAAACAACTATTACTACTTGCTTTTACACGTACAATTATCAGTTAGGGTTTATTTAGATGGAATTTAAAAAAAAAATCTTTTTTCGAATTATCTTTTTTTAAAAGATCTTATAGAGAAGTAAAAGTAATTTTATGTTTGAATATATCATATAAAAAAGTCTTTTTATCTATCAATTATGTTTGAGTATAATAATATAAAAATATTTTTTTATTTATTTATTACACGAAAAACATCTTTTTTTTAAGGAAAAAAGATCTTTTAAAAAAATGTGTAAATTACAGCTTCTCAAAAAAGATCTTTTTTTTATTTTACTAGTGCTTTATTTTTACTACTAGAAATTTGCCAAACACGTTAAAAAGTAAAAAAAAAGATTTTTTTTTCTTTTTTTTAACAAAAAACTTCTAACAATTTTAATAACTTCCACAAATTTTATTTAACTATTTTCTGTCAACCATATGCAATTATGCATTATGCAAGTCATCTTCTCTTACCTCAATAAAGATAAATAGAAACTAAGGTATAAATATAGTAGCTCCCATTTGCTTTACGTGATTGAAATAAATTAGGCGTCTATTTATGTTGCTCCTTTCACCACTACTATAACTCATCAATCCCGTTTGTTGACGTCCAAGACAAGATAGGAGACAAAAAAGACAAAATAGAAGAGATAAATTAACAAAGATAATCCACCTTTGTTAGGAACATTTGAAATTTTTTATCTAATAACATTCTTTTTAGTATATGATATATAAGAATAACTAAAAGAAACTATTATTTTATATATTTTAATATTAAAAATTAATTTTTATTTTTAAATTTCTAATAACCCTTCTTTTCTAATTGATTTTTTTCGAAAGATTAACCAAGGGAACAAGTTACTCTATTAAATGATATAACTAATATGACAATCCTATTTAAAGATATTACAAATATAAATAGAGAAATTCAATATAAACAATGAGCATTTTATTCAACATTTGATAATATTTAAATTATTTTTTATTAAATAAATTTTCATGGTATAATTTTACTAAAATTTTTTATTTTTATATAATTATGGAGAATTCCCTAAATCAGTTTTTGTTATGTGAATATCTATTTTCTATTATTATATAAATCATCTCAGATTTTGTGATTTAGGTTAATTAATAAAACATCGTTGGCTGTGACGATTTATGATTAAATTTGGTAATCCAAAAACATGTAAATTGTTCTAGAGTATTGTGTTTTCGTAAATGACTATAAATCATCCCAGAGTATTGTATTTTTTGGAATTGATGTAACCTCTCTCTCTCTCAAGAAAAAATTGCAATTATAAATATAACTTTTTTCTGAAATTAAAAAAAGAAAACGGAAAAGGAAACACTTGTGTGCTAAGAAACCTAAAGGTTTAAGGTATAATTAAGCAAAAGAATGGAAAGAAAGTCAAGAATACAGTGTAACTAGCTTTTGACTCAGCCTGCGAAACCAAGGCTGGCCAGAGAATATTTACATATATATACATAAGTATCCTAAATACCCAAAATATAGAAACAAGTCCCTAACTCTACGGTAACCTCTATGAGGAACAAAATAATCTAATTTCTTGGAGAGAAAGCTAAGTACATATACATATATATACAAACTGAGAACCCAAAATACAATCCAGGGACTACTCCGCTTCAGAAAATCCAGACGCCTAGCGAGGAGCCTCTCGACCTGCATCTAAAAATAACAACATAGTATGGAGTGAGAACCGGAGGTTCTCAGTATGGTAAAGGTGCCACACATATAATATATAAGGTCCTGAGAATTCCAGAGGCAGTCCTAGAACTCCAACATATAATTATAAAACTTAAACTATAAGAAGAAGCCATAAAAGGGGTAGGTGACCTAAGAATCCAAAACCTACTTACTTTAAACCTAACATTAACACCAAACCTTCTTCCGCTCCTCCATCATCTATGATTCAGCAGAGACAAGCAACCAAACAAGTTCACGCACAAGTAGGAAACAAATAGTGCAAGTAGCAAGTATAACAGGTAGCAGGATATATATTCAGTTAGGCAATCCCAGGTAATGCATATCAAACAAAACAAACAAATGCACATGATGTATGCCTGTCCTATGGCTGATGAGGCTCATCTGTCGGTTATCCAGCCAACCCGACAAGTGCAAAAACCTTAGACTGTCCCCCGTCGTGCATCCCCACGAGTCTATGCATAGATTTCATATTCATTCATCATTTAATCATTCATTCATATATCACTCAATGGGGATATCCATACGCAAGAATTTATACGTGCCCAGTCACCCTTACGATGTAGGGTCAACAGAGTATCGAGTTTCAACCTGGAACACATGGTGGCAAGCCACGGTTCTGTTACCCAGAGAAACTCGTATCTCAGATATCATCAATTCATAAACCATCCAATATTCATAATCATCATATAGTCATTCATCAAAGCCATGGCATCTTAACTTCATTTAACAATCACATCTCTTCCTTATAACTCAGAATATTTAACTCTTTCTTTAACCCCAAGCTACTTCTAATTCCTACCTTCTGCTAATTACTAAACTTACTAGTAAAATCTAAGGATAACAGGGCAAAAATAGGGGTTTAGGGGTTCAAAACCATATTTAGATCATAAAAACACAGGTGATGAAAAACAGAGGGTGTGCGTACATACACATGTGTGCGTGCGCACACCAACCAGGGATTACTTGGTGTGCGTGCGCCCCGATCTCTGCGAGCGCCACCAACAGAAAGCCTATCCTGATGTGCGCGTGCGCACAAGGGCGTGCATACGCACACTTTCTGAAAACACCAGGTGTGCGTGCGCACAAAGGCGTGTGTACGCACAGGTAAAATTTCTCCTTCTGTTGGGTGCATGTGCACAACAGTGTGTGTGGGCACACACCAGAAAACCTGATTCTACTGCAACTTTGAAATTTTCAGTTTTTCGCACCGAATTTCCAGTGTTCATAACTTCCTCTACTGAATTCGATTTTTTGCAAATCCTATATCAATCTCAAGCTTATCAAACATTCTTTAATTTAAAACAAACCTCATTTGCATAAAAAATTTGATGAGCAAGTTATAGTCTACCAAAGTTCATCAAAAATCAAGTTTTACCAAAATATTCCAAACCCCCATTTTTACCAAATTCACATACCATTACCCACAAGACATGCACATTTGCAATATAACAAATTCCTTTTCATTAACACCAACTATTAACATATTAATGCTCATACCAACCCACAAAACTCATACATTATTCCAAAGTCCACCATTCCAACCATAAGCTACAACATTAAAATTCATTAACTCAATCCTCAATTCATTAATAACAAACTATCAATCACCATTAACCAATCAACAAGCAACAAACCACAAAATTCCATTATCATGTATCGACAACATCTTCAACTCACCATCATTAATTCCAACAACTCATTTTCATTAATTCCAATAATTTATATTTATTAATTCTAATAACTCATGTTCATTAATTTCAACACTAACATCCACATTGTCAAGTGCCCAACACATGCCTAACACCAAATTATCCGTCAACATCACATAAACTAATCATTTAACACATTTCACTTTTTCAATTTATCCTATAGTCCCTAGCCTAAGTTTTCACAAAATCTTATATATTAAACGTGTGAAACATAAACCATACCTTGGCCGATCACCACGTTTAGTCCAAGGCAGTCACACTAGTCACATACACAGCCCCTCAAGCTTGAGAAATCAACCAAAATCTTAGCACCAATCACCCACCAAGCCTCCAAATGCCCATAATTCAATCCCAATACATATTTATATACTTAATTCACACCTAATACACATGTATACTTCAAATTCAGATTTCACATAATAAAATCAATATTGGACTAAGGTTTAGGTGATCCTTACCGCACCCACATGCATAGCAACTCAAACCCAATGAGCTCCGCAAGCTAAATCGGACCTAGAACACCGAATTTGGCAAAATCTCATTACAAAGCTCAATTTCAAGAATAAAAAATGGGGTAGGGATTCTGAAATAGAATTGGGGCTTACCGATAAAATTGATCCCATAGAAATGTAGAGCTCGACGCACTGGATGCGTGGCCACAAACAGTGCGGCGATCGGAGCTCAAAACAGGAAAGTTATGGTGGATTAAAGGGTTGATGAGGGTTTGGAGCTCTCCTCTCCCCCTTACTGTATTCAGCGTGCTCTTTAGCTGAATGGAGAAGAAGATGGCTCTGTCCCTTTTAAGTTATTGGTCCAGTTGGACCTATGCGTCCGGTTCAACTGGTTCGGTCCATCCGTTTTAATTTTGAGTCAAATTTTTTAAAATTATTATCAAAATTCTCGATTTGAAGAGCTCTATCCTATTTTGATATTAGATTTATATTTTTAATTTTTCTAATTAAAATTCAGTTTATTGACTAATTATTTTCTGATTTTAACGGGGTTTAAAACTGCCATACAAAACTCACTGAATAGTAAAAAAAGTTGAACATCAAACTCTTATATCCCTTTGTATATTATTATTTTGTTATAGTATAAATAATAGTTTTGAAATTATCTAAATATTTTAATATAAATGATTTAATATTGTCAGAGCTAAAAATGAAGAAATAAAATTTAATATTTCTTCTAAGAATAATTATTTTTAAAATTATAAATACACAATAAAAAATTAAAGTACATTAAAATAGTATCATAATAAAAAATAATTCAAAAATAAAATTAACAAATTAATGGAATATATATACACAAATAACCAATGTTGTCATCCTTCAATATATTATTTAGACCAATTCTAATACTTGAATATCTAAAAAACAGATTATTAACATATAAATAATATTTTTTTGAATTATCTAAATCTTTTAATATAAATAATTTAATATTGTCTGAACCAAAAAAAATTAAGAAATAAAATTAATATTTCTTCTAAGAATGATTTTTACTAAAATTGTAAATACATAATAAAAATCTAGAATACATTAAAATAGTATCGTAATAAAAAAATCAAATATTAAAAAAATAATTTATATCTACTAATTTTTATCGTTCCATCTATTAGTTGGATTTAGTCCAATTTTACTATTATTTTGATAATCTGTAATGTTTGAAAAGCAAATATAGTATTGATATGAGATTAACATATTTTTAAATTCTACCAAAAATGAATAAATTTCTTATATAAATCATAGCTACTAAGAGTAAAAGGAAAAAGTATAATAGTAATAATCAAAATATAGATCTAGACGAAAAAATTATTACTTATAACTTATAATAATTAATTTAGATAGAGTACTTCAAGTAAAATATTGAAGGGGCATGTGTTTATTTCTGTTTGTGATATTTGATCTTTAAAAAAAGATAAATTGGATTAAAAACAAATAAAATAAAAAAATTTCTATCTATATTTAATAATACTAATAACAGATGAGATGAGAAGAGAGAACGGATAAGAGAGAAAAGATAACGGGAGAAAATTATGCCAAGGTGGCCAAGTAGTGGAGAAGTTAATAGAAAGGGTAATATTGAAAAAAAAATCTTGGACACCAAATCCATGTATTGCCATTATATATTGTTATATATATAGATGCCTAGTGGTACAACTTGTATCTTTCTCTAAATCCACACTCCTTGTTCATATGGTTCTGCAAGAAAATTTTTCTACAATATTTTAAGTGGTTTTAGGTATGGTTCCAAGAGTTCGGACTGATAAAACTATTTTATCAAAAGAGGCTAGCATGGCTTATGAATATTTTAAAAACAAAATCTCATTTTTAGATGGATATAAGTTGATTTCCTTCGTTTTCACTATGGGAATATGTTGGATAATGACTTGGGAATATAACTCTACGGGATATGAAGACACTCCAAATGTACAATAGTTAATTTGAAACATAAAAATAAAATGGTAGAACAAATTTGACCTTAAAAATAGATGATAGTTGTCCTTGCAGCGGCCACCTTAGAAGAAGAAATTCATAATTCTCAAAAAGCAAAGCAGTTCCAGCAGATGAAGACGAAGAAATTCAGTCCAATCCAAGACTGTACATACTAGACACCCAAGATCCATTTGAAGATTTACAAAAAAAAGAGTCACAGAATCAAAAAAATTCAGACACCTGTTCAACAACTGAAGAACAGGTGTTAAAACAGCTCAAAAAGTAATAAAGACATCACATGCAGAAAATAACAAAAATTACCAATGGAATACCAATAGAATACCAACAGAGTTATAAAACCAGCTATCAGATTTTCAAAAAATATGACAGAATACATCAAATCTAAGTCGGAGTTCCTAAATCACACACAGAAAGAGCAAGCAGGTCTGCAAAATTAGGGGTAAGATTATAAAAGAATAAGGGAAATAAATAGCCCATTATAAAAAAGCGGAAAAAAGTTGTAAGGCATTTGCATTTAGATACAATCTCTCATACTCTGAAATACATTTAAGCTTTCATTGTGACCTTTGTATTTTGAATAAATGATGCATTCGCATATTTGCCATTTTTACTAGTTAGTTTAGTTAGTTTTGGCTTAGTTTCATTCACTTTCTTTGAAATAAATGAGCAATTTTGTGAGTTTTTTCTCCATGCATTCATGAACCAAGAACTAAGTGAAATCTGGCATAATCTATGCAAATGATTCAAGAAGATTATATGCAAGTTGATGTGAATGATTCCCTTGAAAACTAATGCATAAGATGGCAAAACTTTGAAGAAAATTCTTTGGTTTATGTTAGGTGATGAAGCAAGAAGACAATGGAGCAAGGAAATCTTAGAGAAAGGAGGAACAGCAAGTTGGCAACTTGGAAACCAAGTTGCCAACGCCCATTTGGTGCTGCCCAGGAGGAACAGCACGTTGGCAACTTGGAAACCAAGTTGGCAACGTGCTAGTGTATGCTCAGCAGAATTGGCAGCTTGACCTCCCTCTCTTCAAGGATGCATAACTTGAACCACAGAGATCCAATTGACATGCTTTCAGTTGTGTTAGAAAGCTGACATCCAGATCTTTCCAACGATATATAATAGTTCATAATGTAGCATGAAATGGAAGCTCAAATCAGAGTCATATTTAAGCCCCAAAAACAAGGAAATGAAGTTGATAGTAGAGGTTGGGCGTTGTCACTGGCATGTTTGCCAACAACGTGGGCAACAACGCCCAACAAGACCAAGTTTCCAAGGAGGGACGTTGTTGCTGGCGTGTTTGCCAACAACTTGGGCAACAACGCCCATACAAAATGGAGGAGAAGGCCTGTACGTTGTTGCTGGCGTGTTTGCCAGCAACTTCAGCAACAACGCCCAGGCAGCCTGACCTTGCCCTCTTCAATGGAGTATATCTTGAGCTACAAAACCCCAAATGAGGTGAATTCAGTGGCATTGGAAAGTATACATCAAGAGATTTTCAACCATATATCGTAGTGAGGAGTTGGAGTTCATTTGAAGGTTCAAAAGCTGGCTTCATGTAGAGCTTCAGAATCTGAGCACGTTGTCACGGGCGTGTTCACCAAAAACGCCTAGGCAGCCTGACCATGTCTTCTTCAATGGAACATAACTTGAGCTACAAAAATCCAATTGAGGTGCTTCCAGTTGCATTGGAAAGATGACATTCAGAGCTTTCCAACCATGTATAATAGTCTATAGTGAAGCACAAAATTGAAGCTCAAACAAGAGGCAACTTTGGGCACCAAAAAACTGAATTCAGAAAAGGCCAAGTGTTTAGCAACAACTTGGGCTGGCAACGCCCAAGCACCAAGCCTGGTGCCCAGGAAATTCAATAGCACGTTGCCAACGTGCTGTGAACTGGCGTGTTTGCAAGTAACATCCAGTTAGGCCAAGATTGATGAGGACTTGCTCTTGCTCTCTACACTCTCTTCAAAGGGGAATACTACCTTCATTGGACTAAGAATTCAACAAGGGAAAAGTCCACATTGCTAATCCAATTGAAGACCTCCAAATGAGTTTTAGGAGTAGTATAAATAGAGTAGAGTTTTGTACTTGAAGAAAGGAGGGCTTTGGAACTTCTGAAGTTTTCACACTTAGATTTTTATTTTTTACACTTTTTAGTTTTTTTATTTTTTTAGAAACTTTTAGATAGATTTTGTAAAAGTTACTTTCGGAAGCAATTTGAAATTTCAGTTTTCTAAGAACTTCTTCTTCTTCATTCTTCATTTTCTTTACTACTCACTTTTTAATGTCTACTTTTATACTTGTTGTTGAATTTAGAGCTATGATTCACTAAACCCCACTTTCATTAGGGGGAGGAGCTCTGTTTATTTGAATGGGTTGACAACAAATCTTTTCCTTCTCAATTCAAGTGGTTCATCCAAGAGGAAACTCTTGTTCTTCACAGATTCAATTACATTCGAGAGAAGGATTGAATCTACATGAATTGTATGGTGAACTTGAGAAAGAATCCATATAGTTCAGTTTGGAGTTCTCCTTTCACAACTTCTTTGATTAATACACTTTGGGTTGGTATGTGAGATGTAACCTCCCTTAGTTGAGATCCTGGAAGTTGTGTGGCTTTGGATTAGAAATTTGAACTTCACCTCTTCTCATGACCAATTAGATCACGAGAGTGGCAATTGATTGTGTTGAGAGAAATTGAGTGCCAAGAGATTGGGATTCAATTATTCACAATCCGCCATGGATCTATACCCATGATTGAGAAGGAGCTGAGTGACATCAATCCATGACAATTTACATCTCTGATCCCTAATGATCTCTCAATCATTAATTCTCATCTCTTTTGTTCTTTAGCTCTTTGAATACCCATTTCCCAATTTCCTTCTACATTCTTGCAATTTATCATTCTTGCCATTTACATTCTATTTCATATTTCTTGCAATTTACTTTCAATGTCATTTAAGTTTCCTGCACTTTAAGTTTAAGTTATTTACTCTCATTTCCTTTCTTTATTCTAGTTCTTTAAATTCCTTGTCATTTAACTTTCCGAAATTATATTCAAAAAATCAAATCTCATGAAATCAAAATCATGTTTGCTTGACTAAATATATCATTTAACTAAAATTGATTAATCTACCAATCTCCGTGGGATCGACCTCACTCTTAGTGAGTTTTATTACTTGATGCGACCCGGTATACTTTCCGGTATTTACGTGAAATATAAATTTTCGTGTATCAATAAACACCCTTGTATTTCGTTCAAGCTTCTGAATTACAATACAAGTTCGTATTATTCAATCATATTGTGAGTATTAATATTCATTATTAGCTTATTAGATGTTATTTTGTTATTGATATTACCCTGTTTAATTCATATCTAATCGAATTAAATATTTACATTATTAATAAGATTTCTTTCCTCTATTTAATTCAGCTAAAGTTTTTAAAATTCAAGCCATTATATCTTTTCAAAAACTTATGCTACAGGACCACTCTAGCTGACCAATGGATTTACTGCCTTTAAGAAAGACTTACCACCAGACTTTCTCAATGGGTTGACCAACGTATAAACGGCTTTAGTTGCTCAAACAAAGTTTAGAATAATAGCATAAGAGTAAGGAGTAATGATAATGAAGCCTCCAGCTCATCATCAGAACTACAAGTAGTAAAATTAGAAAAAAAAAGTTTTATAATTGGTCTATATCGCTTATAAGTAAAAATGAAGTCTTTAAAAAATAAGTGTTTTGAAAACAAAGAGATAATGAAATACATATGTTAGAATATAGCTACCCAGGAACTAGTAATAACCATATTATAGACAACCTAAAAGAAGAAAAACTAAAAGAACACCAAGAAAAAGGTTATAATTTTATTCATATAGGTCTTAACCAAGTAGAAGCCAAGCCTAACTTTAGGCTAGGAATCATCATACCTATTTTAATAATTTTATGAGATACAAGATTAAAAAAAATTTAAGATTTGCTGATTGTTATACTAGAAAGTAATTGTCATGATCGTCCAGTATTTTTTAATTGTTATTCAAACTTTTTCATGAGTCTTAAAAATGAATATACCTCTGAAGCTCTTAAATTATATATTAAGACACCCAAAGACATTATTGATGAAAGATATATCCTTTTGAAGTAATTTATAGAATATATTATAAAATTACAAAAATAAACTACAATTTTAGGGCTAGAAGAGAATCGTCAAAAGATGAAACTATTATTATTCACGCTAATTTATGAAGGTCTTTTGTTCAAACACCTAAAAAACTCCAACATAAAGAACTAATGAAGAATATCTCTGAAGCATGGATTCTAGAGGATGTAGTGGAAGAAGAAAAAATAGAAAACACAGAAATTAAAAAATTTATTAGAGAAGGTCCAAACATTAGACTAAGAATGAATATGTCATAATCAGTCAGAATATCGGACTACCAGAATAAGGAAGAAATTATTTTTAAGCACTCTATAAATAATTATAATATTCTATTATAAACGAAGAAGTTATAGGGATAAACAACAATAAACCAAATATTAGCAACTTCTTGGACAAAAACTAATTACTCACTTATTACTGCCTCTCAAATTCTAGGATTTATAATGAAAGAAGAACCTTTTGAGATTGATAAAAATTGGATTAAAATAAAGATTTTAATGCAGAATATAATACGAGATTAAGAAAATGGTATTTTACTAGATATTCTGGAAAAAAAATCAGAGAAATAAGAAAAGAATTTTATGATTACTTGATAAAAATAAAATCAATTTAAACTAGCAGAGGTCGAAAAAAACTATAAACCTACAGGTAGTCCAAAATTTAGAACTAGAAATCGCCCCATATAAAGACAGTGGAATTAAAGGAAGTATAAATAAAAGAGAAATTAAAAAGATACATCAGCAACTTAACTACACTAATACGGTCCTGAATATTATAAAAAAATCAGTTAGAAAGAGAACATAAACATAAATAAATTAAACCCATAGAAACATAGTTATCAAAACCAAACCGGTGATCGAACTGATCAAGCTACTGGGTTACTGGGTTACTGGTTCAACTGGTGGGTTACTGGTCGAACCGGTTAACCCGGTCACTAGTCAAGCTACTAGGTCACTGGATCATTACTCCCGTACAGTTGTTTTCATGCGAAGATGATATTTAGGAATCATTAGATGATTTGACAAGTTTGACTAAATTATCATTTAACGATTTTCAATTATCAACTTCATATGAAGACAAATGTATGTGAGTCTTTACCTATTATTATATACTACAAATATTTGTTAAAAAAATAATATTAATAGATATCGTATAATCATGAAAAAATAAATAAATTGTGATTAATAAAAAAAATTTATTTATCTTTTTAATTTGTATTAAATATAAAATTATAGTTAAATAAAATATAAATGATTTAAAAATGAGTGATATTAAAATTAAAATAAATTGAATATAAATAAACTAAAACATCCTATATGTATTATAATTTGTATTTATATTGGTAAGAAGCATTGTAGCCTGGTGGTCTAGTTAGCGTCCTTACTACCTTTAGGTAAGGCGTTCAAACCCAGCCATCACATTTTGGATTTTTCCAAAATCAAAGCATGACACTTGGCAACGCCATATGGAGCGGTTCGGTCAGATCGATGTTCACCGAATTTGACCGATTTTTGTCGGTTCACTACGAATTTGACCAATTCGTTTCGGTTCTCTATCTTAAGCTGTTGGAAATTTGGACCGGACCGGTATTAGATCCGATTCACCAATTTTCTGGTCGAATCGGCCGGTCCGGTTCAATTTTGATAACTATGCATAGAAAAGCCTATATATAAGTTTCAAAGTTGTGATTAAACTAAGAACAAACATGAAAGCTGACATTGATGAACTAAAAGTTGACGTTGATTAAACTCCATCCTCTATTATTAGGATCAGGCCAGTAGAGATATTAGGATCAGCAGGTCAATAGACGGTGAACTATATATATATATATATATATATATATATATATATATATATATATATATATATATATATATATATATATATAGTTAATAGCTAGCTACTCCTACTGATAGGGGCGGAGTTTAGTTGAGACAATGGAGGGCCACACCCTCCCCCTCCCCCCCAAATTTTTTATAAAAAAATTAGTAGTACTTCTTTAAAAAATAAAAATATAGTTCAGTTGACTCAAATATTTTACTATGACTTAAAGCACTCAAGTTTAATTCTCATCTCTTGCTTTTATTGCACAATAATTTTTAATTTTAAACATTAAAAACATATTGAATTTGGACTGAATTAGGTGGGTCTTTTATTGGCTTTCACAACACATCAAAGTTAAAAGAAAAAATCAAATCAAATAAAAAAGTTATCTAACAAAACAAATAAGAAAAAAATATCATCTAACAATCAAATCAAATAAAAAAAGTTATCTAACAATAAAAAAATAAGAATAAAAAAGATCATCTAATAAAATAAAAAATAAAATTCATCGTTATAAAAACACGTTGCTTTGCTAGCAGCTTCTCTATTCGCATTTTGCAACTCTTTATTCAACAAACAATATCTCCTTTATTTTTGAGTTCAAATATAAAAAATTAGGTATTTTTATTTATTTAATTTAATTTTTTATATGATAAAATATATTAGAATATATAATAAGTATTGATATTATTGTATTTATATAAATTGATAAAAAAATTTAATAAATATTATAAATTGCTGAAAATTTTAGTTCTGATTCAAATATTGAAGATTTCAAGTCACTAGTACCATTATAAATTATTTTATATTTTTTATCTGTAGAATTATTTATTTATTATCTTATTAGTAACAAACTTAAAAAATAGTTATATTTATAAATTTTATTTTAATACAAATATTATTATTAAATTTTTATTATGTTAAATTTTTTATCCCTCCAAAATTTTATTTCAAACTCCACCACTACCTACTGATATTAATTAACGTGTGATATATGTATATAAAAGTTCTGATATTACTTTATCTGTTATTATATGTGATTTTATCTTTGAATGTTTTTGCTTATCAAACCAAACGTTTTCAAAAAAAATATTTCCAGCAAAATAACTGTGGACTTTAATAACTGCGCTTTAGTAACGCCTATCTTCTATTGTGATCATGCCATGTTAAGAATTAGGTCATTATAACATACCCTTTCCTTTTCATGTTGCAGACATCCTTACAAAGCCGCTATTATAACTCCATAGAATTATGTTGCAGTCCCTCTCTGATATGTATATATATACTATCCTAGTCTTGTAGGAAGGATGAATAAAAACAATACATACAATACAATAATTATCTCTTTTTTTATTAACTATTTCTTTTCCTTACTTAATATATATATATATTATCTACATTAATTATATTTTTAAAAAAGAGCTAAAAAAAGAGATATATAAATATATATTATTATTATTATATAGAAAGCATAAATAAATTGTTATATTTTTTATTATATTATACAACTTAAAATTATAATTTCATATTATTATTAATTTTAGATACTTGCTATGATTATATCAAATTTAATTATGACTTCAAATAAATAAAATAGATAACATTTAATATTATTTTTTTCTTTTTTATATTCAATATTTACTGTAAATATAAAAAGTATAATAATTAATGAAAAATATGAGCAGAAAATAAAATATATTAATTAAAATTCAATTTATTATCTAATTAATCTTGTGTCCATACGATATAACTTTATAAAAATGTTATGAATCACAATTTTTTTTATTCTACAAAAAAAATACTATATATAGCCTCTAGTAGTACAAAAATAATTATAAGAATTAATTATTGATATTGATATTAATCATAATTGATTATTGTAGCCTTTTCTTAATTAAATTATTATTATTATTATTATTATTATTATTATTATTATTATTATTATTATTATTATTATTATTATTATTATACACTAATTAATATCAAATTAAATGGGTATTAATGTGTGCATCAACCATCTCCTAATAAAATTATTGTACTTGAATGAGAACTAGAACTATATCAATTGATATAATTAGAATGATTAAAAATATCGATGATTGATAAATAGTTTAATAACACATTAAATATTGATTTAATATAATTATAATAAAAATATTTTCTTAAATTAATATAATCATGCATTATTTATAAACTAATTGTAATATAATTAGAATAAATTTATTTGAGAGAAAAAGAGTTCATGTGTAATTTTCAAAAATTATAATAATTTTTTTATTTATGTATATATTAATTTTGTTAAATAACTATATATATATATATATATATATATATATATATATATATATATATATATATATATATAACGATAATTTTTCTTAATATATATATACATATACATAAATAAAAAATATATAAATTATATTTTGTTAAACTCTATATTTTCAGTTATTAAAAATATTTAAATCATATATATTAATTATTTTTTGTTATAATTATTTCATTATATATATATATATGATTATTTTTTATTTTACAATCGTACAATAATTTTTTATTTTTTATAACCGTATATATTCCTCAATCATGGTGTCATTTATATGCATATTAATAATTTTTTTCTAATAGTGATGTTTTAATTTTTCGTTTTTCTTTTTTTTACGTATCTTTTCTTTTTTTTAAATGGTGATGTTTTAATATTTTTTTTAAATATATTTTCTTAATAATGACATTACTTATCTGAAATACAAAAATGAGAAAAAGGTGATACATATATCCAAGAAAAAAGATAAACTTAAAATATAAAAATAATATACTAAAAAGAATAGTCGTAATATATAAATTGAGTCAACAATTTAAATTTCTCTAAAACTAATTTAATCAAATACTAATATTAGAAATAAATTACTTAAATAATATTTAATATATTCTAGTCCTTAGACACGTATAGATTAGAGTCATTCTCGTAACTACAACTAACTGAAACAATATCGTAAGTTCGAACATTTAGAATTCGTGCAAATTCAGACCATTTCCTTATTCTTTGAAAACCTTCTATGTCCCTGATAGAGTTGAATTGCAATTCCTTTTATGGAAAAAGAGTTACGGAGGTGGCTTTGATGTGTTGGAGACCAAAATTCGGAAGTCACTATTTATATTTGATTGTGACACCCATTAATGCCTAAAGGCCAAATAAAATAGTATATCTAGTTTTATTCTCATTTAATTCTAAATCAAAGTAATAATGACTTATTTAATTCAAGATTTATGATAATAAATGAGATGACCATTATATAAGTCATTTAATGTAAAATAGCTTAATTTGTGATTATATAATTAATATATGTATTGCCCATAAATAGATTAAAATAATTTGATATTTACTCTAATTAAACTAAATTAAATATTTGAAGTTATGATTAATGTAATTTAATGAATCAAATAAAATATTAACTGATGAAATATTTGTCCTAATCAAATCAAATTACATAATTGATTAGTTATAATTATACAATTGAATAAATCAAACACATTAAATTAAAAAATAATTTAGTTAATTTGTGTCTTAAGGATACATTTTAAAAATATTTATTTTTCAACAACTTTTATAAAATATTTTTTATAATATTTTTAGCCTATGGTCTAAAGGTACAGTTATAATAACGCATTAAAAAATACGTAATTAGTTAATACAAATAATTAGTATAATTGATTTAGTTCAATAAATTAAAAGAAATAAATGTAAAAAGAAGAGATAAAGAAAAAGTGAAATTATAAAAACGTGTAACCATTAAAAAGTAATAAAAAAAATTCCCTTTTAATTTTTTATTTATTAATTATTAATTTATTATAATTAATTTACAACATTTATTATACGTTATTCATCTTACAAATTAATACAATCAATTAATTGATATCAATTATCGATAATTAATTATAATTGATATAACTCATTTCGTTATACTTTCTAAATAAATAATAAAAAATGCACGTCTCAGTTTTATGTTAAAGTAGAATAAAATAAAATACACAAATTGAGTAGATATAAATCTGAAAATTATAAAATTTTATTAACAACTCAAATAAATTAGTACCATAAAACTAAATTTAATTTCTATTTTAAAAATAATTACTGACATTTTATTCTTTTAATTATTAATAATTTAAATAAAGTAATACCATATAACTTATTTTGTTATCTATTTTAAGTAATTACTAACATTATATTTTTCTAATTATTTGCTTAGCTTATTTATCATTTATGTTTTTAATCAATTATATTAATAAACAAATAAACTAAATTAACTCCAATTATATTTGGACTATTCAACAATTTAACATAATCTTTTTAATTTGAGATTAACTACTAACAATAGAAAAGAAAAAATTTAGAATAATTCAATATTATGAACATTAATTATTATTGTGAAATAACTAAAATCATAATGCAATTTATTTTTAAAAAAATAATTAAGTATTATTGTTCTTACAACTTATTTTAGAATAATTAAATTATATGATCTTGAAAATTATACAATTATGCAATTATGTTTAACTTGATTATAATCATAAATTCAATTATGATTATGAAAAAACAACTAATTAATTATGCAAGTATGCAATTATGTTCAACTTGATTAAAATAATTATATTTTAAATACTTGCAATTGTTTTTATATAAAAATCTAACTAATTACATAATTGCATAATTTTTAAAATTCTATATAGTTGAATTTAACGGATAAATAAAAATATCTATATAATATTGTCTTAATATTTTAGCATACTATAAATCATATTATAAATTTATATATCATATTATAATTTTAAGTCAACTCCTTAAACACATTATAACATAGACTATCTAAAAAGATACACAAAATTAACGAATATCACATGGGTCACAACATACACTCTAAATTGTCACAATATTTCAAATAAAAAAAGCATCAATAAAGAGAAATCAATGAATATAACTAAAATAAAGAGCAACAAAGAGACACACAAAAAATAATAAAGAGAATCAATAAAAACATTAACATATAAACCGCATACACGAACAATATATATATTAATTGTGAATCACGAAAAAAAGACAATATATATATAAATGGATTGAAGTACACATGACAATTACAAAACAAAACTATAGTAAAGTTATTTAAAAACAACGTAAAAATGACACATTTTTTTTGTTAATCAAAAGCTGAAAAAAAAGTATGCGCTTAATAATAATCAATTAAAATAAACAAAAATTTTAAAAAAATATAAGAAAATAAAATGCATAAATAAAGATAAAAGAAATTAAAATTCAATAAATTATAAAAATTGTACCTAAACACCAGAGAGATGGAGGGAGAGGGGGAGAGAGAGAAAAGAAAGCGAATGAGTAAAAAATATTTGATCTTATATAAATAGATGGTATTAAAAAAATAAACTAATTAAATTAATTTATATATTTTGTTATCATATATATTTATTATTTATTAAATAATTCGATATTTACTCCAATCAAATCAAATAATTGATATAATTAACTAAATTAATTAATTGATATAATTAGTTATAATTAATTAATTCATATAAATTATAATAAATGATGAGATTTGAATGTCTAATTGATTATAATTGATCTACTTTAACGAATTAAATGAAATAAATTAGAAAATACTTCAAGAGCATGCCACATCAGTTTCATTATTAAGTGCAAAAATTTGAGTTTTATATCATAGAATAGATAGATAGATAATAAAGATATTTTTCTTAAATTAGTATAATTATGCATTATTCATTAAATATTAATTGTAATATTATAATATAATTATAATAAAGATATTTTTCTAAAATAAATTTATTTAGAGAAATATAAATTAGTTATTAATAACCGGTGCCATTATCATATAATTATCATATTATATTATTATTATTATTATTATTATTATTATTATTATTATTATTAAAATAATTAAAAATATTTTTAATTGATAATTGATAAGTAATTTAATAATACATTAAATATTGATTTTATATAATTATAATAAAGATATTTTTTAAAATTAGTATAATTATGCATTATTACTTAAATGCTAGTTATAGTATAATTATAATAAAGATATTTTTATAAAAGAAACTTAGAAGCGAAAATAATACATTCATTTTAATGGGAAAATAAATTCAAAAAGAATCGATACCTCATTTTTATTAATTAAAAAAAATTCAATTTTAATATATCAAGTACATAGATATCGATCAACTTTGCAGCTGATATAAGTTGTTAAAATTTTGATAATTTCGAAAATTCACACAAACACAATCAAATGCATATTGAATACACATCAATTATATCGATTTTAAGTCAATCTAAATTATACTACAATATATTCTTGTCTCATTAATTGTATAAACGAAATATTAATATACATTTTATTATCACTATCAATAAGATATGATCAAGATAACTTTTAAAAACAAAATATATAATAAATTTTCTTACTTATTTTGCCATAATACCAACGAGATATGTATATTAATGTCAACAACATAAATTATAAAAGAAAAAATATAAATATTTTAAAATTAAATATTTTAATAAATAATCAATTTATTTTATCTATTTATTAAAAAAAAATAAATGTTTAATCATGTAATATATTCAATCTCTTGCTGTAATAGGGTAATATCATTTATATTCCAAAAATTAAAATAAAATGTTAATGAATAATTTTTTTAGAAAACAACGCATGCTAATTGGATTATATGATTATGTAATATGTATTGATCAATTACTTCTCGAGCCGTTAACACCTAAGAGATCCTATAGAATGAAATGTTTTGGAATTTCGTTGGGATTATTATTTTTTACTCTAAATTTGAACGGATGAATCGCATTATTATTTAAAGAATTCGCCAGAAAATTAGATTGTGTAGCGGAAGTAACAATAATAATATTAGAGAATCTAGGATAATATGAATTTAAATTTAAATTAAGATATTTTTCTTTTTTAAAAAAAAGATATAATATATATATATAAAGCATTAAGGCCGTGCTTTTTTTGCTCTATCTATTATCTTTGTTTGTTATCCAAAAAATTATTCTTAAACTTTCTTTTGTTACGGAGATTATATATTACCGTGGCATTTGAGATTTTTCAGTGATTTGGATGATTACAGAAATGTTAAATAGTTCTTTTCTTGTTAGTAATGACGTGAATGTTAGTACTTTTCAAAATTTTCCCATGATTAGCAACACTGAATTCCTTGAAGGCGATAACATGATAATGATAATGTTTACCAGGAGTTGGAGGACAGAATATTTCGTAGAGTGGTCTAATGATGAATAGAGGTTATTGGAAGAGAGTTTTGCCATTTATTATTATTGTTATCTAGATCATTTTTTTAAATTGTAATTAGTTAGTCATTTTAGCATATGTCAATTAGAATTTATAGAATTTGTCTAATTTTTTATGAAATTTAAATTTTTAAGTCATTATCATAGTATTCAAAAATATATAAAAGTATATAAAAATACATCGACGATAAGCATGACTTCTTTAATATTGTTGGCAGTAATGACCATTATTATCATCAGAAATATATAGATACATGAAAATAAGTCATATTTAATAATGATTTTTTATTATAAATTAAAAAAATCATTATTTTTCTAATAAAAATATAATTTATTTCTGTGTACTCCTATATACTCTGGAGACGATGATAATAGTTGTCTATTATAAAGTTTTAGAATTTAAATTAGTTATTTTTTTTAGAATTTGAAGTGAAGTTCATCGGATTAGACGAACTCTAGTGGATGCGAAGAATTTACTCCAAATAAAAAAAATTGTATTTAAAAAATTAAAGTTAAAAAATAGAATTTTAAAAAATAATTTTTTTTATTTTATTTCAGTAAAAAATTTTTACATTTACTCTTAATAGAAAATAATCTAGCTAACAATTATTTTGTAATATTGCTTTAGAATATATAGAGACTATTAGAACACATGCACTTGTAATAGATTTTGTAATATAGGAGATTCTACGTTATCAACAACTAACTTGATATATATTTTATTTTTCTGTGTCTTATAATATATTTTGTAGCACTCTGAATTTCTGATATATGATGATAATCATAAGTCCAAATAAATTTGTATATTCTATTTTGGTTGTTAACATGTAATACTACTTATTTTTAATTCATTATTAATGCATAACAAGTATACTGGTGAGGAATTTTCCCCCAAGTATCTCTACATTGCTGCTAGGTTGAGGAATAAAACCACTTTTAGGTTGATACAAGTATAAACTCCGTTCCACATATCTATTATTTATTTATCAACAGCAGTTATCTAAATATCATTTTTTTTATTTAAGTGAGTTAGTCCGCAATTTTCAGCTAACTATATAATTTTTTATAAAATTTGCTTAATTCCAATAAACTTCATTTTAATTTTTTTCAAAATCCACAAAATTCAAATTTTTAAGTCATTATCATGTATTCAAAAATACATAGGAGTACACAAAAATACACGGATAACAAGTATAACCTCTTCAACAGTATTGGCGACAATGACCACCATTATTATCGTCTCTAGAAATACACAGATACAAAGGATTTTTTCTCATTATAAATTAAAAAAATATTATTTTCTCAATAAAAATATGACTTATTCCTGTGTACTCTTATGTACTCCTATGTACTCCGGAGACGATGATAATAGTTGCCATTGTCTATTGTGAAGCTTAAGAATTTGAGTTAGTATTTTTTTTAGAATTTGAAGTCAAGTTTGCCCGGGGTTAAGTGAACTCTATAAAAATTAAAATTATAGACTTCTCCTAGGACGACAAACTTGCTTTGAATAAAAAAAATCGTATTTGAAAAATTAAAGCTAAAAAATTGGGTTTTAGAAAATAATAATTTTTTATTTTATTTTAAAAAAATTTCATTTCTCTAATTTCAAAGATTTTTTTAACTTTTTTTTTTCATTTTGATATATTTTTATTGTGACACTTTACTTTTTTACTATTTGAGTGAGTGTGTTAGCGATTTTTGCCGTGTGATTTGAATAAATTTAAAAAGAAAATCCGATTCAAAGTATATAATTTATTGCAATTTAATTTGGATTGATTTGATTTTATTTTTGAATTCAATCTAATTCAATTCAAACTACAGTTTAACTACACATCCAAATCTTTTTGATAATCAAATTTAATCTAAGTTGGCTTAAACTCAATAAAAATCACTTTCATTACACCAGAGTTTACACATGTGCGCTTCACTAACGCAACATATCCTTCTTCGTCTTCATGTTCCTTCTTCTTATTCGCATTATTCCTTTTTATTCTTCGCATTCCTCCTTCTTCATCTTCACATTCTTTCTTCTTCTTTTTCACGTTCTTCCTACTTCTTTGCGTTCTTTGTTCTTCTTCTTCGTATTTCTCCTTCTTCTTTGTCCCAATCCTTATTTTTCTTCGCGTGATTTCTCTCGATTATCGTTCTTTTATTCCTGTTATTATTGTTACGTTTTTTCTTTTTCTTCTTTTAATTGAGGTTTATTTGGATTCAGAAATGAATTCAATGTGTTTTTGTTGATGATTAAGTGTTTTTGATTGCTTGTTTAAAACTGAACTAATTTCGGTTCATTTGTGTGTTAATTGAGATTCACTTAATGCTACTAATAAGTATTGACCAAATTTTTTATTCCTTAAGTAATTTCGGTTCATTTTACTTTAATTGAGGTTCATTTGGATCCATAAATGAATTGGATGTATTTTTGTTGATGATTGAATATTTTTTACTACTTGTTCAAAACTGAACTAATTTCGGTTTATTTGATACTGCTGTAAGTATTGACCAAGGTTTTTATTTCTTAAGTAATTTTGGTTCATTTCTTAGTTTATTTGAGGTTCATTTGGATTCAGAAATGAATTCGATGTGTTTTTGTTGATCATTGAATCTTTTTGACTGCTTATTCAAAATTGAACTAATTAAATAGAATGGAGTGGAATCTAATGCAACTATTGAATAAAGTGATAATAAATAATTTTATTCTTTTTTACTAAAAAATTTGGTCAATATATATCAGCAGCATCAAGTGGACCTCAATTAACACACAAATGAACCGAAATTAGTTCAGTTTTGAACAAGTAGTAAAAAAGATTCAATAATCAATAAAAACACATCCAATTTATTTCTGGATTCAAATGAATCTTAATTAAACAAAGAAATGAACCAAAATTAATTAAGAAATAAAAAATTTGGTCAATACTTATCAGCAGCATCAAGTGAACTTCAATTAACACACAAATGAACCGAAACAAACTAAGAAATGAATCGAAATTATTTAATGAATAAAGATGTTAGCAAAATATTGGTGTTGTTGGTAATGATGATAGCGAAAGAGAAAGATAACGAAAAAAGAAAATAAGAAGAAGAAGACACATCATCAGAGAAGGAGGAGAATGAGGAGAAGGAGGAGAAGAAGAAGAACCTGCGTGTGGAAATTTGAAATATAATAAAAAAGAAGAAGGAGGAGGAGGAAACGGAAAAGGAGAAGGCGCGTGATTTGAAAAGCAATTATAACAATTTGGTTAGACTTGATTAAATATTTTGCTTGAATGTAAAATTTTATTCTTCAAACTACTGTGGTTTGAATTAGATTGCTTTCTTTCATTTTTTAAAAAATAAACATTTAAGATTTTATTATTAAAGGAAAAAAAACTTTAGATTGATAAAATAAATAAATGAATCTTATTTTATATTTATAAAATACCCATTAAATAATAATAATAATAATAATAATAATAATAATAATAATAATAATAATAATAAGATAAAAATGTGCAACAAACTAAACATATTATATATAAAATTTAAATTTAATAATAAAATAATAATATTAAATCTTATTTTACAATTTAGATTGCATTAGTTCAGATTTGAGAAATTGATCTGAAATTCAATTCAATCTATATAACTTGTTAAAAATAAAATTCAATCTAATTCAAATTAATGTAGTTTTGATAAATTTTTGTTTTGAATTGGATTGAAATAATGATTTAGCTTGGATCAATTTAGATTTAAAGATCCAATGTTTGTATCATGCAAAGATACAAAGAATTCCTGAAAGTTTTTCTATTTTTTGAGACATATAAACTAAAAGTATCACCCATCATCTATCCCAAAAGAAAAAATACTTTTTGTTAAAAAAGGATAAAGTTTGTATCACAAATGCAACAAAAATAATTAATAAATATTATATTTTTTATAAATTATTAAAAATTTTTTTGTATTTAACAAATAATTTATTCATTTGATCCAAATTTTTATAATAAGGTTTGAATATAATTTTTTTAAATTAAAAAATTGTCATTTACAGTAAATTTTTTTTAATAAAATTCACTTGATATAAAATTACTAAATTTTAATGATAAAAAATTTTATTTTAGAATATATATTTAATATATAATTATTTTGTTGTATTTTTAAATTTTTCAAAAATTTATTTACCAATCATATGCTTTGTTTTATTTTTGTTAATAATATGAACTTTTAGATATTATTTTGATAGTATACTCATTAAAAAAATAAGAATAAGTCTTACTGATACTAGTATAAAATAATTACAATAAAATGTAGAATCTATTTTATTAAAGAGTATTTAAATCTAAATTTAACAATAAGATTTGCTAAATATATTTTTAATAAAAGGTTAAACAATTTTTCACAAAAAACTACCAAAATTGCCGTAATTTTTTTAAAATGCTGATAAAAATATTATTTACTTTTAATAGCAACAAAAATATTTTCAAAATATTAAAAAAAGGATAAAATTATTTTTAAAATAGTGTAAAACACAACAAAAATAAGAAAAAATATTTTAAAAAATATGGACCAAATTTGGTAATATACTTTTTTTAAATAGAAAAACTAATGTCTAGTAGATACTTACAAATTTAATAATAAAAAAGTATACAAAAAAAAAAAAGTAAACTTAACAAAAAAGTATATGTCTTGTTTAATCAGAACAATATTTTTTTATAAAAATGTTATTTGTACATCAAAATTAATCACTAAAATTATCCATCAATGTATTTATATGTAAATATATGTATAGTTTAATTTATTTTTAATGTGTATTCATATTTTAACATATATTTTATACTAATAACTAATTTTAGTCACTAATTTTAATATACACATGACATAACTCAATTTTTTAACATACGCAAAACAATATTTTAATATAAGAATATAACCAAATAAATTGCAACCAAGTTCGACCAAATTTTGTATTAAGCGCCTTATTACTAAAGTTTGTTTTCTCTCTTTTGTTCTTTCATTTAATTCAGGCATTTTCTTTTCTTTTTTTTTTTGGCTCTTCGTTTTTTCTTTTTTCCTTCTTCTGTTACACTTTTTACGTTTTCTTTCTTTCTTTCTATTTTGCAAAACTGAATGAAAAAAAATAAAGAACTAAAATAGAAAAAATTAAAAAATAAGAAAGAAAAATGGCATAAATGAAAAATACAGAAATTCTTTAATAATAAATCCAGAAATTTGTATTTTGTAAAAAAATTTATGTTTTTGTAGTTTTTAACAAATTTTTTGTATGAGATCGATAAATAGTATGTCAATTTTCAACACAGTTGAGTAAGCAGAAAAATTCTATAAAAATTTCTGTGTTTTATCTATTTTTATTATGCATAAAACTTTTTTTTAATATATATTTCTGTGGTTTTGTTCAAACCTTTATTTATTATTTTTTTATACATAGCACATCGATTTCTTAGTTTTCAATTGCTTTTTGTAATGGTGGATACTTCTATAAAAATTCTGTAATTATGTTCGCGCAAAGATGTTTTTTTATTATTATTATTAGATGATAGATTATAGAATTTGATTTTGGTATATTATAAAAACTTTATTTTTATCTAAAAAAGTTATTATTCCCTTTAAATCATTACTTTTTTTCATAAATAATATTTTTAATAGTATGGCCAAACAATCATCTTCAAAATAACTAAGAATTTTAGTTGAAGAAAAAGGAAAAGAGACATTAAAAAAAAAAGGGTTAGTTGGACTTATTATAAAAATAATTTATTTATTTAACATTTTTTTTATTTTTAATAGGCCCTTACGATGACGATTGATATCAATCGGTTCCAATTTATTCCTAGGGAGTCTAACTACTTTGTTAATATATATCTCAAAATCATTCAAAATGCATCAAAGAAAGTTGTAAATGAGGTTATTATGAGATACAATTAATATAGTTATTTGGTGGGTTATATCTAGCTATTCTGCGATGTTACGGTGATGTAAAAATAATCATCGGTCATGTTTACAAAGCATGATCATAAAATGGACCTAATGTCATGTTTAGCAAGTGCAATGATTTAGTGAACGCAAAGTAGGGATAAGATAATTGTAGCTTAAAAGTATATTTGTAAAACATCACGATATGACCATGGTCGATAACCATAATATAAACTTAAAAATAGTGGCCATATAGTTATAGTCACGTTTTTTTTTATCTATAATCACAGTTTTTAAATGTTACGAAAAAAATGTTGTAATATATATTAGCTCTATCCAAATTATTTACTTCACAGCAATATCTATGCCATTGCTTGACAAATTAAAATTTCAAAAATATTGTAGTTTTTTTTTTTTTCATTATTACCGAAGATATTGAAAAGAGAGGGATGAAATCAAATACGAAATCCTAAACTCAAATGGATATAGTTTCGTTCTTGATACCAAAGACTTTCAACTGGATATGATTTATTAATTTTCATCTTTTGTCTTGACACATCTTTTATTCCGATACTTTGAATTATATGATGGCAAAACATAGTTTTTTTTTTGTTTAATTATCCTAACGGTTCTATAATTTTATCGAATTTTTAATTAGATTCTTATACTTTTTACTTTTTTGATTGGATTCTTATAATATATTAAATTTTGTAAATAAGTCCTTACCATCATAACAAAAATGTTAAAATTATATGAATATTCCGTTAAACAAATCGAATATACCATACAAAAAGTCAAAAAAATCTCAATGATAACATTCCTTACTTTTTAAATTCCAAAAAACCTCTATCCTTTCCCTTTTCGCCTCTAGCATCTTGCTCCCTTCCATCCCCTTTTGCCTCACATCCAATTTCCCTCGCCTTTAGCCTCGTTTTGCTCCAGCTCTACTGTCTCTAAGACCCAAAACTTTTGAAAAGTCTTATTATGATCAAGTCTCAAATTATATAGTTATCTATAAATTTAATTTTAGAAATAATTTTATTAAAGATAATTAAAGCAAGTTTTGATTAATTGAATTTAAAATAAATTAAGATTATTATCCAATTTTACAATTATTAAATTATTTTCTAAATCTAAATTATAAAGTTGGTAGTTATGAAATAATAAGAATTTTACATAATTTAGACTAAATAATTAATATTTTAAAATATGAATACCGCTATTTTAAAAAATAAAGAAATTAAGTATATTATTTCTAATATTTGGATTTGAACATTTTATTGGAAATAATTTGTGAAATTGATGAACAAATAGTATTTTTATACATTATTATTGTTAGATTAAAATTTATTTCTAATTACTATATTATCCCTACTTTTATTTGAAATTACAAAACTACCCCTAAACATATTTTTACTCAAAACCCTAATCCCCTCTAACCCTAATAGCCACCGCAGCCCTTCCCCCAAATCAAACAGCAGCCACGCTGCAACAAGAAAGAAAAGAGAAACAGAAGGGGGGGAGAAGAGAGGCGGGGAGGAGAGGGAAGAGGGAGGACGGCGCCGGCGGGCGCCACTGCCAAAATAGCGGCGAGGTTTGTAGCAACTCTAATTGCCGAAACTTCATGCTGAGGTTTGTAGCACAAATTGCTATAGGATTAAGTTTCGGTTGTTATATATCGTGATTAGAGTTGCTGTGGTTACTACGAAAGTGGCTTGGAGTTGAGACTGCGGTTGCCGTTATTTCGGGTTGAGAGAAAAGGTCCTATGACGCGTTTGGTTTTTTTGTTCGACGTATTGAGGTAGGGGGTTTTCGAAAATCTTGATTTCATAATTTGGAATTGTTATAAATAGATACCGATGTGAGAAATACATTTTTTAGTGATTGTACAAGTCTTATGTATTGTCTGGCTATTTTGGATGAATGTGATTATATGTTTGATTGGGTTATTGTTTAGCTTTGATAAATTGGTTGTTGCCAAACTGTTCTTTAAAGTTTTAGAAATGAGTTTAATCAGTTGATAAAGATTGATGTTTAGATGACTTTTGATTATTGTTTGGTTTTGATAAATGGGTTGTTGCTGAACTGTTTCTTTAAAGTTTTGGAAACGAGTTTAATCGGTTGATAATGACTTGATCTTGAGGCGATTTCCTTGGGATATGAAAATGAGGTGAATATTGGATTCAGTTTGCTTTTAAACTGATTTTTTGGTTTTGGACCGATGAAAAGGATTGTGGATTGGTTTGGATGGGACTCGTAAAAGG
The DNA here is from genome assembly GCF_003086295.3 of Arachis hypogaea. NCBI lineage: Eukaryota > Viridiplantae > Streptophyta > Magnoliopsida > Fabales > Fabaceae > Arachis > Arachis hypogaea. The sequence goes on from NC_092045.1 coordinate 18,363,272, forward strand.
GTGGCAGAGTCCAAGTGTTAGAGGAGGTGCTGCCGAAATTTTGGTAGAATACAGGACTTTATTGAAATGTTATTTGGAAAAATTATGAGTTAAAGACTTCTACAGTTCTACTATTTTATTTGAATTATTAAGAAAGGGATGACTTATGCTTTTGAAATGAATTATTAAAAAGGAAATTTTGATTTGGTCTTGTTTCTTAAGAAAAATACTGTATCTCTTTTGGGAGCAAGTTATTTAGATGAAACTTATGTTTTAAGGCTGTTTTAAATGTGAAAAGGGTTATGTCTTTAATTTGACTTGAGGGCTTCGATTGGAGGAATTTCAGTGACTTTGAATGAACTTGAACGTCTATTGACAAGTTTCATTTTAAAATATTTTGAAAAAGTTTTAAGTACTCTTTGAATTCTGAATCTTTGCAAGACTAAAACAATTTTTGAGCAGTTTGAAATGCTTTAAAATTTATCATGGGGTTGAAGCTGGTTTTGTTTAAGTAAAGGAAATGGCTTTGAAAGGAGTAACTGATTACATGACTTAGTTTGGCTTAGATTCTATTTTTATTACTCAAATCAAGAAGCCAAGGTTTTAAAGATTTTAAGCGAACTTGAGAAAATGAGTTATGTTAATCTCCCCTAAAGACTTGAGACTCTATCGAGGGACTTTTGTTATAAAATCCCATTGTTGGATGTACAATTTTGAATGTTTCAAAATAAATCTTCAATTTGCCATGGTTTTGGAAGTTTTGGAAAGAGGATGTCGGGGGTGGTGGTGGACGAAATTGTGATCACTACAACTTCGCACAACTAACCAGCAAGTGTACTGGGTCGTCCAAGTAATAAACCTTACGCGAGTAAGGGTCGATCCCACAGAGATTGTTGGTATGAAGCAAGCTATGGTCACCTTGTAAATCTTAGTCAGGCAAACTCAAATGGTTATGGGTGATATACGAATAAAACATAAAGATAAAGATAGAGGTACTTATGCAATTCATTGGTGGGAATTTCAGATAAGCGTATGGAGATGCTTGGTCCCTTCCGTCTCTCTGCTTTCCTACTGTCTTCATCCAATCCTTCTTACTCCTTTCCATGGCAAGCTGTATGCAAGGGTTTCACCGTTGTCAGTGGCTACCTCTCATCCTCTCAGTGGAAATGTTCAACGCACCCTGTCACGGCACGGCTATCCATCTGTCGGTTCTCAATCAGGCCGGAATAGAATCCAGTGATTCTTTTGCGTCTGTCACTAACGCCCCGCCCTCAGGAGTTTGAAGCTCGTCACAGTCATTCAATCATTGAATCCTACTCAGAATACCACAGACAAGGTTTAGACCTTCCGGATTCTCTTGAATGCCGCCATCAGTTCTAGCTTATACCACGAAGATTTCGGTTAAAGAATCCAAGAGATATCCACCCAATCTAAGGTAGAACGGAGGTGGTTGTCAGGCACATGTTCATAGGTGAGAATGATGATGAGTGTCACGGATCATTACATTCATCAAGTTGAAGAACAAATGATATCTTAGAACAAGAACAAGCGGAATTGAATAGAAGAACAATAGTAATTGCATTAATACTCGAGGTACAGCAGAGCTCCACACCTTAATCTATGGTGTGTAGAAACTCCACCGTTGAAAATACATAAGAATAAGGTCTAGGCATGACCGAATGGCCAGCCTCCCAATGATCAAAAGATCTAAAGATCAAAAGATTCCAAAGATCAGAAGATGAAAATACAATAGTAAAAGGTCCTATATATAGAGAACTAGTAGCCTAGGGTGTACAGAGATGAGTAAATGACATAAAAATCCACTTCCGGGCCCACTTGGTGTGTGCTTGGGCTGAGCATTGAAGCATTTTCGTGTAGAGACTCTTCTTGGAGTTAAACGCCAGCTTTGGTGCCAGTTTGGGCGTTTAACTCCCATTCTTGTGCCAGTTCCGGTGTTTAACGCTGGGAATTCTGAGGGTGACTTTGAACGCCGGTTTGGGCCATCAAATCTTAGGCAAAGTATGGACTATCATATATTTCTGGAAAGCCCAGGATGTCTACTTTCCAACGCCGTTGAGAGCGCGCCAATTGGGTTTCTGTAGCTCCAGAAAATCCACTTCGAGTGCAGGGAGGTCAGAATCCAACAGCATCTGCAGTCCTTTTTAGTCTCTGAATCAGATTTTTGCTCAGGTCCCTCAATTTCAGCCAGAAAATACCTGAAATCACAGAAAAACACACAAACTCATAGTAAAGTCCAGAAAAGTGAATTTTAACTAAAAACTAATAAAAATATACTAAAAACTAACTAGATCATACTAAAAACATACTAAAAACAATGCCAAAAAGCGTACAAATTATCCGCTCATCACAACACCAAACTTAAAGTGTTGCTTGTCCTCAAGCAACTAAAAATCAAATAAGATAAAAAGAAGAGAGTATGCGATGAATTCCAAAAAACATCTATGAAGATCAGTATTAATTAGATGAGCGGGACTTTTAGCTTTTTGCCTCTGAATAGTTTTGGCATCTCACTCTATCCTTTGAAATTCATAATGATTGGCTTCTTTAGGAACTCAGAATCCAGATAGTGTCATTGATTCTCCTAGTTAAGTATGATGATTCTTGAACACAGCTACTTATTGAGTCTTGGCCGTGGCCCAAAGCACTCTGTCTTCCAGTATTACCACCGGATACATACATGTCACAGACACATAATTGGGTGAACCTTTTCAGATTGTGACTCAGCTTTGCTAGAGTCCCCAATTAGAGGTGTAAGCACACTCTTTTTGCCTTGGATCACAACTTTATTTCTTTCTTTTTCTTTCTTTTTCTTTCCTTTTCTCTTTCTTTTTCTTTCTTTTTTTCGAAATTTTTTTTTGTATTCACTGCTTTTTCTTGCTTCAAGAATCATTTTAATGATTTTTCAGATCCTCAGTAACATGTCTCCTTTTTCATCATTCTTTCAAGAGCCAACATTCATGAACCACAAATTCAAGATACATATGCACTGTTTAAGCATACATTCAGAAAACAAAAGTATTGCCACCACATCAAAATAATTAAACTGTTATAAAATTCAAAATTCATGCAATTCTTCTCTTTTTCAATTAAGAACATTTTTCATTCAAGAAAGGTGATGGATTCATAGTACATTCATAACTTTAAGGCATAGACACTAAGACACTAATGATCACAAGACACAAACATAGATAAACATAAGCATAATTTTTGAAAAACAGGAAAATAAAGAACAAGGAAATTAAAGAACGGGTCCACCTTAGTGATGGCGGCTTGTTCTTCCTCTTGAAGATCCTATGGAGTGCTTGAGCTCCTCAATGTCTCTTTCTTGTCTTTGTTGCTCCTCTCTCATGATTCTTTGATCTTCTCTAATTTCATAGAGGAGAATGGAATGTTCTTGATGCTCCACCCTTAGTTGTCCCATGTTGGAACTTAATTCTCCTAGGGAGGTGTTTAGTTGCTCCCAATAGTTTTGTGGAGGAAAGTGCATCCCTTGAGGCATCTCAGGGATTTGATGATGAGAGGGGTCTCTTGTTTGCTCCATCCTCTTCTTAGTGATAGGCTTGTCCTCATCAATGGGGATGTCTCCCTCTATGTCAACTCCAACTGAATAACAGAGGTGACAAATGAGATGAGAAAAGGCTAACCTTGCCAAGGTAGAGGACTTGTCCGCCACCTTATAGAGTTCTTGGGATATAACCTCATGAACTTCTACTTCTTCTCCAATCATGATGCTATGGATCATGATAGCCCGGTCTATAGTAACTTCGGACCGGTTGCTAGTGGGAATGATTGAGCGTTGGATAAACTCCAACCATCCTCTAGCCACGGGCTTGAGGTCATGCCTTCTTAATTGAACCGGCTTTCCTCTTGAATCTCTCTTCCATTGGGCGCCCTCTTCACAGATGTCTATGAGGACTTGGTCCAACCTTTGATCAAAGTTGACCCTTCTAGTGTAAGGATGTTCATCTCCTTGCATCATGGGCAAGTTGAATGCCAACCTTACATTTTCCGGACTAAAATCCAAGTATTTCCCCCGAACCATAGTAAGCCAATTCTTTGGATCCGGGTTCACACTTTGATCATGGTTCTTGGTGATCCATGCATTAGCATAGAACTCTTGAACCATTAAGATTTCGACTTGTTGAATGGGGTTGGTAAGAACTTCCCAACCTCTTCTTCGGATCTCATGTCGGATCTCCGGATATTCACTCTTTTTGAGTTTGAAAGGGACCTCGGGGATCACCTTCTTCAAGGCCACAACTTCATAGAAGTGGTCTTGATGCACCCTTGAGATGAATCTCTCCATCTCCCATGACTCGGAGGTGGAAGCTTTTGCCTTCCCTTTCCTCTTTCTAGAGGTTTCTCCGGCCTTGGATGCCATAAATGGTTATGGAAAAACAAAAAGCAATGCTTTTACCACACCAAACTTAAAAGGTTTGCTCGTCCTCGAGCAAAAGAAGAAAGAAGAGAGTAGAAGAAGAAGAAATGAAGGAGATGGGGGGCTTTGTGGTTCGGCCAAAGGAGGAGAAAGAGTGTTTATGTTGTGTGAAAATGAAGGAGTGAAGATGGGTTTATATAGGAGTGGGGGGAGGGTGATGGTTCGGTCATGTATGGGAGGGTTTGGGTGGGAAAGTGGTTTGAATTTGAATGGTGAGGTAGGTGGGGTTTTATGAAGGATGGATGTGAGTGGTGAAGAGAAAGATGGGATTTGATAGGTGAAGGGTTTTTGGGGAAGAGGAGTTGAGGTGATTGGTGAATGGGTGAAAAAGAGAGAGAATGGTGGGGTAGGTGGGGATTCTGTGGGGTCCACAGATCCTGAGGTGTCAAGGAAAAGTCATCCCTGCACCAAGTGGCGTGCAAAAATGCATTCTGAGCCAATTCTGGCGTTAAACGCCGGGCTGGTGCCCATTTCTGGCGTTTAACGCCAAGTTCTTGCCCTTTACTGGCGTTTAACGCCAGTCTGGTGCCCCTTTCTGGCGTTAAACGCCCAGAATGGTGCCAGACTAGGCGTTAAACGCCCATCTGCTAGCCTTACTGGCGTTTAAACGCCAGCAGGATCTTCCTCCAGGGTGTGCTGTTTTTCTTTCTGTTTTTCATTCTATTTTTACTTTTTCAATTGATTTTGTGACTTCTCATGATCATCAACCTACATAAAACATAAAATAACAAAGGAAAATAGATAAAATATAACATTGGGTTGCCTCCCAACAAGCTCTTCTTTAATGTCAGTAGCTTGACAGTGGGCTCTCATGGAGCCTCAGAAATGCTCAGAGCAATGTTGGAACCTCCCAAACACCAAACTTAGAGTTTGAATGTGGGGGTTCAACACCAAACTTAGAAGTTGGTTGTGGCCTCCCAACACCAAACTTAGAGTTTGACTGTGGGGGCTCTGTTTGGCTCTGTTTTGAGAGAAGCTCTTCATGCTTCCTCTCCATGATGACAGAGGGATATCCTTGAGCCTTAAACACCAAGGATCCTTCATTCACTTGAATGATCAATTCTCCTCTGTCAACATCAATCACAGCCTTTGCTGTGGCTAGGAAGGGTCTGCCAAGGATGATGGATTCATCCATGCACTTCCCAGTCTCTAGGACTATGAAATCAGCAGGGATGTAATGGTCTTCAACTTTTACCAGAACATCCTCTACAAGTCCATAAGCTTGTTTTCTTGAGTTGTCTGCCATCTCTAGTGAGATTTTTGCAGCTTGCACCTCAAAGATTCCTAGCTTCTCCATTACAGAGAGAGGCATGAGGTTTACACTTGATCCTAGGTCACACAAGGCCTTCTTGAAGGTCATGGTGCCTATGGTACAAGGTATTGAAAACTTCCCAGGATCTTGTCTCTTTTGAGGTAATTTCTGCCTAGACAAGTCATCCAGTTCTTTGGTGAGCAAAGGGGGTTCATCCTCCCAAGTCTCATTCCCAAATAACTTGTCATTTAGCCTCATGATTGCTCCAAGGTATTTAGCAACTTGCTCTTCAGTGACATACTCATCCTCTTCAGAGGAAGAATACTCATCAGAGCTCATGAATGGCAGAAGTAAGTCCAATGGAATCTCTATGGTCTCATTTTGAACCTCAGATTCCCATGGTTCCTCATTGGGGAACTCATTGGAGGCCAGTGGACGTCCATTGAGGTCTTCCTCAGTGGCGTTCACTGCCTCTTCCTCCTCTCCAAATTCGGCCATGTTGATGGCTTTGCACTCTCCTTTTGGATTTTCTTCTGTATTGCTTGGAAGAGTACTAGGAGGGAGTTCAGTAATTTTCTTGCTCAGCTGACCCACTTGTCCTTCCAAGTTTCTAATGGAGGACCTTGTTTCAGTCATGAAGCTTTGAGTGGTTTTGATTAGATCAGAGACCATGGTTGCTAAGTCAGAGGTATTCTGCTTAGAACTCTCTGTCTGTTGCTGAGAAGATGATGGAAAAGGCTTGCCATTGCTAAACCCGTTTCTTCCACCATTATTATTGTTGAAACCTTGTTGAGGTCTCTGTTGATCCTTCCATGAGAAATTTGGATGATTTCTCCATGAAGGATTATAGGTGTTTCCATAGGGTTCTCCCATGTAATTCACCTCTTCCATTGAAGGGTTCTCAGGATCATAAGCTTCTTCTTCAGATAAAGCCTCCTTAGTACTACCTGGTGCATTTTGCACTCCAGACAGACTTTGAGAAATCATATTGATTTGCTGAGTCAATATTTTGTTCTGAGCCAATATGGCATTCAGAGTGTCAATCTCAAGAACTCCTTTCTTCTGATTTGTCCCATTGTTCACAGGATTCCTTTCAGTAGTGTACATGAATTGGTTATTTGCAACCATTTCAATTAGTTCTTGAGCTTCTGTAGGCGTCTTCTTCAGATGAAGAGATCCTCCAGCAGAGCTATCCAAAGACATCTTGGACAGTTCAGACAGACCATCATAGAAAATACCTATGATGCTCCATTCAGAAAGCATGTCAGAGGGACACTTTCTGATTAATTGTTTGTATCTTTCCCAAGCTTCATAGAGGGATTCTCCTTCCTTCTGTCTGAAGGTTTGGACTTCCACTCTAAGCTTACTCAATTTTTGAAGTGGAAAGAACTTTGCCAAGAAGGCATTGACTAGCTTTTCCCAAGAGTTCAGGCTTTCTTTAGGTTGTGAGTCCAACCATGTCCTAGCTCTGTCTCTTACAGCAAAAGGGAATAGCATAAGTCTGTAGACCTCAGGGTTAACCCCATTAGTCTTGACAGTGTCACAGATTTGCAAGAACTCAGCTAAGAACTGATGAGGATCTTCCAATGGAAGTCCATGGAACTTGCAATTGTGTTGCATTAGAGAAACTAATTGAGGCTTAAGCTCAAAGTTGTTTGCTCCAATGGCAGGGATAGAGATGCTTCTCCCATAGAAGTCAGGAGTAGGTGCAGTAAAGTCACCCAGCACCTTCCTTGCATTGTTGGCATTGTTGTTGTTTTCGGCTGCCATGTGTTCTTCTTCTTTGAAGATTTCTGTTAGGTCCTCTACAGAGAATTGTGCCTTAGCTTCTCTTAGTTTTCACTTCAAGGTCCTTTCAGGTTCAGGGTCAGCCTCAACAAGAATGCTTTTGTCTTTGCTCCTGCTCATATGAAAGAGAAGAGAACAAGAAAATATGGAATCCTCTATGTCACAGTATAGAGATTCCTTGAGGTGTCAGAGGAAAAGAAAAATAGAAGGCAGAAGTAGAAGATTCGAACTTATCAAGAAAGATGGAGTTCAAATTGTGCATTAATGAATAGTGTTAGTCCATAAATAGAAGGAGGTGAGAAGAGGGGAAGTAATTTTCGAAAATTAAGTAAAAGATTTTGAAAACATTTTGAAAAACACTAATTGATTTTCGAAAATAAGAGTGGGAAAGAAATCAAGTGACTTTTGAAAAAGATTTTGATTGAAAAACTATTTTGAAAAAGATGTGATTAAAAAGATATGATTGGTAAAACATTTTAAAAAGATTTGATTTAAAAAATATAATGACTTGGCTATCAAGAAAAGATATGATTCAGACATTAAACCTTTCTCAACAGAAAAGGCAACATACTTGAAATGTTGAATCAAATCATTAATTGATAGCAAGTATTTTTGAAAATAGAAAGAAATTGATTTTGAAAAAGATTTGATTGAAAAGATTTGATTTGAAAAAGATTTGATTTTGAAAAATTTTGAAAACTTGAAAAAATTTGCATTAAAAACAGAATCTTCCCTCTTGTGCTATCCTGGCGTTAAACGCCCAGAATGGTGCACATTCTGGCGTTTAACGCCCAAAACTCTACCCTTTTGGGCGTTAAACGCCCAGCCAGGCACCCTGGCTGGCGTTTAAACGCCAGTTTGCCTTCTTCACTGGGCGTTTTGAACGCCCAGCTTTTTCTGTATAATTCCTCTGCAGTATGTTCTGAATCTTCAATTCTCTGTATTATTGACTTTAAAAGACACAAATTAAAAATATTTTTGGATTTTTAATAATGAGGAATAATCAAAATGCAACTAAAATCAAATAACAATGCATGTAAGACACCAAACTTAGCAGTTTGTATACTACTGACACTAATGAGAATGCATATGAGACACATAAACACTCAAGTCAATAGAATTCAAAGATCAGAGTAATGAAATCATCAAGAATAACTTGAAGATTAATGAAGACACATGCATGAATGCAAGAAGAACAGAAACATGCAATTGACACCAAACTTAACATGAGACTCTAGACTCAACAAGAAACATAAAATATTTTTTGGTTTTTATGATTTTGAAATTTTTTTTTGGATTTTTTTCGAAAATTAAGTGGAAAAGAAAATAAAGGTATCAAAATTCTTAATGAGAATTCCAGGAATCATGCAGTGTTAGTCTAAGACTCCGGTCCAGGAATTAGACATGGCTTCATAGCCAGCCAAGCTTTCAAAGAAAGCTCCGGTCCAAAACACTAGACATGGCCAATGGCCAGCCAAGCCTTAGTAGATCATTGCTCCAACAGCAAGATTGATAGAAATCAACAAGCTCTTGTGATGATAAGTTGAAACCTCGGTCCAATAAAATTAGACATGGCTTCACAGCCAGCCAGACTTCAACAGATCATCTTGAAACACTAGAATTCATTCTTAAGAACTCTGAAGAAAAATACCTAATCTAAGCAACAAGATGAACCGTCAGTTGTCCATACTCGAACAATCCCCGGCAACGGCGCCAAAAACTTGGTGGACGAAATTGTGATCACTACAACTTCGCACAACTAACCAGCAAGTGTACTGGGTCGTCCAAGTAATAAACCTTACGCGAGTAAGGGTCGATCCCACAGAGATTGTTGGTATGAAGCAAGCTATGGTCACCTTGTAAATCTTAGTCAGGCAAACTCAAATGGTTATGGGTGATATACGAATAAAACATAAAGATAAAGATAGAGATACTTATGCAATTCATTGGTGGGAATTTCAGATAAGCGTATGGAGATGCTTGGTCCCTTCCGTCTCTCTGCTTTCCTACTGTCTTCATCCAATCCTTCTTACTCCTTTCCATGGCAAGCTGTATGCAAGGGTTTCACCGTTGTCAGTGGCTACCTCTCATCCTCTCAGTGGAAATGTTCAACGCACCCTGTCACGGCACGGCTATCCATCTGTCGGTTCTCAATCAGGCCGGAATAGAATCCAGTGATTCTTTTGCGTCTGTCACTAACGCCCCGCCCTCAGGAGTTTGAAGCTCGTCACAGTCATTCAATCATTGAATCCTACTCAGAATACCACAGACAAGGTTTAGACCTTCCGGATTCTCTTGAATGCCACCATCAGTTCTAGCTTATACCACGAAGATTCCGGTTAAAGAATCCAAGAGATATCCACCCAATCTAAGGTAGAACGGAGGTGGTTGTCAGGCACACGTTCATAGGTGAGAATGATGATGAGTGTCACAGATCATCACATTCATCAAGTTGAAGAACAAGTGATATCTTAGAACAAGAACAAGCGGAATTGAATAGAAGAACAATAGTAATTGCATTAATACTCAAGGTACAGCAGAGCTCCACACCTTAATCTATGGTGTGTAGAAACTCCACCGTTGAAAATATATAAGAACAAGGTCTAGGCATGGCCGAATGGCCAGCCTCCCAATGATCAAAAGATCTAAAGATCAAAAGATTCCAAAGATCAGAAGATGAAAATACAATAGTAAAAGGTCCTATATATAGAGAACTAGTAGCCTAGGGTGTACAGAGATGAGTAAATGACATAAAAATCCACTTTCGGGCCCACTTGGTGTGTGCTTGGGCTGAGAATTGAAGCATTTTCGTGTAGAGACTCTTCTTGGAGTTAAACGCCAGCTTTGGTGCCAGTTTGGGCGTTTAACTCCCATTCTTGTGCCAGTTCCCGCGTTTAACGCTGGGAATTCTGAGGGTGACTTTGAACGCCGGTTTGGGCCATCAAATCTTGGGCAAAGTATGGACTATCATATATTTCTGGAAAGCCCAGGATGTCTACTTTCCAACGCCATTGAGAGCGTGCCAATTGGGTTTTTGTAGCTCCAGAAAATCCACTTCGAGTGCAGGAAGGTCAGAATCCAACAGTATCTGCAGTCCTTTTTAGTCTCTGAATCAGATTTTTGCTCAGGTCCCTCAATTTCAGCCAGAAAATACCTGAAATCACAGAAAAACACACAAACTCATAGTAAAGTCCAGAAAAGTGAATTTTAACTAAAAACTAATAAAAATATACTAAAAACTAACTAGATCATACTAAAAACATACTAAAAACAATGCCAAAAAGCGTACAAATTATCCGCTCATCAGGTGGCTTTGTTTTTGAAAAGGGAACTTACTTGAGTAAAAGTGGCTTATGAGCCTGAGATGATTTGAGGACTGGAAACTTTAAAGCCAAGGCTAAAAAGAGTTGAAATTTGATTTCAAAGTGAAGTAAATTGAGAACAAATGATTTATGGCTTAAACGATGATTTTATGAATTTGATGATGTTGGATGGTGGAAGTGCTATTTTGTTATGAGCCGGAATGGCTGTGTATGATAATGAATTATGGTTGATTGCGGAATATGTTATGAGTCGGATGGCTGACTATAAATTATGAATTTAAGCCGGATGGCTGAGATGAATGTTGATTTATGGCTGAGAATAAATGCATATATGCTGAGTATTGATATTGTGATTGTTGCACTTCTAATTATCTGAGATACGAGTTTTCCTGGGTAGTAGCAGCAGTTAGCCACCACGTGCTCCAGGTTGAGACTCGATACTCTGCTGACCCTATGTCATAAGTGTGGCCAGACACTGTGAAAGTTTCAGATGAGCTCGCCCTCGTGAATATACATCAGTGAGGGTATTGGATGTGAATTATGATTATGATTGTGAATAACTAGAGTTGGGGATAGACGGCAGAGGGACAGTCCAATGGTTAGCTACCAGGACATGTCGGGTTGGCTTTATAACCGACAAATGATATCATCAGCCACTAGGACAGGTGGTGCACGAAATTGCAATCACACTTTTGCAATCCCGCACAACTAACCAGCAAGTGCACTGGGTCGTCCAAGTAATACCTTACGTGAGTAAGGGTCGATCCCACGGAGATTGTCGGCTTGAAGCAAGCTATGGTTATCTTGTAAATCTTAGTCAGGATATCAGAAATTATCAGGATTGATTGTGAAAAGTAAAAGAACATGAAATAAGTACTTGTTTTGCAGTGATAGAGAATAGGTTGAGGTTTTGGAGATGCTACATCTTCTGAATCTCTGCTTTCCTACTGTCTTCTTCTTCAAACATGCAAGGCTCCTTCCATGGAAAGCTGTATGTAGGGTTTCACCGTTGTCAATGGCTACCTCCCATCCTCTCAGTGGAAATGTTCAACGCACCCTGTCACGGCACGGCTATCCATCTGTCGGTTCTCAATCAGGCCGGAATAGAATCCAATGATTCTTTTGCGTCTGTCACTAACGCCCCGCCTTCAGGAGTTTGAAGCTCCTCATAGTCATTCAATCATTGAATCCTACTCAGAATACCACAGACAAGGTTTAGACCTTCCGGATTCTCTTGAATGCCGCCATCAGTTCTAGCTTATACCACGAAGATTCTGATTAAAGAATTTAAGAGATATCTACTTAATCTAAGGTAGAACGGAGGTGGTTGTCAGGCACACGTTCATAGTTGAGAATGATGATGATTGTCACGGATCATCACATTCATCCGGTTTAAGAACAAGTAATATCTTAGAATGGAAGCAAGCATGATTGAATGAAAAACAGTAGTAATTGCATTAATCCATCAAGACACAGCAGAGCTCCTCACCCCCAACCATGGGGTTTAGAGACTCATGCTGTAGAAGATACAATGAGAAACGTCTAAAGTGTCATGAGGTACTGATACAATGTCAAAAGATCTATTAATAGTAAACTAGTAACCTAGGGTATACAGAAATGAGTAAATGACGTAAAAATCCACTTCTGGGTCCACTTGGTGTGTGCTTGGGCTGAGCATTGAAGCATTTTCGTGTAGAGACCTTTTCTGGAGTTAAACGCCAGTTTTTATGCCAGTTTGGGCGTTTAACTCCAAGTTTTATGCCAGTTCCGGCGTTTAACGCTGGAAATTCTGAGGGTGACTTTGAACGCCGGTTTGGGCTATCAAATCTTGGGCAAAGTATGGACTATCATATATTTCTGGAAAGCCCAGGATGTCTACTTTCCAACGCCGTTGAGAGCGCGCCAATTGGGCTTCTGTAGCTCCAGAAAATCCACCTCGAGTGCAGGGAGGTCAGAATCCAACAGCATCTGCAGTCCTTTTCAGTCTCTGAATCAGATTTTTGCTCAGGATCCTCAATTTTAGCCAGAAAATACCTGAAATCACAGAAAAACACACAAACTCATAGTAAAGTCCAGAAAAGTGAATTTTAACTAAAAACTAATAAAAATATACTAAAAACTAACTAGATCATACTAAAAACATACTAAAAACAATGCCAAAAAGCGTATAAATTATCCGCTCATCACAACACCAAACTTAAATTGTTGCTTGTCCCCAAGCAACTGAAGATCAAAATAGGATAAAAAGAAGAGAATATACTAAAGACTCCAAAATATCAAGGAAACTTAGCTCCAATTAGATGAGCGGGACTAGTAGCTTTTTGCCTCCGAATAGTTTTGGCATCTCACTCTATCCTTTGAAGTTCAGAATGATTGGCATCCATAAGAACTCAGAACTCAGATAATGTTATTGATTCTCCTAGTTAAGTATAATGATTCTTGAACATAGCTAGTGTATGAGTCTTAGCTGTGGCCCAAAGCACTCTGTCTTCCAGTATTACCACCGGATACATACATGCCACAGACACATAATTGGGTGAACCTTTTCAGATTGTGACCCAGCTTTGCTAGAGTCCCCAATTAGAGGTGTCCAGGGTTCTTAAGCACACTCTTTTTGCCTTGGATCACAACTTTATTTCTTTCTTTTTCTTTTTCTTTCTTTCTTCTCTTTTTTTTTCGAATTTTTTTTATATCCACTGCTTTTTCTTGCTTCAAGAATCAATTAGATGATTTTTTCAGATCCTCAATAACAGTTCTCTTTTTCCTCATTCTTTCAAGAGCCAACAATTTTTAACATTCTCAAAACAACAAATTCAAGAGACATATGCACTGTTCAAGCATTCATTCGAAAAACAAAAATTATTGTCACCACATCAAACTAATTCAACTAGTTTCAAGGATAAATTTCGAAATCCTGTACTTCTCGTTCTTTTGTGATTAAAGCATTTTTTTCATTTAAGAGAGGTGATGGATTCATAGGATATTCATAGCTTTAAGGCATGAATTTTAAATTCTATTAATTATGAATTAAAAACAAGACTCAAAAATAGATATAAGATTAGACTAGAAAATAAAAATAGAAAACAAAAATTTAAATAGGCTCCTAATGATAGAGGTTTTCACAGAGTTAGGACTCAACAACCTTGATTTTGAGAAGTGGATGCTCCCTCAACTTGAGATGAAAGCTTTTGGCGTTTCAACTCTTGGAGTTCACGCCCCTGCTTCTCTTGTTCCTTCAGCAATTTGCAGAGCATGCAGTTCTGATTCTGCTGTTCTTCCTTCAGTTGCTCCATAGTTTCTTGCAACTTGGTGATAGATGCTTCTAGGCTGGTCCAGTAGTCAATTTTAGGGAATTCAGGGAGGAACTCCTGCGCCCTCCTTTTGATAGAGTTGTCTTGCATTTGTCCTTCCATTGACTTCTTGGTGATTGGATGTTCAATGGGTATGAATTCATCTACTCCCATCTTTACCCCAGCCTCTTTACAGAGCAAGGAGATCAAGCTTGGGTAAGCCAATTTGGCTTCAGTGGAATTTTTATTTGCAATTGTGTAGATCTCACAAGCAATTACATGATGAACCTCCACTTCTTTTCCAAGCATAATGTAATGAATCATCACTGCTCTCTTGATAGTGACCTCAGAACGGTTGCTAGTGGGCAATATGGAACGCCCAATAAAGTCTAGCCAACCTCTTGCAATTGGTTTGAGGTCTCCCCTCTTGAGTTGGTTTGGGACACCCTTAGAATTGGTTATCCACTTAGTTCCAGTGAGGCATATGTCCTCTAGAACTTGATCCAACCCTTTATCTGCTCTCACCATTCTCCTATTAAAGGATTCAGGATCATCTTGCAGTTGAGGCAATTTGAAGATTTCTCTTATTTTGTCCAGATGGAAGTACATAACTTTCCCTCTGACCATGGTTCTGTAGGTATGGTAAGCAGTTCCAGTCATTCTCTGCTTATCTGTTAGCCACAGATTTGAGTAGAATTCCTGAACCATATTCTTTCCAACCTTTATCTCAGGATTGGTTAGAACTTCCCATCCTCTGTTTCGAATTTTCTCTTGGATCCCCGGATATTCATCTTCTTTCAGATCAAATTTAACTTCCGGGATCACTGACCTCAGACCCATTATTTTGTGATAATGGTCTTTATGTTCTTTAGTTAAGAACTTCTCTTGATTCCAAAGATTCTTTGGATTATTCTCTTTCTTTCCTCTTAAATTGGTTTGTTTTCCTTTAGGGGCCATGATCTTGATGAATCTTGGCTTAGTGATCACGGAAAAGCACACCAAACTTAGAGGTTTGCTTGTCCTCAAGCAAAAGAAAGGAAGGAGGAGAGAGAGAGGAAGAGTAAATTCGAATGGTGTGGTGGAATGAGGGGGGGCCAAATGTGTATTTATAAGGTGGGGAGGAGAGATTTCGAAAAAAAAAGAAAAATTTGAAAGGAGATTTGAGAAGATATGGAAAGAAATTGAGAGAAGGGTGAGTTTTTGAACAAAATTTGGGAATGATTTGAGAGATTTGAAGAATGATTTTAGATTTTTGAAAATTTGAAAGTGAATGATGAGAGATTGAAATGTGTTTCTGTAGAAAAATATGGGTAAGAAAAGGAAAGTTTGAAAAAATTTGATTTGAAAACAAAATTGTGGTCCCCCCACCTTTCTGGCGTTAAACGCCCAGAATGGCACCCATTCTGGCGTTTAACGCCTATTTGTTGCCCCTTTTGTGCGTTTAACGCCCAGCCAGGTGCCCTGGCTGGCGTTAAATGCCAGAATTCCTTTATCACTGGGCGTTTTTCTAAACGCCCAGGATGCTGCACACCTGGCGTTAAACGCCCAGAATGGTGCCCATTCTGGCGTTTAACGCCCAAAATGGCATCATTCCTGGCGTTAAACGCCCAGAATGGTACTTACTGGCGTTTTTTTCGCCAGTAAGCTCTTTTTCTCTGCTTTTTGAGCTGAATCCTTCTGTAACTCTGTAAATTCCTTCATTTTTGATATTTGCCTCTGTAAGAACAAATTATATAACCTCCTAATGACTGGGTTACCTCCCAGCAAGCGCTTCTTTACTGTCTTTAGCTGGACCTTTACTGAGAATCACTCAAGTCTCAGTTTTGAGCATTCCTGCTCAAGATTGCCTTCAAGATAATGCTTGATTCTCTGTCCATTAACAATGAACTTTTTGTCAGAATCAATATCCTGAAGCTCAACATATCCATATGGTGACACTCCTGTAATCACATACGGACCCCTCCACCGGGATTTAAGTTTTCCTGGAAACAGTCTGAGCCTAGAGTTGAAGAGCAGAACTTTTTGTCCTGGCTCAAAGACTCTGGTTGACAACTTCTTGTCATGCCATTTCTTTGCCTTTTCCTTATAAATTTTTGCATTTTCAAAGGCATTGAGTCTGAACTCCTCTAGCTCATTTAGCTGGAATAATCTTTTTTCACCAGCTAACTGAGCATCCATGTTTAGGAATCTGGTTGCCCAGTAGGCTTTATGTTCCAGTTCCACGGGCAGATGACAGGCCTTCTGGTATGCGAAATTGTGATCAATACTTTTCAAAACTCAAATAATCCCTAGTAATGGCCCCAAAAACTTGGTGCTCAATACCATGGCACAAACACAACTTCGCACAACTAACCAGCAAGTGTACTGGGTCGTCCAAGTAATAAACCTTACGCGAGTAAGGGTCGATCCCACAGAGATTGTTGGTATGAAGCAAGCTATGATCACCTTGTAAATCTCAGTCAGGCAAACTCAAATGGGTATGGTGATAAACGCATAAAACATAAAGATAAAGATAGAGATACTTATGTAATTCATTGGTAGGAACTTCAGATAAGCGTATGAAGATGCCTTCCCTTCCGTCTCTCTACTTTCCTACTGTCTTCATCCAATCCTTCTTACTCCTTTCCATGGCAAGCTTAAGCAAGGGTTTCACCGTTGTCAGTGGCTACCTCCCATCCTCTCAGTGGAAATGTTCAACGCACCCTGTCACGGCACGGCTATCCATCTGTCGGTTCTCGATCAGGCCAGAATAGAATCCAGTGATTCTTTTGCGTCTGTCACTAATGCCCCGCCCTCAGGAGTTTGAAGCACGTCACAGTCATTCAATCATTGAATCCTACTCAGAATACCACAGACAAGGTTAGACCTTCCGGATTCTCTTGAATGCCGCCATCAATTCTAGCCTATACCACGAAGACTCTGATCTCACGGAATGGCTGGCTCGTTTGTCAGGCGAGCACTCGGTTGTCAGGCGATCAACCATGCATCGTGTATCAGGAATCCAAGAGATATTCACCCAATCGAAGGTAGAACGGAGGTGGTTGTCAGTCACACGTTCATAGGTGAGAATGATAATGAGTGTCACGGATCATCACATTCATCAAGTTGAAGAACAAGTGATATCTTAGAACAAGAACAAGCGGAATTGAATGGAAGAACAATAGTAATTGCATTAATACTCGAGGTACAGCAGAGCTCCACACCTTAATCTATGGTGTGTAGAAACTCCACCGTTGAAAATACATAAGTACAGGGTCTAGGCATGGCCGAATGGCCAGCCTCCCAATGATCTAAGATAGCATAAAAATGAAGATAGCTACCAAGATATCTCAATACAATAGTAAAAGGTCCTACTTATAGAAAACTAGTAGCCTAGGGTGTACAGAGATGAGTAAATGACATAAAAATCCACTTTCGGGCCCACTTGGTGTGTGCTTGGGCTGAGCAATGAAGCATTTTCGTGTAGAGACTCTTCTTGGAGTTAAACGCCAGCTTTTGTGCCAGTTTGGGCGTTTAACTCCCATTTTGGTGCCAGTTCCGGCGTTTAACGCTGGAATTCCTGAGGGTGACTTTGAACGCCGGTTTGGGCCATCAAATCTTGGGCAAAGTATGGACTATCATATATTGCTGGAAAGCCCAGAATGTCTACTTTCCAACGCCATTGAGAGCGCGCCAATTGGACTTTTGTTGCTCTAGAAAATCCACTTCGAGTGTAGGGAGGTCAGAATCCAACAGCATCTGCAGTCCTTTTCAGTCTCTGAATCAGATTTTTGCTCAGGTCCCTCAATTTCAGCCAGAAAATACGTGAAATCACAGAAAAACACACAAACTCATAGTAAAGTCCAGAAAAGTGAATTTTAACTAAAAACTAATAAAATATACTAAAAACTAACTAGATCATACTAAAAACATACTAAAAACAATGCCAAAAAGCGTACAAATTATCCTCTCATCACCTTCCCATACACCAGTTGGTATGGAGAGGTTCCTATAGGAGTCTTGAATGCTGTTCTGTATGCCCACAGAGCATCATCCAAGCTCTTTTCCCAATCCTTTCTTCGGGCTATCACAGTCCGTTCCAGGATTCTTTTTAGCTCTCTGTTAGAGACCTCAGCTTGCCCATTTGTCTGTGGATGATATGGAGTTGCCACTTTGTGGCTAATTCCATATCTAACCATAGCAGAATATAGCTGTCTATTGCAGAAATGAGTGCTCCCGTCACTGATTAGTACTCTGGGAACACCAAACCTGCTGAAGATGTGTTTCTGGAGGAATTTCAGCACGGTCTTGGTATCATTAGTGGGTGTAGCAATTGCTTCTACCCACTTAGATACATAGTCCACTGCCACCAGAATGTAGGTGTTTGAGTATGATGGTGGGAATGGACCCATGAAGTCAATTCCCCATACATCAAACAATTCTATCTCTAATATCCCTTGTTGAGGCATGGCATATCCGTGAGGCAAGTTACCAGCTCTTTGGCAACTGTCACAGTTACGCACAAACTCTCGGGAATCTTTATAGAGAGTAGGCCAGTAGAAGCCACATTGGAGGACTTTAGTGGCTGTTCGCTCACTTCCAAAATGTCCTCCATACTGTGATCCATGGCAATGCCATAGGATCCTTTGTGCTTCTTCTCTGGGTACACATCTGCGGATCATTCCGTCTGCACATCTCTTAAAGAGATATGGTTCATCCCATAGGTAGTACTTGGCATCTGAAATTAATTTCTTTCTTTGCACTCTGCTGTACTCCTGGGGTATGAACCTCACAGCTTTATAGTTTGCAATATCTGCAAACCATGGAGCTTCTTGAATGGCAAAGAGTTGCTCATCTGGGAAGGTCTCAGAGATCTCAGTAGAAGGGAGGGACGCCCCAGCTACTGGTTCTATTCGGGACAGATGATCAGCTACTTGGTTCTCTGTCCCTTTTCTGTCTCTTATTTCTATATCAAACTCTTGCAGAAGCAACACCCATCTTATAAGTCTGGGTTTTGAATCCTGCTTTGTGAGTAAGTATTTAAGAGCAGCATGGTTAGTGTACACAACCACTTTGGATCCCACTAGATAGGATCTAAACTTGTCAATGGCATAGACCACTGCAAGTAACTCTTTTTCTGTGGTTGTGTAATTCTTCTGTGCGTCATTTAGAACATGGCTGGCATAATAAATGACGTGCAGAAGCTTGTTATGCCTCTGTCCCAACACTGCACCAATGGCATGGTCACTGGCATCACACATTAGTTCAAATGGCAATGTCCAATCTGGTGCAGAGATGACTGGTGCTGTGACCAGCTTAGCTTTCAGGGTCTCAAATGCCTGCAGACACTGTGTGTCAAACACAAATGGAGTGTCAGCAGCTAGCAGGTTACTCAAAGGTTTTGCAATTTTCGAAAAATCCTTTATAAACCTTCTGTAGAATCCTGCATGCCCCAGAAAGCTTCTGATTGCCTTAACATTGGCAGGTGGTGGTAATTTTTCAATTACCTCTACCTTTGCCTTATCCACCTCTATTCCCTTGCTTGAAATTTTGTGCCCAAGGACAATTCCTTCAGTCACCATAAAGTGACATTTCTCCCAGTTTAAAACCAGGTTAGTCTCTTGGCATCTTTTCAGGACAAGTGCTAGGTGATTAAGACAGGAGCTGAATGAGTCTCCATATACTGAGAAGTCATCCATGAAGACCTCCAGAAATTTCTCTACCATATCTGAGAAGATAGAGAGCATGCACCTCTGAAAGGTTGCAGGTGCATTGCACAGACCAAAAGGCATCCTCCTGTAGGCAAACACGCCAGAAGGACAAGTAAATGCTGTTTTCTCCTGGTCCTGAGGATCTACTGCAATTTGGTTGTAGCCTGAATAGCCATCCAAAAAGCAGTAATAATCATGACCAGCTAGTCTTTCTAGCATTTGGTCTATGAATGGTAAAGGAAAATGATCCTTTCTGGTGGCTGTATTGAGCCTTCTGTAGTCAATACACATACGCCACCCTGTGACTGTTCTTGTAGGAACCAGTTCATTTTTTTCATTATGAACCACTGTCATGCCTCCCTTTTTGGGGACAACTTGGACAGGGCTCACCCAGGGGCTATCAGAAATAGGATAAATAATCCCAGCCTCTAGTAATTTAGTGACCTCTTTCTGCACCACCTCCTTCATGGCTGGATTTAGCCTCCTTTGTGGTTGAACCACTGGTTTGGCATTATCCTCCAACAGGATCTTGTGCATGCATCTAGCTGGGCTAATGCCCTTAAGATCACTTATGGACCACCCAAGAGCTGTCTTGTGTGTCCTTAGCACTTGAATCAGTGCTTCCTCTTCCTGTGGATTTAAAGCAGAGCTTATAATCATTGGAAAAGTGTCACCCTCTCCCAGAAATGCATACTTCAGGGATGATGGTAGTGGTTTGAGTTCAGGTTTGGGAGGCTTATCCTCCTCCTGAGGAATTTTCGAAAATTCCTTTGTTTCCACTGATTCTTCTTGATTAGGTTGAGCATCCTTGAAGATGTCCTCAAGCTCTGATTCTAGGCTTTCAGTCATATTGATCTCTTCTACCAGAGAGTCAATAATGTCAGCGCCCATGCAGTCATTTGGTGTGTCTGGATGCTGCATAGCTTTTACAACATTCAACTTGAACTCATCCTCATTGACTCTCAGGGTTACTTCCCCTTTTTGTACATCAATGAGAGTTCGTCCAGTTGCTAGGAAAGGTCTTCCTAGAATGAGAGTTGCACTCTTGTGCTCCTCCATTTCCAGCACTACAAAATCAGTTGGGAAGGTAAATGGCCCAACTTTGACAATCATATCCTCTATTATGCCTGATGGATATTTAATGGAGCCATCAGCAAGTTGGAGGCATATCCGAGTTGGTTTGACTTCTCCAGTCAACCCAAGCTTTCTGATAGTGGATGCAGGTATTAGATTGATGCTTGCTCTAAGATCACATAGGGCTGTCTTGGTGCAAGCACCTTCTAATGTGCATGGTATCATAAAGCTTCCTGGATCTTGAAGCTTTTCTGGTAAGCTTTTTAGAATGACTGCACTGCATTCTTCAGTGAGAAACACTTTTTCAGTTTCTCTCCAATCCTTCTTATGACTTAAGATTTCTTTCATGAACTTAGCATAAGAAGGTATTTGCTCAAGTGCCTCTGCAAACGGAATCTTTATTTCAAGAGTCCTTAGATAGTCTGCAAAGCGGGCAAATTGCTTATCCTGTTCCGCTTGGCGGAGTTTTTGAGGATAAGGCATCTTGGCTTTATATTCTTCAACTTTAGATGCTGCAGGTTTATTCCTTACAGAATTGGTTGAAGAAGCCTTTTTAGAGGGATTACTGTCAGCACTCTCAGGTGTCTGATCCTCCCTTGGCGTCTGAACGCCAGGATTGGGTGGAAAATGGGCGTTTAACGCCAACTTTTCCCCCTTTTCTGGCGTTTGAACGCCAGAACTGGGCAAGGAATGGGCGTTTAACGCCAGCTTTCCTTCCCTCTCTGGCGTTTGAACGCCAATAACATTCCTCTCTGGGCTCTTACTGTCCTCAGAGGGATTTTAAACAGTGGTTTGGTTATCCCCTGTCAATTGTTCATTGTTTGACCTTTTGCTACTTTGAGCAGTGTTATTCAGTGTCTTCCCACTCCTCAGTTGAACTGCTTGACATTCCTCTGTTATCTGTTTAGATATTTGCTGTTTTGCTTCATTCAACTGCAGTTCTATGTTCTTGTTAGCAACTTTAGTTTCATGGAGCATCTCTTTAAATTCTGCTAACTGTTCTGTCATCCGGAGCAATTGTTGATTAAGCTCAATCATCTGTTCTTGAGGATTAGGATCAGTGACTACTGTCATGACTTCCTCTTTTAGAGAGAGCTCATTGCTAGAGTACAAATATTGATTTCTAGCAACAGTGTCTATAAGCTCTTGAGCCTCTTCAATTGTCTTCCTCATGTGGATAGATCCACCAGCTTAGTGGTCTAAAGACATCTGAGCTTTTTCTGTGAGCCCATAGTAGAAGATGTCTAACTGTACCCACTCTGAAAACATTTCAGAGGGACATTTTCTTAGCATACCTCTATACCTCTCCCAGGCATTATAAAGGGATTCATTATCCTCTTGTTTAAAGCCTTGGATGTCCAGCCTTAGCTGTGTCATCCTCTTTGGAGGGTAAAAGTGATTCAGGAATTTGTCTGATAACTGTTTCCATGTCTTTATGCTTGCTGTAGGTTGGTTATTCAACCACCTCTTAGCTTGATCTTTTACAGCAAATGGAAACAATAATAGTCTGTAGACATCCTGATCCACCTCTTTATCATGTACTGTGTCAGCAATTTGTAAGAATTGTGCCAGAAACTCAGTAGGCTCTTCCTGTGGAAGACCGGAATACTTGCAATTTTGCTGCACTATGATAATGAGTTGAGGATTTAGCTCAAAGCTGCTTGCTTTGATGGGAGGTGTACAAATGCTACTCCCATATGCAGCTGTAATGGGGTTAGCATATGACTCCAGAGTTCTTCTGGACTGATCAATCCCACTTAGGTCCATAATGGATAAAGGGAAATGATATGGATTGCAAATAGATAAAAATATCTTTTTATTTTTTTTTGAATTAAACGAAAAAAATAAAATAAAATAAAAAAAGTAAAATAAAAATTTGAAAATTAAAAAGAAAATAAAATCAAAGCAAATTGAGAACTGAATCAATTAGTCAATTAAAAAGATTTTGAAAATAGCAATTAAAAAGATATGATTGAAAAATTTTTATGACAAAGATTTGATTTTTGAAATGAGGAAAGAGAAAAACAACAAAATGACACCAAACTTAAAATTTTTAGAAAATCAAACACAAATTTTTCGAGAATGTTAAGGGAAAAACACAAAGAGGACACCAAACTTAGAAGTTTTACGGATCAAAAAGGGACTAAAGACATGCAAATTCAAAAATTAAAAGAAAAAAAAACAAAAGCATGCAATTGACACCAAACTTAAAATATGAAACTAGACTCAACTAAAAGACTCTAAACCAACAAAAATAAAACAGTCCTAATCTAAGCAACAAGGTAAGCCGTCAGTTGTCCAAACTCGAACAATCCCCGGCAACGGCGCCAAAAACTTGGTGCACGAAATTGCAATCACACTTTTGCAATCCCGCACAACTAACCAGCAAGTGCACTGGGTCGTCCAAGTAATACCTTACGTGAGTAAGGGTCGATCCCACGGAGATTGTCGGCTTGAAGCAAGCTATGGTTATCTTGTAAATCTTAGTCAGGATATCAGAAATTATCAGGATTGATTGTGAAAAGTAAAAGAACATGAAATAAGTACTTGTTTTGCAGTGATAGAGAATAGGTTGAGGTTTTGGAGATGCTACATCTTCTGAATCTCTGCTTTCCTACTGTCTTATTCTTCAAACATGCAAGGCTCCTTCCATGGCAAGCTGTATGTAGGGTTTCACCGTTGTCAATGGCTACCTCCCATCCTCTCAGTGGAAATGTTCAACGCACCCTGTCACGGCACGGCTATCCATCTGTCGGTTCTCAATCAGGCCGGAATAGAATCCAATGATTCTTTTGCGTCTGTCACTAACGCCCCGCCTTCAGGAGTTTGAAGCTCGTCACAGTCATTCAATCATTGAATCCTACTCAGAATACCACAGACAAGGTTTAGACCTTCCGGATTCTCTTGAATGCCGCCATCAGTTCTAGCTTATACCACGAAGATTCTGATTAAAGAATCCAAGAGATATCTACTTAATCTAAGGTAGAACGGAGGTGGTTGTCAGGCACACGTTCATAGTTGAGAATGATGATGATTGTCACGGATCATCACATTCATCCGGTTTAAGAACAAGTAATATCTTAGAATGGAAGCAAGCATGATTGAATGAAAAACAGTAGTAATTGCATTAATCCCTCAATACACAGCAGAGCTCCTCACCCCCAACCATGGGGTTTAGAGACTCATGCTGTAGAAGATACAATGAGAAACGTCTAAAGTGTCATGAGGTACTGATACAATGTCAAAAGATCTATTAATAGTAAACTAGTAACCTAGGGTATACAGAAATGAGTAAATGACGTAAAAATCCACTTCTGGGTCCACTTGGTGTGTGCTTGGGCTGAGCATTGAAGCATTTTCGTGTAGAGACCTTTTCTGGAGTTAAACGCCAGTTTTTATGCCAGTTTGGGCGTTTAACTCCAAGTTTTATGCCAGTTCCGGCGTTTAACGCTGGAAATTCTGAGGGTGACTTTGAACGCCGGTTTGGGCAATCAAATCTTGAGCAAAGTATGGACTATCATATATTGCTGGAAAGTCCAGGATGTCTACTTTCCAACGCCGTTAAGAGCGCGCCAATTGGGCTTTTGTAGCTCCAGAAAATCTACTTCGAGTGCAAGGAGGTCAGAATCCAACAGCATCTGCAGTCCTTTTCAGTCTCTGAATCAGATTTTTGTTCAGGATCCTCAATTTCAGCCAGAAAATACCTGAAATCACAGAAAAACACACAAACTCATAGTAAAGTCCAGAAAAGTGAATTTTAACTAAAAACTAATAAAAATATACTAAAAACTAACTAGATCATACTAAAAACATACTAAAAACAATGCCAAAAAGCGTATAAATTATCCGCTCATCAACAGGTATTCATCATTTGCATCTATCTGACATTGTATAGGTGTGTATATTGTACTTGGTTTGCCTTTGTGTTTTCTTGTGATTAACTGCTAATTGTTCTACTTACATTAACTGTTTGTTTGTGCTTGAACCTTCCTATTTGTGTTAGCGACTGAGACTCTGTTGGACTGTGGTGATTGGTTGAGACTCTGTTGGATTGTGGTGATTGGTTGTTGTTTGGGTTGCTTGGGCCTAGGGTCGTGATTGATCATGAGGCGTGCCGAAGGCCATGTCTGGTTGATGTTTCTGGTTTAGAAAAGTATGAAAAACTAATTTGGTTCAGCATAGAAAAACCTTTTGAAGGCTTTTGAATTTTTAAAACGTGAACCGTTCCTCTTTCAGAAAAGATTTCAGATTTTTCTTTTATAGTAAACCTTTGTTTTTGAAAAGATACATAAGGCAGTTATTAATCACTGTAACGATTTTATTCCGCGTATCCTATTATGGTAATTTTGAAACCCTATAGTGAGAACCCTTTCGAGGATGATGTTCTCACTCCTCTACAGATCTTCTCTTTTCAGGTTACAGACAACGAAGTTCATAAGATATTATTTATTTTCTGTTAGACGATATTGTTTGTATTGTGTTAGTATTTATGTTTTCTTCGCCTTTAATTTTGCAAATCTTGTAAGAGGGATAGGATGTTGATATGAGATGCTGTAAATTTATATATATATATATATGTATATATTCGATAAGTATTGTAACTTATATTGTATGTATGATGAGTGTATGTTTTCGAAAAGTTCGGTTTAAGTTTTAAACAGGCTTATATTTTAGTACTAAATAGTATAAGAGTCGTCAAAAGCGTGACTTTTGATAGTTAGAGTGTTACACTGTCTCCCGTGCATCGCATCCAGTTCTCCTTGCCTCGCTTCTAGCCTCATTGGTTATTTTTTGTTGCTGTGCTGGTGCCATGGTCGTCAGTATAACGCGAAGAGAGAGAGAGAGATTCAACCTTTGTTGCTCGCTTTCTTTAAATTCTAGATTGGTTCTCCTTACTTCTAGTGCATTCTGTTTTTACTTCGTTTTAATTCTACTTTTACGCGTTCTGTTTCTACTTCATTTTGCTTCTTTGGCGTTTTACTTCTACTTCTGTTCACTAATCATGCTAAAAAAAATTTAATTGTGCTAACAAATTCTTATTATCAGTTCTAATTATGTGTTTCTCTTAGCTTGTAATTAACTGATTATGTTATAGCAAAAATCTTGTTTGTGATCATGCTAAAATTTGATTATAGTAAAAATTCTAACTCTAAATTTATGTTGATTATGAAAAAAATTTTGCTTCGTATATGATGAGCAAGAATAGGAGAGCTCATTGGTAGAAAAAGTGTAAGAGGAGTGAATCCTACCCAAGAAGATGATTATCATAGATAGAAATCAGAGTATGAATAAATTAGTAAATTTATACTACATATAAATATTTTTTAACATTTTCTGTTAATAAAAATTTAATTATAAATTTTAATATGATATAAATATTTAATTTAAAAATATAAAAATTTAACTAAAAATTTAATAAATAAAATTATAAAAACTAATAAAATAATTAATTTATTTGTCTAATTTTATTTTTTAATATTGTCCTTTATTATTATTTTCTTTACAACAACTATTACTACTTGCTTTCACACGTACAATTATCAGTTACTTCAGATACAAACAAAAAAACTTGTAACAATTTTAATAACTTCCACAGATTTTATTTAACTATTTTCTGTCAACCATCTACAAGTCATCTTCTCTTACCTCACTAAAAATAAATAGAAATTAAGGTATAAATATAATCGCTCCCATTTGCTTTACGTGATTGAAATAAACTAGGTGTCTATTTATATTGTCGACGTCCAAGGCAAAATAGGAGACAGAGAATATAAAATAGGAGAGATAAACAAAGATAATTGACCTGTGTCAGCAACATTAGAATTTTCTATCTAATAACATTCTCTTTAGTACATGATAAGAATAACCAAAAGAAACTGTTATTCTATATATTTTAATATTAAATTTTTTTTTTTAGATTTCTAACCATCCTTCTTTTCTAATTGAACTAAAATTTTATTTTGGAAGATTAACCAAGGAAACAAGTTATTCTATTAAATGATATAATTAATTTGACAATCTTATTTAAAGATATTAACAATACAAGTAGAGAAGTTCAATATAAACAATGAGCATTTTATTTCACATTTAATAATATTTTATTTAACTTAGCTTATATTTTATTAAATAAATTTACACGGTATAATTTTGCTAAGTGCGAATTTTTATCTTTATATATGTTAGTCAAAATAATAACTTTCAAAAGTTAAGTCGATTCGAAACGTTGATAAAGTTTCAAAATGAAAGCAGAGACTGAAAAAGATACACGTGTAAATATTAAATGAAAATTGTTTGGCACAGATTCGATAGAAATGATAAATCGAGCAGTTACTCGAATGAAGAATTGAGTAGTTACTCGAATGAAGAAGATCGAAGACTTTCTTTGAGTTAAGGATTTGTTAGTAACACTTTTGGGAAAAAAAGCGGGAACGGTTACCCAAAATTTCAAGGAAATACACTTAAACACACTCATATCCTAGCGAATTCCTGAGTCTGCATTCGAGTTCGATTTTTGTAAGGTTCCTTCCATGTCTTTATTTATTTTTTCAATTAACAATTTCAGCAAATTTTACTTTTCTCTTCTTGAATTTACCTTTCAAGTAATGTTTAAATTTCTTTGCTCAATTTATGTTTTAGTATCTTTTGTCATCACGTTAAAAGTCCTTTGATTCAATCGGAGGCATTTTTATCGCTTTATTTAAATTCACTGCAAACCTTTTTATTTTCAATTTCAGCCAGTTTATCTTTCGAAAATCTTATTTTACACCTTTTGAACCTTTTACTTTTCTGAATGCTTGTCCAATTCGAGGATCTTTGATGCACTTATAGAAAAACTAGTACCTGCAAAAGAGGAGTAGGTTTCGCTCCCAGACCATTAGAATCGAACCACCATCAATTTGCTAAAAATCGACAAAACAAATTGGCACGCCCGGTGGGACAATTTTGAAATTGAAGTGTGTCAAATAATTTTAGTGTCATTTGGTGTATGCGATTAAGAAGTGAAAAAATTATTCACATGGCAGATGAAATGTCGAATGTGAATGGTGGTTCGTCCACCAATGACAGTATACCTGTAACTGTACATCCTTCGGATGTTACTTTGCGTTCAGAAGGTATGATTGTAAGTGAAAGCATAGTAGTTATTAGTGTACAGACTAGAAATAATGGACGCAATATTCGTCGACGTGGTAATTTACCACCAATACAGCCTCCAGTAACTACTGGTTGGCCTCCTTATGGCCTTCCTCCTGGTTATACTCCACTAGTGAGTGATTTTGTTCCTCCTATTCTTGTTGGAAGTATGGTTGGAGTAAATAATTCTCAAAACCCATAACAACACTCCGAGTACTCTCGTGATTATAATGTGGGCTCTACATCGAATGCCTCTAATTCGATGGCAGTATTTTGACAACAAGTCGAAGAAAGTTATCATGATTTGGTCAACTTATTAACTCAGCAATGACCATAATTTTGAATCTAATGATGGCTGATCACGAATCAAAATTCAAACATCTTGCAAGGCAAACTGAACGAATTGCTCGAATCGTTGATTATGATGAAGGAGAGAGGCGTGATGCCAGGGGGAATAATGAGGGTTTCGAAAATATATTTCAAAATAAAAATAATATTTTAAGAAATAGAGATAATCCTCAATTAATTCTCTGAGGTCGAAATGCAGATGACGTCTTGGCACGATTACGCGCTAATCAGGGTGGTGAACGTTATCAAGTGATGAGGATTGTGGATGATGTGCTTAATAGAGTCGGTTTGAATGTTGGGTTCATGAATAGACCCCATTTCGTATCTGCTTTTCCTTAAGTTGTTCAAATGACTGAAGTGCCAAGAGGTGTGAAAAATCAAAAAATAATTACAAATTTTACGGGAAAAGTTGGAGAATCGACCAATGAGCATGTTGCTCGATATTTGGTCGAGATTGGAAATCTAGCCAATGATGAGACTTTGAAAATGATTTTTTTCCTTCTTCGTTAACAAAGAATGCATTTACTTGGTTTTCAAATTTTAGACCAAATTTGATAACAACTTGGACTCATTTAGAAACTGCTTTTCATGCCCAATTTTATCGAGGGGAATTGAATGTAGTAGTTACTGATCTAGTAGTTTTGAAACGAGAAGATGGTGAAACCATCAATGACTATATGATACGTTTCAAAAATGCTAGAAGTAGATGTTATGTGTCACTGGCTAAGAGTGAAGTGGTGAAAATAGCAATTATGGGGATAAGATTTTATATGCGTCGAAAATTGCTTAATGTGCATATTCCTGATTTAGCCCAAATGGCTAAAAGGGTTCGTCAGGTCAAACTTTTGAGGAAGGAAAAAGAGAAATATGAGAATGAAAAGAGGTTAACTCGTGAGGAAAAAGTTGCTTATGTGGCCATGGAATCTTCAGAAGAGAAATCCGATTTAAAAGCAGAGGTTGATTTGGCCGAACTTAAGAAGGGTCCTCCTTATGTTTGTTCTTTACTTAAAAAGCTCCTTGGTAATGAAAAGTCGAATGATTCAAAACTGAAAAATAGAAAAAGATACAATTTTGATATTTCAAAATCTTATTAGATTTTTTATGTGTTGCTTAAAGATAAACAGTTAATTTTGCCTGAGGGTAGAACTTTACTTTCGGTGAAAGATTTGAAAGGGAAACCTTATTGTAAGTTTCACTAAGCAATTAGTCATTCAACTAATAACTGTGTTTGTTTCAGGGACCTTATACAAGAAGCTATTATGGAAGGCCGTTTGAAGTTTGATGATGGAAAAAAGATGAAGGTTGATTATGATCCTTTTGATGCTAAAGCCAGTTTTACTGAGCCATGTTTCGGTGTGAATATCGTTGGAATGTCTTACGATTTCGATGTGGCTTTGGGTGATTTTAAATCACAAGTCCGATCTGTTTACCCTCGTGTAGGGGATGGTTTGTTGGATTTCTTGGTGCAGCAAAAGCTCAAGGATCGGGACGTATTTCTGTGCCATCGATGTAATACTGTATTTGACGCTGAGGCTGCAACGATCTTTGAAAAATAAAGGATGAAAAAAGAATTGGCTCATAGAGAGGAGCAGGCTCATCAAAAGCAATCGATTCGACGAGTGAAAGGACAAATTTCTAATGATCCTCAACACAATATGATCGTACCAATAAGCCATTCCCAAGCTATAGGAGTTCAATGGATTCGGAATTGTCAAGAATTCCAGAATCGAGATGCTCAATACAAGTAAAACTCACAATGGAGACATCGAAGACCTCCTTGAAGTCAGTATCCCTATTACCGTGGCCAAGCTACGAGATACCCAACGGGTAAAGGAAGAAGGAATCAGTAGTAAACAAAGAAGTCTCAAAATGATAGAGGCAAGGGGGCAACGCCTTCAGTGCATTCTTGAAATGTTTTTCCGAATGATAGAGAAACTTGTCCAAAGGGTATTCCTTCTCCTGTGAAGTTGGATAAAGGCAAAGCAATGGTTAGTACTTCAGGTCTAGATAAAGACAAGGATGTTAAATTCAAAGAAGAGTATTTCAAAGAGAGAGATGATGAAATGGTTGGGAGTACTTCAATTATCCCAACTAAATATTTAGGTGAATATGAAAGTGACACTGAAGATGATTATGATAGGGACGATGAAGACGTCTTTTCATTCATCCGATATGAAGATGAGTCAAGGTATTTTCTGAGCCCTTCTGAAAAACAAAAATCTCATCTCCGCCCACTTCGCATTACTGCAACTGATGAAGTAGGATTATGGTCGGTCTAGATTTAATCAAACAAAGATCATGTCATAGTATATTCCTAGACCCACTTATAAGTTATAACCCTATCGTCAAATTTTGATTTGGTTGTCACAAAGTCAACCCCAATATAAAGTAACCGAGAGTATTGGTCTCAGGTCGTCCTAAAAAAATGGGCAAATATGTGCATCAATATTGGTTAGAATTCCAGGGTTGGGAGTCATAAACAAAAAATTAAACTACTAAACTTTACATGCAAGGAATCTTAAAGGGCAAGAAACTAAACCAAAGCAATTAAAGCAAGGTGTGAGTGAATGCAATCTAACAAGATAAAATGTAAAACTACTTCTACTCTAAGGCTAAGCAAGCAACTAAACTAATTATAACAATAATCAAGCAATTGAGAATTTTAGGTTTCAAATATGAATGATAAAAGGAACTCTTGGCTAGGCATAGGAATTGGGGTCACCATCCTTATCTAACAACCATATTTTGACAATTATGAGGAACCAAGCTCATTAAGTCTACTTCTATGCTTGAAGTACGTATAATGTCTACTTCAACGCTTGAAATACGTCAAATGGCTTGATCAATCTCAACTCATAAGTCCCAATCCAACTACTAATTAGCTTAGTAGTTGATTGGTGTCAATGGGTATCAACTTGACCACTAGGGTTCTCAAATCACCAAATCAATTAGACCCAATGACTTAAGATCATCCAATTCCCTTAGCCTAGGCCAAGAGTAAAGGAAAATACTCCATAATCAAAGGAAACATTTTATCAAACACATGGTATGCATTAACAAAATACATATTCAAATTGCAAATTAATTGGAAATTACAAGTACCCACTAATAATTATTAATAGAAAACAACTCAAATAACACTATCAATCATAGAAAACATCAAAGCACTATTGGAAATTCAAGATCCACAAAGTTCATAAAATGAGAAGAAAAGGGAAATAACAAAAAACATAAATTCAACACAAGATCTAAACAAAATTATAACTAGAGAACTCAATATAAGTCATTGAAACTAAAATTAACAAGACCCAATTCAGAAATTCAACAAAGGAAGATCAAAACAAACTAAATCTAGAGAGAAGTAAGAGTTTCTCTCTCTAGAGAACAAGAACAAAAAACTAGCTAAAATTATGTGTATTGTGTGAATGATTTGATCCCCTCCCCCCTTTCCTCCTTCAATTCCTGGGTCTTTTCCATGCAGAATCAAGTTGGATTTGGGCCTGGAGCCTCTTAGAAATCGCCAGCCACGATTTCATTAATGATGTCACGTGCTAGGCATCACGCGTGCGCGTCAGTCATGCGTATGCGTCGGTCACTGCTGCGCCAATCCACGCGTGCGCGTCGGTGCCAACTTCTCCAAAGCTTTATTGTTCATGTTCCTTCCACTTGTGCATACTTCCTTTCCATCTTCTAGACCATTCTTGCCCTATAGATCCTGAACCCACTTAACAAACACATCACAACATTGAATGGGAATAGAAGAGGATTAAAATATCACTACAAGAATTTGACAAATTAGCGATGGATTTTTGCGAGAAATATTTTTTGTCACTAATCCGTCACTAACTTGTGAGGAATTAGTGACGCACTAACGACAAAATTAATGAGTGGTCACAAAATACCCGAACTAGAGAAAAATGACTGATTAGCGAGAGATTTACGAGTAAGTTTGTTTCTCGCAGATTGACTTTTGTAGCTAAAAAAAGAGCGAGAAAAATTTCCTCGCTAATTTCTCACAAATTAATTAGCGAGTGATAATGTTCTAGCAAATCAGTCACTTAGGGGTTCGATCGAATAAAAGTAAAGTAGCAAGGGATATTGTTGTCACTATTCCGTCGCAAGTGTTTAATATACAATTAGCAAGAAACAATTCATACACTAGTTCGTCGTTAAATAAACTTTGTGCGAAAATGCTAATTAGTGAGGAACAATGTCCCTAGCTAATCCATCACAAAGACTTGAAATGCATTCGGCGATGGACAAATTCCTAGCTAATTTGTCGCCAAAGTTTTTATTTTTACCGAGCAATTCTTTTCTCGCTAATTTGTCATACAATATTGTAAAATTAAAAATTATAGTAGCAACAGAAAACAGTCATCGCTAACTCGTCACAATGGATAAATCATTCAGCTAGGAAAGTGTTCCTTGCTAATTAGTCGCTAAAGTGGAAATACAGATATTGAGCGCCTATGACCTAAGTAGCGAGAAATTTGCGACCGTATAACAACTGACACACATCGTTCGCTGATTTTAAGTTGCTGATTAGCGAGCGAAATACATTTGTCGCTAAGTTGTCGCAAGTTTAATTTAGCGAGCGACTTGGCAACTGCAATCTTGTCGCAAAGCAAAAGCTATATCCTACCTATTTTGTAGCAAATTATTCGCTAACTTCGTTGGAAATCAATCACAAAGTTATAACAAATCCAAAGCTAATCGAGACAATTTTAGAAGTAACTAGTTGCAATTGAGTCACTAATCAAAAGCTTATTTAGTGAGGGATTAGCAACTGTTTAAGAACTGATAGACTTTTCTCGCTTATTTCATGTTGCTACTAATTTGTCAGAAAAAATGTTAGTCCTTATTCTGTCCTTATTTCATGTTGCTACTAATCACTAACCTCTATATAAATCCATGGAAAATTCATGAAAAGTTTGAAGCAAATTTGCCAAGCACGCTAATGTAATTTGTCACAATTTTGTCACTAATCAAAAGCTATTTTAAATGAGACAATAATTAAAGTCTCAAAGTCGTGACTAATAATTAGTTAGCTAATTTTTAATAACTAATAATTTACAATATTCTAGCAAGAAGTCAATTCTAAAAAATTTTACAAACAACTCAAATCAAAAGCTTTTTCTTAAAAAATAATTTTTTTCCCTGTTAGATAACAAATTTATCGTTATTTTTAATGAAAAGTTTGCTGTTAATTTGAATTGAAGTTTAAAATTAATATATTTTAAAGACAAATTTAAAAATTCAATATTTTAGAAAATAAGAGCATAATGTTGATATTTCAATCACAAAATATAGGGTAAAATACTTAAATAAATCAAATGCATGCAAATATTACTAATATCACCCAAAGCAAGAAATAACACGTGAATCTCCCAAAGACATTTTTTATACCAATCGAATTAGAGTAATTAGATTTACAAATTTTAATAGTAAATCGAATTAGACTAAATAGATTTACTAGGTGAGCTTTAACTACACATAAATCGAAATAGGTAATATCGATTTACACATTCATATGTTACCAAGTAAATCTAATCGGCCAAATTTGATTTATATAGGATGGAGGACTCTATATAAATCTAGCTGCCCTGTTTCAACTTTATATAAATCCTTTCGTTGCGTCACTCTGATTATCGTCATTGATAATCCAAAATTTTTGTAACATTTTCCCAAAACCTTCAAGGCAAGTTCATTCTAAAACCAGTTCATTGTTAAAGCTTTCTCAAAAGAGTCAAAAATCATTTACTCGAAAGTCGATTACATTAAATCACGATTTTCTTAAAAAAAAAATTTCAATTTGAATCCTTTTTGATAAGATAAATTGGAAACCAAATTCACAAATAATCAAAATCAGAGAACTCACTTTTCTTTAAACCATATAATTTAAATAGATTTATCCTAATTCGATTTATATACAAAATGCCTTTGGGAGATTCACATACCATTTCTTGGTTTGGATGATTTTGGTAATATTTGCATGCATTTGGTTTATTTAAGTATTTTACCCCAAAATATACTAGAAAAATATATAATAGATAAGATAATTAAATTATTATATATGAAAATTTATTTTTATATGATCGTACAAGTTTTATTATTAAATAGAATCATTTTGAAATTCATTCAATAAAGATTAATTTGAGCTAGCTCTTGAATTAATTAGGATTGTCAAAATGAGCTAAATCTATTGGACTAGCTCGTTTACTTGACTTAAATAGATGGATATTTAAATCTAAAATCAAACTCATAAAAATGCAACTCTAAACAACTTAGCCATAGTTATCAGAATCGAACCGGCCGACCAATTCGACCAGAAAACCAGTGAACCGATATCCTATCCGGTTCGGTTCATTATTAAGACCAGACTTGCAATTGAGTCGGTCAAATAGTTAAAAGCCAGACGATTTTGTCACGAACCGGACTCAGTTTAGGTAGTTGATGACCCGCACTTCCTCCTTGACCCGTGTACTCCACACGTAGACCAGTGGGGTGTGGATCACTGTAGGAGCATCTATTTGACTCCCCTTCAAAAGTGGCATCTCTAAGGTTCGATCCTTGAACCTAAGAGTGAGAAAAAGATGGATATTTGACTCTAAAATCAAACTCGTAAAAAATGCAAGTCTAAACAACTTTGCCATAGTTATCAGAACCGAACCGGATCAGACCGATCGGTTCGACTGAGAAAACAGTGAATTAATGTCCTATTCGGTTCGGTTGATTATTAAGATCAGACTTGTAATTAACTCAATCAATGGCGGTCAAAAGTTGAAATCAGACAGTTTTATTGCAAACCGGACTTGGTTTAGGCAGTTGACCCACACTTCCTCCTTGATCCGCACACTCTACATGTAGACCAGTGGGGTGTGGATCACTATAAAATCATCTATTTGAATCCCCTTCAAAAAGTGACTTTTTAAGGTTCAATCCTTGAACCTAAGAGTGAGTAAAAGCCCCCATCTCATTGTGACAAGTGAATCTTCAATAGATGTAATGCTTATAATTATATCTACCATATTATTTTATATGTGCCACTAGTAGATTTTTTATTATATTTGCTCATTATTTTATGTATTATATAAAAGTATGGATTATATCATAATTTACATATAATTTAATTAAATAAAATTTAAATAATATAAAATGTTATTATTATTTAATTTTTACTTCTAATATTTAAAATTTGATTTTATTATAATTTTATATATTTATTAAATTATTACCGGATTAAACAGTTTGACCAATAACTACCAGTTGAACCACACTAACACAGTAATTCAGTAATTTAATCGGGTTAATTGCTGGTTCGATTATAATAACTATAGACTTAGCTCGATCAATAAAAAACTAACGAATTAAGATTTTTCATGTTTATTAAAAAAATTTTATCTATCTTATAAAATTTTTTAAATCAAAATAAAAATTTAAAAACAAAAAAAATTAGTAACTCAAAAAACAACACAAGTTATATTAATTTTAAAAACGTATAATTTCAAAATTAAAAAGCGCACAAATAAGCGCCCTTTCCATTACTTCAAATTAAAAATTGTGTATAAGATGATTAAGCTCTCTTTTCAGTACTTTAAATTAAAACTTAAAAATTTCATTATCCCTACAATAATTTCCTTTTATCATTATAGCCACCGTCATTATCTCCCCAAATAACCTAACCTAACCCCCATTAACATTGTCTCTCCTCACTGCACCGAAAGTCAGTCTCCCACACCCACAGTCAGAGACTCAGCGTTCCCTATCGTGCCTCCGCTGCTCTGCCATCGGCGCTACGGCCAGCACCAACCCTGGGTTGCATCCTGCAAACCTTTTCTCTTCCTCTCTCTCTTCCTCGTAGCGCCTTTCTTTCTTCGTCGTCCTCCCCGGCAAGGCTCCACACAGCAACAGGCCAGCAGCATGTTGTCTTCCTCCACGACTCCATACACGCCTTCTCTGTTCACTACTCTACGCCGCGCGTCTCCTCCATGTAACTAGAGCCCTTGGTCCTGAGAGTCTCGTGTTCGATTGTCACGGCGGAGGGCCTTACACCGACGTTGCCGATGGCCAGATTCTAAAGTGGGAAGGAGATAAAGTTGGTTGGACTTAGTTTACTGTCACCTCTTCCAATAGGTACCAAAATGTAAACTTGTTTCTAAAATGTTGAACTTATGTGAATTTGAGGGTTGATATGCCTTAGTTTTTATTGAAAATAGTGAGTATTTAAGTCGGTTTAGATTTTTTTGGAGATTTATTAGTTTTAGAATCAAAAGTTTTGTTTATTGTGTTTTTGCGTTAAGGATTTGCTAGTGGTAGAGGACTTGATATGAGGATTTGGACACTGTAAGGAATAAGGGTGTTCAAAACAGATTAGAACCAAACAAAACCAATCAACCGAACCAAAAAATACCGATAACCGAATAAACCAAAAACCGAAAAAACTGAAAACTTCATGTTTTGCTATTTTTTATGCAGTTCAGTTTGGTTTTCAGTTCTAACACTAAAAACCCTAACCAAACTAAACCAAACCGGTAACTAAAGAAACCCTAAAAAACCCTTCAGTTAACCCAACCCATTAGGCAGCCCATTACCCCACGGCCCACCTCCCCACCCCCATCAGAAAACCTAGCTTCTCCATTACCCCACCCCCACCTCTCCACGCAGCCAAAACTCTCAAAGAAATCTCATTACCCTAACCCTCCTAGCAGCACCTCCCAGCCCCACCGAACAGTGTCTCCCAGCCCCTCCCAGTAGCCCCTCTCATCCTCTAACTCTTCTAGCCCCTTTGCCTCTAATCCTCTTAACTCCAAGTGCCTTTTGCTCTCCCTCTCCCTTCCTTGTCCTCCCTCTGCTCCGCGTCTTCGCCATTGCTACCGGCCTGCTGATGAATCCATATTTGACGATATATTTTGGTTTGATTTGAGTTGATTTCATCACATAAACCCACATTTATTCACCTATATAGCATACTTTTGTGTTTTCTCTCTAAATTGAGCTTAATTGTGAAAACATGCTACTTTGTGCTTAATATAATCACTTTTATCCCATTCGATATCTTGATGGTTTTGATGAGTGATTTCAAGTGTAATACGTTGGAATGGCTTGATAAGAGTGGAAGCAAAGCATGGAATTGGGAGAAAGCATAAAGAAAACAAAGGAGAAGCAAACATTAGAGTGTGCATACGCACAACCTACTGTGTGTACGCACAGAAGGAAAATCAGCATGTGTGCGTACGCACACACCTGTGCATACGCACAAGTCCCAGCGCGTGACTCACTCAATGCAAATCGCTGGGGGAAAATTAGGTTTAGCTTTTACATGCTTTTCTCTTAGTTTTTAGAGAGAGAAGCTCCCCCGTCTCTCTAGAATTAGGGTTTTCTTAGTTAATTTTCCTTTAATTTCAGCTTTTAATTCTTGTTCTAGTGTAGTTTCATTTATGTTTTCTTACTTTATTATCTTAGTTCTTTTAGTTCTTCTTAATTTCTCAATTTTGTCATTTTTATGTTTATGGATACTCTCGTTAATTTCAATTTTCATTTAATGCAACTTATGTTTTATGTTCATTTAATGCTTATCTTAGTTGTTGTTATCATTTTCTTGCTTTTGGTAATTAGATTTTATTTTGAATGTAATTTAATATTATTTTATTTTCATGCACACCAAGTGTTTGATAAAATGATTGGCTTAGTTTTTACCTAGTATTTCTTCACTCTTGGTTCGGAATTGATGAATTTGGTGACCCTTGAGTCATTGATGTCCATTCTTGTTTGATACATTAGAGTAGTTAGTTAATTTGATTTTCTTTGACTCTAAGTGACCCAATAGTGTTGGCTAGGACTTATGGATTGGAATCAACTATGACTATTTGACTTATCCTCGATGTAGGGTTGACTAATTAGGATTAACTCTTCATAATCATCATGTATTTGTGGTCAATGGCTAGGATAGGTAACCTTAGCTCTTAATTACTTGCCAAGAGGTTTCTTGCATTTCAACTTTCCTTTCCTTGCATTAGTTGCCTTTGACCTTTATTTCTTTGATGTTTAACTTCTTTCTTGTTTAGTTTTTACACTCTTGGTTGAGAAATTGGGTGTTTGGGTGAAATTGAGTTGTAGATGTCTATTTTGCATTGTGTGAGGATTGTTAATTGGTTTGGTTTCCCTTGAATCTAAGTGACCTACTAGTGTTGACTAGGACTTAGGGATTGGAATCAATTATGCCATTTTGACTTATCCTCAATGTTAGGATAGACAAATTAGGATTAATTCACACACAATTACCATGTTTGTGGTCCACAACTAGGATAGGAATACTTAATTCCCCAATTCTCACCAAGAGTCTTCTTGCATGTTCATTTAAATTCTTGCATTTTAATTTCTTGCTCTCTCTTGCAATCATCCAAACCCCATTTTTCCCTAATAGCCAATAATAGAACATTTCATTGCAATTCCTAGGGAGACGACCTGGGACTTAAAACTCCCGGTATTTTGTATTGATTGTGACATATTTTGATAAAAATTTGATTGTGGCCAATTGTTGGGTTTGGACTATACTTGCAAAGGACAAATCCTATTTTTAATGTGAAAAATCAAACCTATGTTTTCGGTCATCGTCAAATTTGGCGCCATTGCCGGGGACCTGCAATGGTGTTATTTTTTGCTATTGTAAATATGTTAATATGTAAATAGCTTGCTTTTAGGTTGATTGTGCATATTTTGCTTACTTATTTGTAGCTATTGTGAATATGGTTTTCTTGTTTGCTTTTTATTTTTCTTGTTGGGAGCTCATGGCTTGTGGGATACTCCATCCAAGCTTGGTGCGATCAATGGAGAGTTTGGAGACTCAAGCATTGTTAGAGCTTCTCAATAAAGTCCAACTTAAGGACTCTAAATAAAAGTGCTAGGTGGGAGACACCCCACCATGGTAACACCTTTTTAACCCTCTCTTTGTATATAGTTTCAATTTATTACATTTTGTCTCTTGTAAATAGCTTAGGTTTAGTTCAATTTCAAGCTTAATTTGATTAGATGTTAGTTTAGATCATGTGTTTTGGATGATATGTTGTGGGGTTGAAAAGCTATTTTGGATATCAAGTTTGGTGCCTTAGAGCACTAAAAATTTTGAATAAAACAGAGCATGTGCGTGCGCACACACCTGTGGGTATGCACACAACCCCATATTTTGCGTTCTGTGCACATGCACCTACTTGTGCGTGTGCACACCAGCTTGTGACCCTTCTACTGGGAGCGTTGGCACACCTTGTGCGTCCGCAACCTCCCTCATTTTGCCTCTGTGCGTGCGCACGGACCTGTGTGCGTACGCACAGACGACGTCATAGTTGGCAATTTTGATGCTTCATTTTCTGAAAAAATGATCTGTGCATGAGCACACACTGGTCCCCTCTCTGTTTAGAGCACTCGCACACACTTGTGCGTCTGCTCACCCTCCATTTCTCTACCCTCTATGCGTGCGCACACCTTTGTGCGTACGCACACTTCTTAATTCCTCTTCTGCTTGAAGCATTCGCACACTCTGTGTGGACGCACACCTCCCCTGTTTTGCCTAGTATGTGTACGCACAAGTGCTGTTTTGGGCAACATTTTCATTGGACTTTGAAATAAGCCCAAACGCACTTCCCACCCCTTTCCCCCTCTATTCTCTTACTTTTCCCATGTTTTTCTACTTGTTTTACTTAGTTTTCATTGCATCTCTTTTTCATTTTAGTAATTATATTAGTTTGCTTTAGTTATTTCTAATTGAATAAGTTGCAAGTGTTTGCTTAATGTTGATTGGGTTGCTTCTTGATTGAATTTCATCAATGCACTTATACCTTGCCTTAAATTACTAGCACTGGTGGACGAAATTGTTATTTATGCTTGAATTGTTGTTCGAAATTAATTCCCCAGTAATGGCTCCAAAAAACTTGGTGTTCAATACCATGGTCTAAATATAACCTCACAACTTTGCTCAACTAAGCAGCAAGTGTACTGGGTCGTCCAAGTAATACCTTACGTGAGTAAGAGTCGATCCCACAGAGATTGTTGGTATGAAGCAAGCTATGGTCATCTTGTAAATCTCAGTCAGACGGATAATAATTGATTATTGGGTTTTCGAAAATATAAAGAGATAATTAATTTATTAATAAAGGATAGAAATACTTATGCAATTTCATTGGTAGGAATTTCAGATAAGTGTATGGAGATGCTGTATTCCTTTTGAATCTCTGCTTTCCTACTGCATCCATCCAATCCTTCTTACTCCTTTCCTTGGCAAGCTGTATGTAGGGCATCACCATTATCAATGGCTACATCCCATCCTCTCAGTGAAAAAGGTCCAAATGCTCTGTCACGGCACGGCTAATCATCTGTTGGTTCTCGATCATGTTGGAATAGAATCCCTTGATTCTTTTGCGTTTGTCATCACGCCCAACAATCGCGAGTTTGAAGCTCGTCACAGTCATTCAATCCCATAATCCTACTCGGAATACCACAGACAAGGTTTAGACTTTCCGGATTCTCACGAATGCCGCCATCAATTCTAACTTATACCACGAAGATTCTGATTAAGGAATCCAAGAGATACGCACTCTAGCTTTCGCTTGTAGAACGGAAGTGGTTGTCAGGCACGCGTTCATACGGATGGATGATAATGAGTGTCACGGATCATCACATCCATCAGGTTGAAGTACGAATGGTATCTTAGAACAGGAATAAATCGAATTGAATAGAAAATAATAGTAATTGCATTAAAACTTGAGGTACAGCAGAGGTCCACACCCTTAATCTATGGTGTGTAGAAACTCCACCATTGAAAATACATAAGTGATGAAGGTTCAGGCATGGCCGAGAGGCCAGCTCCCAAGGTCTAAGAACTAAACGTTCAAAGATGTCTAATACACTAGTAAAAAGTCCTATTTATAATAAACTAGCTGCTAGGGTTTACAGAAGTAAGTAATTGATGCATAAATCCACTTTCGGGGCCCACTTGGTGTATGTTTGGGCTGAGCTTGAATGTTACACGAGCTGAGGCTTATCTTGGAGTTGAACGCCAAGTTGTAACGTGTTTTGGGCGTTCAACTCTGGTTCGTGACGTGTTTCTGCCGTTTGACTCCAGAATGCAGCATAGAACTGGCGTTGAGCGCCAGTTTATATCGTCAATTCCCAAATAAAGTATGTATTATTATATATTTCTGGAAAGCTCTGGATGTCTACTTTCCAACGCCGTTGAGAGCGCGCCATTTGGAGTTCTTAGCTCCAGAAAATCCATTTCGAGTGCAAGGAGGTCAGATTCCAACAACATCAGCAGTCCTTTGTCAGCCTTTTAACAGAGTTTTGCTCAGGTCCCTCAATTTCAGCCAGAAAATACCTGAAATCACAGAAAAACATACAAACTCATAATAAAGTCCAGAAATATGAATTTAGCATAAAAACTAATGAAAACATCCCTAAAAGTAGCTTGAAACTATTAAAAACTACCTAAAAACAATGCCAAAAAGCGTATAAATTATCCGCTCATCACAACACCAAACTTAAATTGTTGCTTGTCCCCAAGCAACTGAAAATCAAATAGGATAAAAAGAAGATAATATAATATAAATTCCAAAATATCAATGAATATTAATTCTAATTAGATGAGCGGGACTTGTAGCTTTTTGCTTTTGAACTATTTTGGCATCTCACTTTATCCTTTGAAGTTCAGAATGATTGGCTTCTATAGGAACTTAGAATTTCAGATAGTGTTATTGATTCTCCTAGTTAAGTATGTTGATTCTTGAACACAGCTACTTTTATGAGTCTTGGCCGTGGTCCTAAGCACTTTGTTTTCCAATATTACCACCGGATACATAAATGCCAGAGACACATAACTGGGTGAACCTTTTCAGATTGTGACTCAACTTTGCTAAAGTCCCCATTTAGAGGTGTCCAGAGTTCTTAAGCACACTCTTTTTGCTTTGGATCATGACTTTAACCACTCAGTCTCAAGCTTTTCACTTGGACCTGCATGCCACAAGCACATGGTTAGGGACAACTTGAATTAGCCGCTTAGGCCTGGATTTTATTTCCTTGGGCCCTTGATAAACCCCGTTTTGACAGTTTATCTTGTATTGATTTTAAGAGATTTTATCACCTTTTACCCATATTTATTCAATGAAATAGCATGGTTTTGTGATTGTCTCCTTATTTGTGCTTAGATGTGAAAACATGCTTTTTAGACCTTTAACTTGATGATTTTGATTCACCTTTGATTCCACTAGATGCCTTGATGTGTTTGTTAGTGATTTCAGATTGAAAAGGCTAGGAATGGATCAAAGGAGTGAAGAGGAAAGCATGCAAAGTAGAGAAATCATGAAAAGGCAAAGAAGTTGAACTCGCC
This sequence comes from Arachis hypogaea, assembly GCF_003086295.3. Classification (NCBI taxonomy): domain Eukaryota; kingdom Viridiplantae; phylum Streptophyta; class Magnoliopsida; order Fabales; family Fabaceae; genus Arachis; species Arachis hypogaea. The sequence continues at coordinate 18,405,980 of NC_092045.1, forward strand.
CATGGACGCGCGCGCGTACCTGGCGCTTATGCGCACCTTGCAACTCACCCCATGGACGCGTACGCGTGCTGTGCGCGTACGTGTCGATGCTGGTTTATGATTCTTTAATGAAAACGTGACCAACGAATTCTCAAGGGTTGTGGGGCCTAATCTTAACCAACTTTGGCGCCAGAAATGCTATTTAAAGCCAATGAATGAAGAGCAAAAGGGGGATTAGTTCATTTTTACACATTAGGATTAGTTAGAGTAGTTTTTAGAGAGAGAAGCTCTCACTTCTCTCTAGAATTAGGATTAGGTTTAGGTTAATCTCTCTTCTTAGATCTATGTTTAATTCATGCTTTGATTCACTTTTCCTTTATCAATTCTTAATCTTCTCCTCTTCCTCTCTCTAGTTATGTACTTTACTTATTATAATTCTTCAACTTGTTTTGGATAGATTGTTGTTCCTTTGTTTTCTTTCAATAATGCAATAAGAGGTAATTCATAATAATTATTCTTCTTTGCTTTTATATTGTTGATCTCTTGCCTTTGTAGTTAGATCTCTCTTTAATTCTTGCAATTTATGTTGTTTACTTTTATTGCCTTTTATGTGTTTGTTGAAATACCTCTTCTAAATATAGTATAGATTTTGTTCCTCTTGGCCTAGGTAGAGTAATTAGTGACACTTGAGTTATCTAATTCCTTTGTTGATTGGTAATTGGAGAGATTGCTAATTGGTTTGGAGTGCACTAAAGCTAGTCTTTCCTTGGGAGTTGGCTAGGACTTGTGGCTCAAGTCAATTCATCCACTTGACTTTCCTTTATTTAGTAAGAGTTAACTAAGTGGTAGCAATGAACAATTCTCATCACAATTGAGAAGGATAACTAGGATAGGACTTCTAATTTTCATACCTTGCCAAGAGCCTTTTATAGTTGTTAGTTTATTTTCATTGCCATTTACTTTTCATGCTTCTTATCCAAAACCCCAAAACACATTTCTAACCAATAACAAGGCACTTTATTGTAATTCCTAGGGAGAACGACCCGAGGTTTGAATACTTCGGTTTATAAATTTTAGGGGTTTGTACTAGTGACAAACAACTTTTTGTATGAAAGGATTATTGATTGGTTTAGAAACTATACTTGCAACGAGAATTCATTTGTGAAATTCTATACCATCAAAAATCTAATCATCAGCCCTCCTATCCATTGATGCTCAAAGCCTTGGATCCTTTTTACCCTTGCCTTTTGGTTTTAAGGGATATTGGTTTTTTCTGCTTGCTTTTCTTTTCCTTTCTATTTTTTTTGCCACTCTTCTTTTTTTTCAAACTTTTGCTTTTTCACTGCTTTTTCTAGCTTTAATAATCAATCTCATGATTTTTCAGATTGTCAATAATATTTCTCTTTGTTCATCGTTCTTTCAAGAGCCAACAATTTTAACATTCATACACAACAAGATAAAAAATATGCACTGTTCAAGCATTCATTCAGAAAACAAAAAGTATTGTCACCACATCAATATAATTAAACTAAATTCAAGGATGAATTCGAAGCTCATGTACTTCTTGTTCTTTTGAATTAAAAACATTTTTCATTTAAGAAAGGTGAAGAATTCATGGAATTATTCATAGCCTTAAGACATAGTTACTAAATACTAATGATCATGTAATAAAGACACAAACATAGATAAACATATAACATAAAAAAACAAAAAGTAGAAAAAAAATTTAAGAATAAGGAATGAGTCCACCTTAGTGAGGATGGCACCTTCTTGAAGGACCATTGATGTCCTTGAGCTCTTCTATGTCTCTTCCTTGTCTTTGTTGCTCCTCCCTCGTGATTTTGGTGCTCCTAATAATTATATGGAGGAAAATGTATCCCCTGAGGTATCTCAGGGATTTTTTGATGAGGGAATTCCTCATGTTCTCTTGATGTGCAGTCAAATGCTCTTCTACTGGGCTATGGACCCTTGAGATGAATCTCTCCATCTCCCATGACTTGGAGGTGGAAGCTTTTTGTCTTCCCTTTTCTCTTTTTTTTTTCTTTTGAGGTTTCTCTGGCCTTAGGTGTAGTATAATCACCAAGCATCCTCCTTGCATTGTTATTATTTTCGGCTGCCATCTCCTCTTCTTTTTTGAAAATTTCTGTAAAGTTTTCTCTGAATTGTTAAATTTTAGTTTCTCTTGACTTCCTCTTCAGAGTCCTTTCAGGTTCAGGATCTACTTCAATAAGAATGTTCTTGTCCTTGCTCCTACTCATATGAAAAAGAAGGGAACATGAAATAATAATAGGGATCCTCTTTGTCTAGATATAGAGGTTCCTTTATGTGAGTAGAAAAGAAGAAGAATAGGAAAGAGAAGAGGAAAATTCGAACTCAGAGAGAGGGGGGTTCGAATTTTAGGATGAAGAGAAGTGTTAGTAAATAAATAAAATAAATAGAAAGAGGTGAGAGGGATAGAAATTCGAAAAATAAATTTTGAAAAAGGGATAGTAATTTTCGAAAATTAAAATGAAATAAAATTAAAATTAAAATTTGAAATAATTAGTTAATTAGAAGAATTTTGAAAAAGAGGAAGGTAATTTTCGAAAATTAGAGAGAGAAAATTAGTTAGGTGGTTTTGAAAAAGATAAAAGATAAAACAAACAAATAAATCAATTAGTTAGTTGAAAAAGATTTGAAAATTAAAGTTTGAAAAGATATGATATGAAAAGATATGATTAAAAAGATATGATTTTAAAAAGATATGATTTTGAAAAGATAAGATTGAAAAGATATTTTTGAAAAGATATGATTTTAAAAGATATGGTTTTAAAAAGATATGATTGAAATTAGTTTTGAAAAAGATTTGAATTTTAAAATCACAATTAATAACTTGACTTACAAGAAATCACAAGATATGATTCTAAAACTTAAAGTTTGAATCTTTCTTAACAAGAAAGTAACAAACTTGAAATTTTTGAATCAAAACATTAATTGTTGATGATATTTTCGAAAATATGATGTAAAGATAAGAAAAAGATTTTGAAAAAGATTTTTGAAATTTTCGAATATGATAAAAAAATGGAAAAGATATGATTTTTGAAAAAGATTTTAAAAAGATAAGATTTAAAAAGATAAGTATTTATTTTATTTTATTTTATTTTTATTTTTGAATTTTTTATGATGAGAGAGAAAAACACTAAAAATACTCAATGCATGAAAATTTTGGATCAAAACACATGATGCATGCAAGAACACTATGAATGTCAAGATGAACACCAAGAACACTTTGAAGATCATGATGAACATCAAGAACATATTTTTGAAAAATTTTCAACGTAAAGAAAACATGCAAGACACCAAACTTAGAAATCTTTCATGTTTAGACACTATGAATGCAAAAATGCACATGAAAAACACCATACAACACAAAACAAGAAAATATGAAGATCAAACAAGAAAGTTCATCAAGAACAACTTGAAGATCATGATGAATGCAATGCATGAATGCAATTTTCGAAAAATGCATGATGGATATGCAATTGACACCAAACTTAAAACTTGACACAAGACTCTAACAAGAAACACAAAATATTTTTGATTTTTATGATTTTCTAATTTTTTTGTATTTTATTTTTATATTTTTTCGAAAACATATAGGAAAAATAAAATAAGAAATTCTAAATTTTTAATATGAATTCCAGGAATCATGCAATGTTTGTCTAAAACTCCGGTCCAGGAATTAGACATGGCTTAATAGCCAGCCAAGCTTTATGTGAAAACTCCGGTCCAAAACACTAGACATGGCCAATAGCCAGCCAAGCTTTAGCATATAGCTAATATTCCAATTAACTTGCCTCTATGAAGATGGTTTTGAAGCCTCAATCCAAAAGAATTTAGACATGGCTTTACAGCCAGCCAGGCTTCAACATGCTTCATGAAACTCTAGAATTCATTCTTAAAAATTCTGAAGAACAGGATAAGTAATATAATTTTTTTTTCGAAATTTAAAAACAATAAAATAAAATAAAATAAAATAAAATTACCCAATCTGAGCAACAAGATGAGCCGTCAGTTGTCCATACTCTAACAATCCCCGGCAACAGTGCCAAAAACTTGGTGGACAAAATTGTGATTTATGCTTGAATTGTTGTTCGAAATTAATTCCCCAGTAATGGCTCCAAAAAACTTGGTGCTCAATACCATGTTCTAAATATAACCTCACAACTTTGCTCAACTAACCAGCAAGTGTACTGGGTCGTCCAAGTAATACCTTACGTGAGTAAGGGTCGATCCCACAGTGATTGTTGGTATGAAGCAAACTATGGTCATCTTGTAAATCTCAGTCAGACGGATAATAATTGATTATTGGGTTTTCGAAAATATAAAGAGATAATTAATTTATTAATAAAGGATAGAAATACTTATGTAATTTCATTGGTAGGAATTTCAGATAAGTGTATGGAGATGCTGTATTCCTTTTGAATCTCTGCTTTTCTACTGCATCCATCCAATCCTTCTTACTCCTTTCTATGGCAAGTTGTATGTAGGGCATCACCGTTGTCAATGGCTACATCCCATCCTCTCAGTGAAAAAGGTCCAAATGCTCTGTCACGGCACGACTAATCATCTGTTGGTTCTCGATCATGTTGGAATAGAATCCCTTGATTCTTTTGCGTTTGTCATCACGCCCAACAATCGCGAGTTTGAAGCTCGTCACAGTCATTCAATCCCAGAATCTTACTCGGAATACCACAGACAAGGTTTAGACTTTCCGGATTCTCATGAATGCCGCCATCAATTCTAGCTTATACGACGAAGATTCTGATTAAGGAATCCAAGAGATACGCACTCTAGCTTTCGCTTGTAGAACGGAAGTGGTTGTCAGGCACGCGTTCATACGGATGGATGATAATGAGTGTCACGGATCATCACATCCATCAGGTTGAAGTACGAATGGTATCTTAGAACAGGAATAAATCGAATTGAATAGAAAATAATAGTAATTGCATTAAAACTTGAGGTACAGCAGAGCTCCACACCCTTAATCTATGGTGTGTAGAAACTCCACCATTGAAAATACATAAGTGATGAAGGTTCAGGCATGGCCGAGAGGCCAGCCCCCAAGGTCTAAGAACTAAACGTTCAAAGATGTCTAATACACTAGTAAAAAGTCCTATTTATAATAAACTAGCTGCTAGGGTTTACAGAAGTAAGTAATTGATGCATAAATCCACTTCCGGGGCCCACTTGGTGTATGTTTGGGCTGATCTTGAATGTTACACGAGCTGAGGCTTATCTTGGAGTTGAGCGCCAAGTTGTAACGTGTTTTAGGCGTTCAACTCTGGTTCGTGACGTGTTTCTGTCGTTTGACTCCAGAATGCAGCATGGAACTGGCGTTGAGCGCCAGTTTACGTCGTCAATTCCCGAATAAAGTATAGACTATTATATACTGCTGGAAGCTCTAGATGTCTACTTTCTAAAGCCGTTAAGAGCGCGCCATTTGGAGTTCTGTAGCTCCAGAAAATCCATTTCGAGTGCAAGGAGGTCGGATTCCAACAGCATCAGCAGTCCTTTGTCAGCCTTTTATCAGAGTTTTGCTCAGGTCCCTCAATTTCAGCCAGAAAATACCTAAAATCCTAGAAAAACATAAAAACTCATAGTAAAGTCCAGAAATGTGAATTTAGCATAAAAACTAATGAAAACATCCCTAAAAGTAGCTTGAACCTATTAAAAACTACCTAAAAACAATGACAAAAAGCGTATAAATTATCCGCTCATCAAGCACCTAATTGGATTTGCACATTTACATGTTGTTGTGTATTAGGTGGAAATTTTTATAAGTGCATAATGAATTTAGTAAATTGAGTTGAACTACTTATTCATCATGATTTTTAAGTGAATATAATCACATAACAAGGTATTTGTTCCTTGTTAATGCTTTGCATTTTTTTAGTCGACTTGACTTGATTCTTATCAAGACTTGTCCCTTTTTGTAACAAGCACCTTTTATACATGTGATTATTTCATTATTTCTAAGGATGAATAAGTAGTCTCTTTTCATCATTAAATTGGTTATTGTTAATTGTGCCATTTTCTATTAATTTTGCACTTTTACTTGCACAATTTCAATATCTAATACCTCAAATACTCAATTCACTTTTGAGGTTACCTAGAGTTTTTTGTGCCTTAAGTTTTGCTTATTCTTTACTTGCACCCTAGGCTATTTAATTGAGGAACACATGCTTTTTTTTCTTTCACTTTTGTGATTTTTATTTTTACTCGGCCAATGTGTTATGTTCTAAATCGCGCGCATTTAGAATACAGACATTGTCTTTTATCATACCACACTACTATGACATTTTCCTCAATTCTTGTTTTCTACAGCAACTCGGAGCCCCGGTGCCCACCAGCTGAAGGTGGAGCCTCACATCTCTTCACCCCCGGATTGAGTGCATGCACGAAGGACCGTGCAACATTTAAGTGTGGGGGAGGATCCACAATTTTTGGGGCATAAATTTTCTCTTCCTCGACACTTTGCATTATCTTCTAGTTTTTAATAGTTATGTTTTTGTGAATATTTGTTAGTATTTCATTACATTGTACTTTGCTTAGTTGCTTGTATATATCTTAGCTTGCTTATAGTTTTATTTGCATGTTGCCTAGTATAGAAAATAAGTTTGGTAAAACAACAAAGAATTTTCAAGAAATCTCTTTTTGGGCATTCCATTTATTAGATTTGAAAACATGTTTTTGAACTTGCTTGAAGTATTTTTTATGGAACATAGAAAAGAGCTTGAACAAAATACCCATTAAGAATTGAGCTTTAATTGTGTGATTGCATATTTTCAATCACAAATTTGGTTCTTGTGTGTTATACTCCTTTCATGATTGTGATCTTAGATTTACATGAATCTATATGTCCTATATTTGTTGTTTGAATTTATTTAGTATGACTGAGGCCATTCTTGATATTAAACTCACTAACCCATATGGCCAACCCCTTATATCTACATTTGTAAACCACTTTTGAGCCTTTTAATTCCCCTTTTGTTCTAATATTAAGCACATCATTCACCCTAAGTGAAAGACCACTATGTCCATTAATTGTATCTTTGATTAGCTTCGGTTTGAGTGTGTGTGTGTGTGTGTGTGTGTTAATCAGGTGTGGGAGAAATTTGTGGAAAACATTGGTAGTTAGTTTAATTTGAGTTTTCATTGTGAAATTTTAGGAAGTGGGTAAACACTCATGCATCTATTACTTAAAACATATGTATCCCTCTTATATGATAAAAGAAAAAAAATTTATATACATACTATGTTTATTAAAGAAAAAAAGAGAAAAAAAGAAAATAAAATAAAAAATGTAAATAAAGGATGCATATGTGTGTGAATTGGAAAAGGATGCATGAGTGAATGTGAGAAAGAGGATAAATGGGTAGTTAGGTTGTTTTATTATGTATATAGGATGATATAGGATTAGGTGGGATACTTGAGCTAATCAAAGATCAAATCTATTAGCCCACTTAACCATATTAATCCTACCCTTACCCTAGTCCCATTACAACCCACAAAAGTCCTCATGATATTTGCATTCATGCATCAAATATTAGTTGATTGTTAGATGATTTACAAATCTTTGAGAAATATGATTAAAGGAGAATTGAGTGATTAAGCCCTACACACAGAGCGATTAGAGTGTAAACACTTCCGGTGAAGGGGTTCAATTGCTCAATTCTATGTTTCCATCTCTTATCTTGTATCTTCTTGCAAGTTGCTTGTTAGTTTTTGAAAACTTCAAATCAAATCTTTAGACATTGGTCACATTGTATTGATCTCTTATCTTGGCCCTAAGATAGAAATAGATAGCATTTAGTATAGTTGCATGCATATAAGTAGCTGCATTGAATAAATTGCTTACCCTTTGATCATTCTCCTTTGATTGTGATTAGCATGAGGACATGCTATTGTTTAAGTGTGGGAGAATTGATGAATCCATATTTGACGATATATTTTGGTTTGATTTGAGTGGATATCATCACATAAACCCACATTTATTCACCTATATAGCATACTTTTGTGTTTTCTCTCTAAATTGACCTTAATTGTGAAAACATGCTATTTTGTGCTTAATATAATCACTTTTATCCCATTCGATGCCTCAATGATTTTAATGAGTGATTTCAGGTGTAATAAGTTGGAATGGCTTAATAAGAGTGGAAGCAAAGCAAGGAATTAGGAGAAAGCATGAAGAAAACAAAGGAGAAGCACACATTAGAGTGTGTGTACGCACAACCTACTGTGCGTACGCACAAGAAATACAACAGCATGTGTGCGTACGCATGATGATGAGTGGATAATTTATACGCTTTTTGGCATTGTTTTTAGTATGTTTTTAGTATGATCTAGTTAGTTTTTAGTATATTTTTATTAGTTTTTAGTTAAAATTCACTTTTCTGGACTTTACTATGAGTTTGTGTGTTTTTCTGTGATTTCAGGTATTTTCTGGCTGAAATTGAGGGACCTGAGCAAAAATCTGATTCAGAGACTAAAAAAGACTGCAGATGCTGTTGGATTCTGACCTCCCTGCACTCGAAGTGGATTTTCTGGAGCTACAGAAGCCCAATTGGCGCGCTCTCAACGGCTTTGGAAAGTAGACATCCTGGGATTTTCAGCAATATATGATAGTCCATACTTTGCCCGAGATTTGATGGCCCAAACTGGCGTTCAAAGTCACCATCAGAATTCCCAGCGTTAAACGCAGGAACTGGCACAAGGATGGGAGTTAAACGCCCAAACTGGCACCAAAGCTGGTGTTTAACTCCAAGAAGAGTCTCTACACGAAAATGCTTTAATGCTCAGCCCAAGCACACACCAAGTGGGCCCAGAAGTGGATTTTTATGTCATTTACTCATCTCTGTAGACCCTAGGCTACTAGTTCTCTATATATAGGACCTTTTGCTATTGTATTTTCATCTTTGGATCTTTGGAATCTTTTGATCTTTAGATCTTTTGATCACGTTTGGGGGCTGGCCTCACGGCCATGCCTAGACCTTGTTCTTATGTATTTTCAACGGTGGAGTTTCTACACACCATAGATTAAGGTGTGGAGCTCTGCTGTACCTCGAGTGTTAATGCAATTACTATTATTCTTCTATTCAATTCAGCCTATTCTTGTTCTAAGATATTCATTCGCACCCAAGAACATGACGAATGTGATGATTATGTGACACTCATCATCATTCTCACTTATGAACGAGTTCCTGACAACCACTTCTGTTCTACAAGCAAACAAGGCTTGAATGTTTATCTCTTGGATCCCTTAACCGGAATTTTCGTGGTATAAGCTAGAATTGATGGCGGCATTCAAGAGAATCCGGAAGGTCTAAACCTTGTCTGTGGTATTCTGAGTAGGATTCAATGATTGAATGACTGTGACGAGCTTCAAACTCCTGAAGGCTGGGCGTTAGTGACAGACGCAAAAGAATCACTGGATTCTATTCCAACCTGATTGAGAACCGACAGATGAATAGCCGTGCTGTGACAGGGTGCGTTGAACATTTTCACTAAGAGGATGGGAGGTAGCCACTGACAACGGTGAAACCCTTGCATACAGCTTGCCATGGAAAGGAGTAAGAAGGATTGGATGAAGACAGTAGGAAAGCAGAGAGACGGAAGGGACAAAGCATCTTCATATGCTTATCTGAAATTCCTACCAATGAATTACATAAGTATCTCTATCTTTATCTTTATGTTTTATTCATCATTCATAACCATTTGAGTTTGCCTGACTAAGATTTACAAGATGACCATAGCTTGCTTCATACCAACAATCTCTGTGGGATCAACCCTTACTCGCGTAAGGTTTATTACTTGGACGACCCAGTACACTTGCTGGTTAGTTGTGCGAAGTTGTGTTTATGCCATGGTATTGAACACCAAGTTTTTGGGTTCATCACCGGGGATTAATTGAGTTGTGAAAAGTATTGATCACAATTTCGTGCACCACATGACAATCTGTGTGTACGCACAGAAGAAAAATCAGCATGTGTGCGTACGCACATAGCTGTGCATACGCACAAGTCCCAGCGTGTGACTCACTTAATGCAAATTGCTGGGGGGCAATTAGGTTTAGCTTTTACATGCTTTTCTCTTAGTTTCTAGAGAGAGAAGCTCCCCCCTCTCTCTAGAATTAGGGTTTTCTTAGTTAATTTTCCTTTAATTTCAGCTTTTAATTCTTGTTCTAGTATAGTTTCATTTATGTTTCCTTACTTTATTGTCTTTGTTCTTTTAGTTCTTCTTCTTAATTTCTCAATTTTGTCATTTTTATGTTTATGGATACTCTTGTTAATTTTAATTTTCATTTAATGCAATTTATATTTTTTGTTCATTTAATGCTTCTCTTAGTTGTTGTTATCATTTTCTTGCTTTTGGTAATTAGATTTTATTTTGAATGCAATTTAATATTATTTTATTTTCATATACACCAAGTGTTTGATAAAATGCTTGGCTTAGTTTTTACCTAGTCTTTCTTCACTCTTGGCTCAGAATTGATGAATTTGATGACCCTTGAGTCATTGATGTCCATTCTTGTTTGATACATTAGAGTAGTTAGTTGATTTGGTTTTCCTTGACTCTAAGTGACCCAATAGTGTTGACTAGGACTTAGGGATTGGAATCAACTATGCTTATTTGACTTATCCTCAATGTAGGGTTGACTAATTAGGATTAACTCTTCATAATCATCATGTGTTTGTGGTCAATGGCTAGGATAGGTAAACTTAGCTCTCAATTACTTGCCAAGAGGTTTCTTGCATTTTGATTTTTCTTTCCTTGCATATTACTTTGATTTTTAATTGCTCCTCATTTAATTCTTTGCATGCTTGTTTTATTTCTTGCTATTTACATTTCTTACCTCTTGCAATCATTCCCAATCCCTATTTTCCTCCCATAGCTAATTATTGATATTTCATTGCAACTCCTAGGGAAGACGACTCGAGGTTTAAATACTATCGTTTATTTTAATTTGAATTTAACATTTGATTGATGTTCAATTGTTGGGTTTTGACTATATTTACAACGGACAAATTCCATTTTTAGTGTGAAAATCCAAACCTACGCTCTTGGGCATTATCACCTGTCTCTGGACAGCACCAACCCTGACTTGCATCCCGCGGCCCTGTTCACTTCTTCTCCCTTCCTTGTAGCACCACTCTCTCTCTGTCGTCCTCCCCGGCACTGCTCTAGGTAGCACGCCATCGTCCTCCACAGCTCCACGAAGGCCGCAGCAACACACCGTCGTCCTTGTAGCGCCTCTCTCTCTGTCGTCCTTCCTGCACTCTGCCACTCTGTCTGCATCAGCAAATCATCAAGAATGGAGCCTAAATCAGGTTAGTTCTTCTACTTCTACTTCTGATCCAGCCTCTTGCTATTACTAATGAATATTCGTTCTTTGTTATGATCAGAACATTGATTTTTTTAGGGATTCTGCTAGTGCTTCTAATTGAAATTTGAATCATTGAATGAGTAGCTATTTTTTGGATTGAATGATTACTAATTAGTTGATGCATTTTAGTCCTATTTTAGTTCTTTGTATTGTTCTGTGTTCTTGCTTTGAATGATTAGCTCTGCTTACTGCTGTTGTATTATGCTGTGCTAAAAAAATTGAGACTGAAATTGTCCTCAAAGCTTGAAATTTTGAAAATCCTTGTTAATCTTTAAAAAAGTTTGTTGTTGCTACTGCGTAATTTTTTATTATGTTTTAATTGTTCGTGTTGTGGCTTTGCTCTGTTTTATTGTGTTATCCTAGTAAATGTTTGCACGAAAGGTGCAACAAAGAATAGAAAGCTTCACATATTTTGCATTTGCTTGCAGTATAATTTCAAGGATAGCTCTATGAAATTGGTGTATGTACCCCAGCTACATCCTCGGGCAATTGCTTCTCTGTCTTGAAAAATAATTGTCAAAGTGGCATGTGGGACATTTCACACAGGTGCTTGTTTTTTTCATTCTTGATCTCAATTATTTAATCTTTTCTTTCATATACTCATTATTTCTTTCTGAATGTTTAGTGGCATGGATAAAAATGATTTTGTCTACTTGTAAGTAATTATTTACTTTCTTAGTTCAGTATCTTAGCTCTATAAAATAAGTTATAACTTAAGATTATCCATTTGTGCAGTTGGGGATTTGGTGGTTATGGAAGGTTTGTGCATAATTTTTAGATTGGTTGTCAATATTTTGTAAAATACAAAGAAATCACAACAATCAGATGATTGAATTCAAATTGGTTTTATTTATTTATTTGGCTGGTTCTTTGAATTCTGCGTGTATTGCAGGTATGCTTGACACAAATTAATTCCCTTCCTTGTCTTATATATATACACTCAAAGATATGTCTAAAGTCTAAATAAATGTATTGCATAAAGAACTTGATCTTTGCATAAAAATACTTGAGATTTCTATATTTTAGAGTGTGAGTAGTGAGAGCATGAAAGGAAAGGGGATCTTGACCAGTATGAACGCTTGGATGGGGATAGAAATATAACCAACAGACTTCTTGTAGTTAAGGTGATTGTCATATTACTAATAGTAAACTATATTTTTTTTCCATAAATACTATTATCACTTCTCATTAGTAACACTTATCATGTTTCATGGCAATATACTAGGACAGCAGAGAGGGAAACAAGCTTGATTCTACCAATGTCCATAATACAAAAGACAATTGATTATCTACTTTTTCTACTAGATCAGCCCTATGTTGAGAGGTTTCTTAGTGCATATAAATTCTTGTGGAATATGATGAGAGCAATTAGAATGGACCTGAGAATACAGCACATTTTCTATCAAGGGGCTATTCTATGCTTGAACATATGGTATTTTTTTATTTTTAACAAAAGTATAATAAAACCTGATTTTTCTCTTATTGAAGTGGAAATAATATCTATTTTTTCTGCAAGTTCCTTATATGCTATATTGATTAAGGCTCTATACAAATATATATTGTGGCTACTTACAGATACAGTAGTTTCATATTTATTTTTGGTAAAATAATTTTCAAAAGGTTTTGATGCCTTTTATCAAGAACCTGCATCTGCTTGGTGATGTTTGTAATAACAATATCTAGTGATGGTTAAAAGTTTAAAACTCATGAGGCTATCAATTTTTATGGTTTCAGATCCAATTACACATCATTGCAATGCATGAATTATGTGAATACACAAAAGGAGAACGAATTTCTGCGGGCTTTGATGATCACTTCAATATTGAACATATGAACATAACTTTAGTTGAATTGTTTTAGATGTATGATGATCACATAAAGAAAGGGATACTTGTGCCTACCGAAAAAGAGTTTTGAGGCCATTATACTCTCCTTAAATTGGATAAGCATCCTAATTATAAAGTAAGTTGTCCTTGTTGTGCTCTTATCTTTAATGTTTTATTGGCAATAGAAAAACCTAAGAAAATATGTAAGTTATCCTAGGTTGAACCTGCAGAGCTATTCCTTAATCTCGCTAAGATGACTCTAGAGACAAGACAGACTCCAGAAATTCTACTTGCCTGCGATGTAACAAGGTTTGTAATTTCAAATGGAAATTAAATGAGCTACTTTTTTTTTACCTTACTTAGCTTTATTATTAGGGTTATAGTGATTTCATTTGATTTTGACTTTAGCTTGATTATTGGGTCTTTATTGATTAATCAATCAATTAATTAATTAATTCAAGACAATTGATTTTGTTCTATTCTTGATTTTCTCTGTTCTTTATATAGCTTGTTATTCTTTACTGCTATTTATTTGTTGTTCTTGACTTTTTGCTATTGTTTGTTTGTTCTTGATTTTCTATTCTTAATTTGTTGTTCTTCATTGTTGCTAATTTTTATTTGTTAATTTTTAATTTTTTGTTCTTCACTGTTGGTTGCTTTTACTGTTATTTTTTTTAATTTGTTAGTTTTTTATTTTAATTTATTGGTTCTATTATTTTTTGTTCTTGATTTTAATTTTTTTATCTTCATTACTGTTCTCATAGCTACTATGTGTTTAATTTATTATTATTCTATTTTTTATTTTGATTAACTGATGTGCTATTATTTACTGATGTTATTTTTCTGTGATATTTTACAGTTTAATCCCAGTATAAATGACAATATTGGTGAAACTGAAAGTGAAATTGGTGGACATGTTCTTTGTGAAATTGATATGCCAAGTCTTAGGTGTTGTTTGTATTTTTTTTTTTAATTTTCAATGTGCAATGAGGAACTTAGATGTGTAATGTATAGTGAATTTTATAGAAGCAGGAACACATTTGTGTAGCCAGATGAAACATCTCTAAAAAAGTGAGTGAATACTTACTTTTACATTATATTATAAGTGAATTTTTTTCTTTGTTAGTTTACTAATTAAGTCATGTTATTGAGAGCTATTGAAAAGATAGAGTAGACATTTGATCAAGGCCAAAGGCTTGGTTATTATCAGGTTAAGCTTCAATACATAATTTCTTAAAACATGGTTTGAACTTTTTTAAACATATATAATTTTGATCAACTCATTTATTCTGTATGTGATATAATTTTTTTAGTTCAATTACTAAAGTAAAAAATATGAGGTTTATTTTAGTATAGCGACATACTCACTATTGATGATGGTGGCAAATTAAAGATTTTATTGCGACTGAAACATTTGTGAGACACCTATCGATTTGTTACTATTTTAAAATGAATTTGCGATGACATTTTGTGATATTATTGCAATTAATTGACTACATATTATTTCCTAGCAAATTAGCGACTAATTCATAACTCTATTTTATCATTTCGAATAGATTTGGTTTAGCGACAAAATTTTTACAAATTTGATTAAGGATTTTCAAAGATTAGCTATAGATTTGGTATAAAATGTGACAGATTTGCGACCATATTAGTGGATAACTTGCGACGAGTAAGGTTTGGAAAAATTCCTCGCAAATTAGCGTCAACTAATCTTTCTATTTTGTCTACGAAGTTAGCTTGCATTTAGCGATGAGTCTGCTATAGTAGAGTTTGTCACTAATTAGCGACTACCGTTTAGTCCATTTTTCTATGGAATTAGCTTTTATTTTAGTGATTGATTTGTGACTATCTAAACGGTAGCTAAAAAAGTTTTCGATGAATTAGCGACTATTGTGTTTGCCTCACTGATTTGCAACTTATAATTAGCAAGAAAAGCATTAGTTGCTAGGCGGTAGCTAATCCGTCACAAATTATATTTTGTGTAGACTCTTTTTGTGGTAGCTAATCATCCATATTCTTGTAGTGTATAGAATTTTTGAGGTTAAAGAAGCATGTTTTAAACCATGAAGCAAAATTAGGAAGGAAACACAAAATCATGCAATTTATATGAATAAGTGCAGAAAATATTGATAAAAAACCCCCCAAATTCTACACAAGATAAACTACAAAATTAGGGTTTATCAAACCTCCCCGCACTTAAACTAAGCATGTCCTCATGCTAAAAATTAAAAGACCAAAGAACATAGGATAATGAGGTTTATGAAATGCAATTTACCTACATAGATGTAACTAATGCAAATGCTTCTATTTACTTGGTCAAAAGTGAATCAACTTCCAAGAACGCACATGAACGAGCATGACTAAGGTAATATGATAACTCATGAACTCTACCAATTCAAATATCAAAATGACGTATAAACAACTTGAAAGAAAAAAGCTTGTGAAAGCCGGGAGCAAGGAGTTGAGCATCGAACCCTCACCGAAAGTGTATCCACTCTATTCGCTCAAGTGTATAAGGTTGATCACTCAATTCTCCTCTAATCATGTTTTTCAAAATTTATTTTTCATCTAACAATCAACAGTTATTTGGTGCATGCAAACATTCATCGTGAGGGCTTATCTTTAGGTTGTAATGGAGCTAGGGTAAAGGTAAGGGTGCATATATGGCCAAGTGAGCTTGAAATTTGAATCCTTGAACCTAAGCTCTCACCAAACGCATATAACAACCTATACAATTCTAATATACAACCTAACTACCCATTTATTCACTTTTCATACTCGTACATTCTCTTTCAATTTATAACCCATATGCATTGGTTATTATTGGCTTCGCCTGGTGGCATTTTATCCCCAATTTATTGCTTTCTTTTTCTATATATTTTTTTCCTTTCTTTTATTTTTCTATTTCTTTTTCTACATATATTTTTTTCTCTTATTTTTTTCTTTTGCTTTTGATGAAACATATACAACAGTGCCAATGCATATGGTTTAAACATTCAATACATGAGTATGTATCCAATTTCCAAATTTCTAATATTTTCAATAGAAAATACAAAAACACACTTTTATCCTACCAATGTTCCCAAGCTTCCCTCCCACTTAAATGACAAACACTCTCACTCGCCTAAGCTAATCAAAGATCCAAATTCGAGGACATTTATTGTTTTTCACTTAGGGGTATTGATGTGGTAAATTAAAGAACAAAGGGGGTTTAATGTAGGCTCAAAATTGGCTAACAATGGTAGATAAAAGGGTTAAGGCTATTTGGGTAAGTGAGCTATTGAAATAACGGCCTCAATCATATAAATACAGTCATACACAAAATAATGGATATATAAAATCAAACAAATCAAGGATTGTAATCATAGAAAGAGAACAATACACACAAGAATGAAAATAAGTGGTTATAAGATGTAACCACACAATTGGGCTCAAAACTCACATGCTTGTGCGTTCTTAGCTCAAAAACCTTTTCCAGAATTAATTCCTTCAAGCAAGTTCAACATAAAAAAAAATTTCCAAATTGGTAGGGTGCCCTAAAAACGGTTTCTTGGAAAAGAAATCATCACCCTAACCAAGTAGTCCTAATAAGAAATAACTACCATGCAAAGAGTGTTTAAATGCAAAAACTAGCCATGCAAATTATCCTAATTAACAAAAGAAAATTAAAATTTGGGTGTTGGAAAGAAAGGGTTGTTACCTATGGAAGTCGGTAAACGACCTCCCCACACTTAGAAATTTACACGGTCCTCCATGCTATCAAAAATGAGCAGAGTGGGTCCGAGAGTGTAACTCTCAATGGCTATAGGATGGTGAGACAAGGACGTCTCCTTGTTCATCTCTTGGTTACTTCTTGCTATGATCCGAGGTGGAATCTGGATTGTCGGTTTCCCCCGTAGGTGGGTTGGTGAATCTTGCGAGAACTTCCTTTTCTGCCTCATCAATGCGGTTAGAGTTCTACGGCCGCTTAGAAAGTGGTTTTGGCCCTTGAGAAAGTTATATCTCGACAGTTGTTCTTTGAGTTGTTCTCTTGTAGATGGCTTCTTGGAGGTCTTTTCCTTTCCTTTTCAGTGGTCATCCTAAAAAGGAGGAAAAGAAAAAACATTAAGCTTAGAGAGACAACAACCGAAATAAATACAATGCAAGTGAAGATTAATGCCACGAAGGAGTGAATTGTCTTAAAAACATGGTATCTACTACATGCAAATAAGACGACAAAATAATCGAGGAGGCCAAGCACATCACTAGCATGAGATGCAAGAGTGAAAAAAGTATGCAAATACAAAGTATGAGAAGAATAAACTCAAGCATCGATCACAACAATGATAAACACATGCAAGAATGGTGGAAGTCATAGGAAAACCTTTCGCTCAACTAACTCCAAGACAATGAAGTCTAGAAACTGAAGAATGTGCAGTTAGAGAGCATTGAACCACTCATTCTTACATGACACTACAAGCATATCAAACCATAAACAATGAGCAATTGACGATGAAAAATCATGGAAATGAAGCTCAATGCTCATGTAGCACAAATGTTGTGAAAAAGAGGTACTAAGTTAAAAGAAAAAGATCAAGAATGAACAAAGATGTCATTGGCTCTTTTTCACAAACACTTAGTGTGCAAATTATAAATAACAAGCAAGTTTATTAAGTTCAAGGAGAATATGCCCCCAAAATAGAATTTCATTTACCATAGCACAAACAAACTAAGAGAAATGAAATAATCCACCAATTCAAAATTAAATAAGATTCAACACCCACACAAGAAAATAAAAGAAAAGAAAAGAAATAAGAGTGAACAAACAAACAAACAAACAAACAACAAAGTTAAAATGCAACAAGGAACAAAGAAAGTGGAGTAATCAAATGCAATAGTAAAGAAAGATTTTAAAAAGAAACAAAAGAGGAAGAAGAGCATTACAACCTTGAAAGAGAGAAAGAGTGAGGTTGGGTACAAGTGAGAAAAGGAGAAGAGAAAGGAGAAAGAAGATGTGGGACCATCAAAAGTGGTGGTCACCGGTGGTTGTGGGCGGAGAAGGAGTGGTAAGGAGAAGGAAGAAGAAAAAAAAGAAAGAGTAGAAGAAAGAAAGGGAAAAAAAAAAGAGAACAGGATAGTGTGCCTCAGCTGCGTCAGACATGCGATGTGCGTGCTTCATCCACGCGTATGCGTGGAAGAGAGAAAAGATGATTGACGCGTGAGCGTCGTCCACGCGTACAAGTAGAAATGGAGGGGGTGCACATGTGTAGCTAATGCACACGCGTGGGGTGAGATTGTGCTTTGCGCACAAAGGCAGCATCACTCTAGCGCAACTCTCTGGTTTATGTACCAGGAGTTGTAGCCTCAGCAAACGACGCGTGCGCGTCACCCACACTCATGCGTGGGTGTGCGAAATGGAACAACAGCGCGTACGCATCACCGACGTGTACGCGTGTGAAGGGATTGTGCTCCCAGCATAAAATTCGCACAGTTCCATCACAACACTTTGGTTTTTGTACTAGGAGTTGTGGAAATGCAATCGACGCGTACGCGTCGTCCACTCCCACGTGTGGGATGACTTTTTTTAAAACAACAACATGAGGGGGACAATTATAGCACAATTTTGGCATTCATTCAAGCTAGGAACTTCGAAAACACTTAAAATTTCAGGCAATACTCAAAATCAAGCATTTTTCCTCAAAATTGCCCGTTCAACCAAACCAAGATAAATGAAATCCTCATGAAGACTCTAACAAAATCAAACAAAATCAAGCACATTTAAACAAATTTAAGAAAATCAAACAATCACAAAATCAAACAAAGGCTCTAAAACTACTCGCAAGAAATTATGTACAAGGAGGATCATTTTCTTTAATATCCTTAAGTTGGACGGTCATGGGTTTGAGATCATCTTTTTGGAACATCCTCAAGGACATCCATCTTGTCCTTCTTGTTGGCCTTGGGAAGAGTGTCCTTCAAGGGGAGATGCTTCCACTTATCAATTGAACCATGATTGGGTACCTTGTTTGCTTGAGGATGTGGAAGTCGTGGATCCTTTCCCTTTTCCTTGCTAAGTCCTCTTATACCCAAGTCTTTATTGACACTTATCTCATCATCACTTCGAATTTGTTCTTCAACTACATCATCTTCAACAATGTCACAACCAAAAATTGAATGAACCTCTAGAGGTTGCTTAATGGTTTCCTCCAATTTGAACTTCACCACCTTCCCTTTACCCTCAAATGAATAATCCCTAAAAAATGCATCTAATTTAAACCGGGATGTCTTCAAGAATGGCCTCCCAAGTAAGATGGAGGATGGCCTATCCGAATCAATGGGAGGTATCTCTAAGATATGGAAATCCACCAGAAAGATTAAGTCCTGAATTCTCACTAATACATTCTCAGCAATAGCCACAACTGAAATTATACTATTGTCCACAAGCATAAACCTAGCTCTGGATTGCCTCAATGGTGCGAGGTTCAACTTCTCATAAATCAAGAGTGGCATGATGCTCACACATGACCCAAGGTCACAAATGCAATCCTTAAGTTAAATCTCACCAATCATACAAGATACCAAGCAAGGATCGGGGTCACTATAGTTTTCAGGAAAATCATCCATCACAAAAGAAACAGAATTACCTAGTGAATTCATCCCTAGTCCACCAACCTTCTCTTTGTGAGTGCACACATCTTTAAGGAACTTATCATATTTTGGAACTTGATGTATGGCATCAAAGAGTGGAATAGTTACCTCCACATTCTTAAAGATTTGCACTATGTTGGGATCAAGATCCTCATGCTTCTTAGCCTTCTTGGCTAACATAGGGAAGGGTATAGGAATTTATTCCTCTAAGTTGCTCGTCCGCTTCGGTTCCTTGGCCCTCAATTTCTCTTCTTCTTCCTTTACAACTTTTACCTCCTTTTCATCTTCATCTATCTCCATTGTTTCACCAACCTCTACATTGGGAACATCCTCTGCCAACTTGATGGGCTTGGGTTCAACTTCCTCAAGCATCATACCGCTCCTCAAGGTGATTGCATTGATGCTACCTTTTGGGTTTGGGTGAGGTTGAGAGGGAAGGTTGGATGAGCTATAGGCTTGGTTGGTGTTGGTATTGTTGGTAGGAGGTATGGCTAACCTTGAGAGAATCTCGGCTATGAAGGACATTTGAGCACTCATAGTGCTAACTTGTGTAGTGAGAGTCCTATTGTTCCCTTTATTTTCTCTACAATAGCCTTAAGTCTTTCTTCCTTTTGGTAGAGTGCACGGTGAGAGTCATCACTTTAGTTTGTGGGAGAAGAAGAAGGTTAGCTTGTTGTCTTTGGTGAGGCATTTGTTATC
The DNA here is from genome assembly GCF_003086295.3 of Arachis hypogaea. Lineage (NCBI taxonomy): Eukaryota > Viridiplantae > Streptophyta > Magnoliopsida > Fabales > Fabaceae > Arachis > Arachis hypogaea. The sequence continues at coordinate 18,426,539 of NC_092045.1, forward strand.
TATGGTTGTTGTTTTGGTTTTGTTGTGGGTGTTGATTTGGTTGGTTATGGTGGTTTTGGTTGGCTTGGTGGTTATTGTTGTGGTAATGAGAAGATGAGTTGTCTTGGTTCCATCTTTGATTGTGGTTGTTCCCTTGAGCATTGTCCCTCCACCCTTAATTAGAACTATTACCATGAGAGTAATTATTTTGGCCTTGAAATTGATAGTATGGACGATTGTTGTAATTCATGTTGGCTACCGCGAGAATGTAATCTTCTTGGACTTGATGGCATTGGTCGGTGTAATGTGCAGTACTATAGCATAAATCACATACTCTAGGAGGTCCTTCAAGTTAGAGGATTTGAGGTGGGGCTTGGATGGCTTGGATTGATTGAAATGCCTTTTGTTCTTTGTGAATCTCCTTAAGAAGAGTGGTCATGTCTCCAAGCACTTTGGTCAAAGTCGATACGGAAGGAGGCGCTTCCACCACACCCTTGAGAGGATTGTTCCTCACCCTTACATGTTGTGTAGCCTCGGCGACATCATCGATCAAACTCCATGCTTCTGCCACTGTCTTGTTCTTAGAAAGGGAACCACCACTAGAAGCGGTGAGCAATCTCTTATCCGCCGCACAAAGACCTCCAGTGAAATAGCTAATGAGCAAGTGAGTGTCTAATCCCTGATGTGGACGAGATTCTAACAACCTCTTAAATCGAGTCCAATATTCATAGAGTGTCTCTTGGTCTCTTTGCATTATACCGAAAAAATTTTTTCGGATGAAATCGGTCTTCTCTGGCAGAAAGAACTTGTCTAAGAACTCTCTTCTCAATAGGTCCCATTCAGTCACCACTTCATCCGGTTGGGAGTAGAACCACTCTTTTGCCGACCCATCAAGAGAGAAGGGAAAAGTAAAAACCATGATAGCAATCTCATCGGTACCATGCCTTCGAGCCGTAGAACAAGCTACCTGAAAGTCTCTCAAATGCCTAATGGGGTCTTGCCCCGGTAGTACATGGTACTTAGGAAGCAAGTTCATCAGACTATTCTTCAACTCATAATTCGGATCAAGATTCGGATACCTAGCTTGCAATGGTTGAAGAATGAGGTCTGGTGCTCCTTGTTCGTGCAAGGTAATCCTACGTGGCTCTGCCATATACTTTTCACCTGTAGTATGCAAAGTTGTATCAGTAGTGCCAACAGAGGAACAGGAAGTTGTGGACTCTAAGTCACTCTCGGTTCCATCTAGTGTTTTGGAAGGTTCCTCAAGAGAGACTGAAGCACTAGCCGTGTAATCCAACCGCCACCTAGCTTGCCGAGTGTGTAACAAAGTTCTTTCAATTTTGGGATCAAACTCGACTAAGCTAGAATTCGGTTGAGACCAAGTCATTCAACGTAGAAGTTATAGCTCATGCATTAAAGGAAATTAACTAAAAACAAAGTAATGAAAGCAGGTAAACTATCTACAATATTCACATATTCACAAAACCAATATCAAAGAATACGTTGCAACCATTTCCCGCAAATGGTGCCAAAAATTGATGGAGTAGGTTTATGGTCGGTCAAGATTTAATCAAACAAAGATCATGTCATAGTATAGTTCTAGACCAACTTATAACCCTATCGTCAAATTTTGATTTGGTTGTCATAAAGTCAACCCCAATATAAAGTAACCGAGAGTATTGGTCTCGGGTCTTCCTCAAGAGAATGGGCAAACATGTGCATCAATATTGGTTAGAATTCCGGAGTTGGGAGTCATAAACAAGAATTTAAACTACTAAACTTAACATGCAAGGAATCTTAAAGTGAAAGAAACTAAACCAAAGCAATTAAAGCAAGGTGTGAGTGAATGCAATCTAATAAGATAACATGTAAAACTACTTCTACTCTAAGACTAAGCAAGCAACTAAACTAATTATAATAATAATCAAGCAATTGGGATTTTTGGGTTTCAAATATGAATGATAAAAGGAACTCTGGCTAGGCATAGGAATTGGGGTCATCATCCTTATCTAATAACCATATTTTGACAATTATGAGGAACCAAGCTCATTAAGTCTAATTTTATGCTTGAAGTACGTATAATGTCTACTTCAACGCTTGAAATACGTCAAATGCCTTGATCAATCTCAACTCATAAGTCCCAATCTAACTACTAATTAGCTTAGTAGTACATTGGTGTCAATAGGTATCAACTTGACCACTAAGGTTCTCAAATCACCAAATCAATTAGACCTAATGACTCAAGATCACCTAATTCCCTTAGCCTAGGCAAGAGTAAAGGAAACTACTCTATAATCAAAGAAAATATTTCATCAAACACATGGTATGCATTAACAAAAGACATATTCAAATTGCAAATTAATTGGAAATTACAAGTACCCACTAACAATTATCAATAGAAAACAACTCAAATATTACTATCGATCATAAAAAACATCAATGCACTTTTGGAAATTCAAGATCCACAAAGTTCATAAAATGAGAAGAAAAGAGAAATAATAAGAAAACATAAATTCAACACAAGATCTAAACAAAATTATAACTAGAGAACTCAAATTAAGTAATTGAAACTAAAATTAACAAGACCCAATTCAGAAATTCAACAAAGGAATATCAAAACAAACTAAATCTAGAAAGAAGTAAGAGTTTCTCTCTCTAAAGAACAAGAACAAAAAAACTACCTAAAATTATGTGTATTGTATGAATGATTGGATCCCCCATCCTTTCCTCCTTCAATTCCTGGGTCTTTTCCATGCAGAATCAAGTTGGATTTGGTCTGGAGCCTCTCAGAAATAGCCAGCCACAATTTCATTAATGATGTCACGTGTTGAGCATCACGCGTGCGCGTCGTCTGAGTTCTACGAGCCACACATACGCGTCAGTCATGCGTACGCGTCGGTCACTGCTGTGCAAATCCATGCATGCGTGTCAGCCACGCGTGCGCATCGGTGCCAACTTCTCCAAAGCTTTATTCTTCATGTTCCTTCCACTTGTGCATGTTTTCTTTCCATCTTCTAGACCATTCTTGCCCTATAGATCCTGAATCCACTTAACAAACACATCACGACATCGAATGATAATAGAAGAGGATTAAAATATAGCATTTTTGAGGTTAGAGAAGCATATTCTAAACCATGAAGCAAAATTAGGAAGAAAACACAAAACCATGCAATTTATATGAATAAGTACGAAAAATATTGATAAAACCACCCAAATTTGGGAAATGGAGTTGGAATAGCCTGAGAAAAGTCTAGTTGCCTGGCTGCATAATGAGGTGCGTAAAGGGTGGCCTTGAAACGTTCCTTTTTGTATTGTGGTAGCCCTATTTGAATCACTTGAACAACCAATAAGTTTGCCCATGTCCTTTTGGCAATTTCATCCTCTCTATCATCATTTGGAAAAAGGAGTCGTTCATGCAAAGCAGGACCACAATTTTTACGTAAAAAGGGAGAAAAATTGAGGTCATCATTATTGAAGTTTTTACGAGAGTGAAAAAGAGAGAAAACGGCCCAAAATCGATCTTCGTCTGATTGAGCCTCTGGAAAGTGTGGCTTGAAGGCAGCCAATCGAAAGCCCTCAATGTGTTGCTTGTCAGATGCACCACTTCCAGGCTTTATCATGTATTTCTCGAAGATGGCATTCAGCCAGAGTTGAAGAAGCCAGAGATGACCTCTTGTGCTAATCAAGAAGTTGTTTCGAAGACAATTGACAAATTGGCCAAGTTCTTCGAAAATGTGCCCTAGAAGCAACTTCACCAAGTTGAAGTTTTTCCCCTCATGTAAAAAGGCAGCAAAGAGATAAAAAAGCTTCTACATTTGAATACTTTGAGAATAGAAGACTATGGCATTTAGCCAATAAAACAAAAATGCCACATGTTCATCATCTGTTACAAGCTCATTATTTGCACCCATATGATGGGCAATAAATTCACTATAGGAGGTCATAGAACCTATTGTGTATCATCGCTCAAGAGTCATTTCATAAGTGAATTCAGGGGTGTTTATTGGAATCCCTTTGATGGCAGCCACGTCAAGGAGTGACATACCAATCATCCCACAATAAAGGTAAAAGTTGTTGGTAGTTCTGTTCCAAAAGTGAGTCATAGCACCAATCATCCAAGGATGTGTTGAAGAGGTAAAATGGGAGAGACGAAGGAGATCTTCAATTCCAAGAGCACCCCAGACAGTGCTTTTCTCTGGTGTGAGACGTCTTTGCCAAGCCATAAAGTCAATCCCTCGGGGGTGATTTTAGGATAATTTCTGAAAGAGGTTTTAGGAGTGGTGAAGAAAGAGATGTCAAGGTCCTGATTGATCAATAAATATTCTCCTTGAGCACTTGGGAAAAGATGAAGTCGTCTATTATCCTGTTCTAGGTTATCAATAGGGCCAATGAAACAGTGAGTTTTGTCACCTACAGTGAAAAGGATAAGGATTCTGGGGGTCACCGAGTTGAAGTTGAGGGTATTCAATGATTTCATCATTGATTTGGTTCAAGATGTGTAAAGACGGAGGAGCCGGTTATTGGGTGGCTGGACCCTTGCCCTTATCTTGAGTAGTATGAGAAAATGAGGACGTCATTGATGAACAAGGGAGAAAGCGAGAGATAAAAATAGCAGTTGGAGAATGGAACAGAATGTAAGGGTTTAAGGAGCAAATATTCGAAAAAGGAAAAAGATAATGGTGTGAAGTTCAATTTAATTAAAGTTTGTTCCCTAACCGTTGTTGTGAAGAAGATTCAAAGAGAAAAGAGGTAACTTTGCGAGGAAGGCGAAGTGGTGGAAAGAGACTGTTGATCGTGGAAGATGTGTCAAACGGGTCAAAATTGATGGAGAAGGTAAATTGCAATTATGACTAGTTAAAGTAATTAAAGACTGGATTAGGATTAAGTGTTTCGTCTTTCAAGGAGTGACTTCGAAAGCAAACATATTAATCCTAGGAGGCAATTTTTTAGTCAAAATAATAACTTTCGAAAGTTAAGCTGATTCAAAACGTTGATAAAGTTTCAAAATGGAAGTAGAGACCGGAAGAGATACACGTGCAGCACTAAGTGGAAATTGTTTGGCACGGATTCGATGGAAACGATAAATCGAGCAGTTACTCGAATGAAGAATCGAGTAGTTACTCAAATGAAGAAGATCGAAGGCTTTCTTTGAGTTAAGGATTTGTTAGTAACGCTTTTGGGCAAAAGAGCGGGACGGTTATCCAAAATTTCGCACACAAGGGGGCATCATGTCATTAATGATCGGTTATGGAAATGGGTTATAAATAGAAAAAAGTCTTAGAAAATCAAGGTTGGAACTTTTCTCCAAAAATACACTCAAGCACACTCATATCCTAGCGAATTTCTGAGTCTGCATTCGAGTTCGATTTTTATAGGGTTCCTTCCATGTCTTTATTTATTTTTTCAATTTATAATTTCAGCAAATTTTACTTTTCTTGTTGAATTTGCCTTTCAAGTAATGTTTAAATTTCTTTGCTCAATTTATGTTCTAGTATCTTTAGTCTTTACGTTAAAAGTCCTTTGATTCAATCAGAGGCATTTTTATCACTTTATTTAAATTCACTGCAAACCTTTTTATTTTCGATTTCAGCCAGTTTATATTTCGAGAATCTTACTTTACACTTTTTGAACCTTTTACTTTTCTGAATGCTCGTCTAATTCGAGAACCTTTGATGCACTTATAGAAAAACTGATACCTATAAAAGAGGAGCAGATTTCGCTCCCAGACCATTAGAATCAAACTACCATCGATTTACTAAAAATCGACAAAACAATATAATTATCCTATCATTTGAATAATATATTCTTACCACTTACTCTATATATGCATATAAATTTTCCATATTTTTTTCATTATGTCGATAAACCAATTATAATATACCTGCTCCAAGTATTCTATATATTCCAAATACAAATAGTTAGCAATCTATATATACTTTGAATATATTTAATATTCATTGTATTTATTAATATTAATTTTCACGACTTATAATAGAGTTGTCCCAACTAATATATATACGCCATGTAAATATAAATTATTGGTACTCTATATATACTTCCAATAATTAGATAAAACAATATCTACAATTTATTTCATACATATTTAAATTATATATGTTGATGCATTTGTGTACAATTGTACATGTATAGTTGGGGTTTGTCTTTAGTAAGCTCAAGTGTTTTGAGCATTTGTAATGTGCACAATACATAAATTATAAATATGACTCACAAGGGGTGTAATAATAATTATTAATTTTTTATATTTATTCAAATATTTTTAAAATTCATTTTGAGCCACCCTAATTTCTTTATCCCAAACTCACTGCACTCTCTTCTATACACCACTACTCTTGCACTCTCCTTTCTATACACAGAACCACTACCACCACCACCATTACTCTTCTCTGGATCTGTGATGTAGCCGTTCAGCCCAGCAACTGCTGCCGTTCTTAGTCCCTCTCCCAGCGTCGTTCTTAGCCCCTCTCTCCGCGTCGTTTATTCTCGGTATCTCTCTTCGCGTCGTTCGTTCTCAAACTCGGAGCGCCGTCGTTCTCTCTGCCGTCGTCGTGCACCCACATCGTTCTCACTCCTCAGTGGCATCGTCCTTAGCAAGTAGCTGCGACGTAGGTCTCAGTTCCAATGGATCCTCAACCTCATGCATAAATTTGCTTCATTGATTTAATTCAATTTTTTTGTTTAATTTATCTTATTGTTCAATTTTTTGTATGAATTTGCTTCATTGATTTCATTCAATTGTTGTTTTCTGGTTATATATTTGTTCGAATTTTTTTTGTTCTGTTTATGAGTGTTATAAAATTTTGGAATTTGTTTTTATGAATCTGATTTCAATTTCTGTATTTATGATTCTATTTGTGATGTTCTAATTCTATGTTTCATTTGTTAATGCAGCTTGATTTTTTTAGTGCATTTATGGTTCTACATATTTTGTAGAATATCCACATACATGATACATCCATTTGGTTGCATATTGATGCAGATTCGCTCCGCACTTCTAATCTGGGATGGACTCATTTGACCTGGGTGATTACTGCTAGTGCCAAGATACATGCAGTGTGTTGGAGTTGCTGGATTATATATTCAATAAATTTTAGTTTCTAACATGTATCACTTTTTGCAATCAAACTTAGTCTGTGGTATTTTGTATTTCTAGTTATTAGAATAATGTAATGCAATGATGTACTTCTTCATATATCGTTCTAAATTGTTTTCAGAATAATATATTCCTCTTCAAATATCTTTATAAATATAAATTGATAAAGAGTTTTAACATAATCCAATCTTATTTTAACCAGAATTAGCTATTAACAAGGTTGCTCACTCGTCTGTATTAACCAAACTGTAATTAAGGAAGCGAAACATGATCTTCAATGACAACAAAATAAAACCATTCATAGATCCTATTACACCAAGCATAAGTTGAGTTGGAAAGTAAAAACTATGCCGAAAATTGGCAAGATCATTTCAAATTGAAAGCATTACAACAAATTTCTTGCATATAGCCTAGTGAGGTATCATGAGTTCATATAAAAAATTAAATTTTTTTACAACTATGCATGAATGTCTCTAAATTTTTTATAATTCTTCTTTTGTTTTCTTCCCTGAAAAAATTAATGAAGCTAACTGTTCCGTAATACTTCTTTTCTTTGACAAGATTGTGAGAAAATTTAAGCCACCACTTATGAAGTTATTGGAGTCTGGCAACATAGACCTCTGTTCCACTCTTTTGGTACATTACATCCATTTACATTACCATTGTTTTGAGGGATGAGCATAATGCCGATCCATTTGCTGCTGTAGAATTTCTGGCTAAATATTGCAAATAGGCTGTGGTAATTTTGGGCAATAATGGATGCATTGCTAAACATGGCAAGGAGGTGCGTAAATCAGCAAAATTCACCATGTATAGGAGCATGGGACTAGTTATTTGCCAAAAATATTTTTACTGTGTTATAATAAATGCATATTAGGCACATTATTATGATCTAAATTGGAAAACCGTTAAGATAAAGTTCAGGTTTTCTTGGTAGTTTTACATTTGTGACACTGATCATAATATAATGTGAACTAGCTTAAAGCTCATGTGATTAATGATCTAATATCTATTTGTTATCATGAACTATGTTTCTCTTTCCATGTTAGGTGGTACGTGTCCCAACCATAGGGGAAGCAAAAGCTATAGATGTTACTGGAGCAGGAGACATTTTTGCTAGTGGATTTTGTATGAAACGGTCCCTTAAAGAATGTTGCAAAATAGGTGCATGTAGTGGCAGATCTGTTACCCGCTCTCTTGGTGGTGAGGTGACATTAGAGAATCGGCAATGGCTATACAAGCAGATGCAGATAAGAGATCTTCACATATGAAAAGTTCCAGGAACAAGATGGAAAAGTTCCAAGAAAATGATGCCAAATTGAATGCCTGCTATTTACTACAAAACATCCAGAATAAAAATTAAAACATTTTTTTAATTATAAATCAAGTTTACAGTAATTATTGACATAACTGATAACATACATATCATAATCAGATCCTAGAACTGGAATGCCATAAACTTCAATTGCATTTGTATATATATTAGATACCAACATCAAAATCCAAAATAATGGTCAAGCTTCTTTTCTTCTATTTATTTGTTTGACTTTCTTAATAACCTTTTCTACTGAAGTAAAGAAACAACAAAAACAACCTCCATAGTTAAACAAGAACCACCATCAAAATCAGAACTAACCCATCATCTCCATTGCCTCCATGTCTACAGTAAACAGGTTCTGTCACAAGATCGATACCTCTGGGATATTGTGCAGAGCAATGGCCAATGCCAAATTGAAGCCAGAAGGCCCTATGGAGCGGAATCATGAAACAAACATCAAATGGAAGCAACATTAACAAGCATATCAGCAATTATAAAAGCAATAATTTAACAATTGTTAATAAAAGTTACAGTCTTGCAGATGCATATGAAATTTCTAAACACTCATCATGTTAGAGAAAGAATAAGATTAGGACATAATTCAAAGAAACTATCAGAAAAGCCATCTAACAATATCAATCCATGGCATGAAATTTGTTCTAAAAGGAAAATTTGAAAAATAAAAACCCTGTGTCATGAACAATGGCCTCTTTCTTTTGATGGAACACTTGAGCAAGTGCTTGAAACTAAAAGGGAGAAGGGAAGGGGACACTAGTCGAAGAGCAAGATTAATCCCGTTCATAATCCGAAGTTATTCACTGTTCTAGGTTATCGTAATCGTGCTTTAACCAAAAAAAAAGAAGGAAAAATCGTAAATTTTGGGAGAGAGGAAGAACAGAAGAACGATTAATAGGTACTCACTAGTCATTTTTTCATCGTCGACAATCATGCAACCAAAAAAATGGATTACTTTACTGGAAAAGGTCTTCAGCGACAACAACCTTCACTGAAACGACAGTTTCGTCACTGAATCTCTCTAATTTTATTATGGGGTAAATTTAAAATATCGAAATATTTGTGATCTTGTAGTGTAATTTTTAATAAGTTATTTACAGATTAAATATAAATCATTAGATCTTTTATTAATTTAATCCAATGCTTCAGATTCAATGGTGTATCAGATAAGCTCAAAATCCTTGAGCTGATTTTAGACATACCCGTATAGTTGCTATAGATTGTACTTTTATGTTACCATTATTATAATTTGGACAAGTTACATAAATAAATTAAATAGACTTAAAATGATGTAATTATAACTTTTTAAAACGGTTATATATTTATGTCATTTTACATTTTTATGTAAACTATTATAGAGGTCACTCAGATAAAGACGCCTAAAACGTTCTTTTTAAATATGTTTTCATGTTGTGTTTTAATTAGTTTCTGTATAATTTATTTGGTGTTCTTCATCACATATTATTAAATTCCTCAAAAGATTTTCTTTCCAAAAATAATAAAAAATATTTAATTTGGACTAAAATAAAAAGGTAATAGATTAACTATTAGATTTTTTTTAAAGATTATTTACATAAAAAAATATATCACATTCATCAATATATATATATATATATATATATCTCAAACTTCTTAAAATTTTTATAAATAAAAAAATAATTAATTTATTTTCGTACAATATATAAAATAATTACTATATTATTATTATTATTATATTATAGATTAATATTTACTAATTTAAATTTTCTTTTTATTTTTAATATAAGCATTAGAAATAAATAAAATTTTTATAACTAAATGTAGTGTAACAAAATATATAATATTAATTAGTTCTTAAAAAATTCTAAAAAAGTAGTTTCTTTCATTTTAGTAAAATAACTATTTATTAAAGTAGACAAATTAATTATTTTCTTCTCATATACAGTTTTTTTAAGATATAAAAATAATTAATTAGGACATTGGTTAAGATAATTAAAGTCACTATTTTATTAAATTTTTAATTTAAAGAAAAATCCTAGTTAATTTTGGTATAGAAATTTCAAATTTGAAAACATTGATAAAAATTATGTTGAATTTTGATTTATTTGATTCTCATTTAAATTAATCACTACATAAGTTAAAGTTCTGTTTTAAAGTTATATTCGAGCTTTAATCTGATTTTTAAAATTTCAATTTACTAAGTTTGATTTTTTAACTTAGGTATCCGTGACTCATATTAGGGTTTTAAGTGTTTAGTTGAAAAAAAATAAGGTAAAAAAATTTTAATTGTCACATCAAATACTCGCTAGAATGTATAATATAGCAGTCGTTAGTCTATCTCAACATGTCGTTAACTATTTTGTGAGACAGCGACAAAAATAAGATTAGGAACCAATGTGAGTCATAACTATTAAGTTGGGAGACTAAATTGAGTAAATCGAAATTTTTGAAATTAGATTGAAACATAGTTGTTAAAACCGAACCAGTGATCGAACCGGTCAAGCTACTGGTTCACTGGTTTATTGGTTCAACCGATAAATCACTGGTTGAACCGATAAAATCGGTCTCACGTAAATATAAAATATAAAATAGTTAAAAACTTAAAATTAAAATTTGAAATACATATCTTCACTAACATTTTATGAAGAATCAAGTCTCGACTTCTAAAAATAACTAATATAAAAAAGCCATAAAATTTTAATACTACAATAGTATCTTATTTTGACACAATAAAAAAAATAATCAATTCACAAAGCTTATCATCTAACTATAATATCAGTAGATTTTAACACTAACATCAAAACAAATAACCTTAATCACAATACTAGCAATAAAATAGATCAAGTAAATTAATAAATTTTTAGTGAAATTTATATTTATATTAATAATGGTATATAATTAAAATATACTTAATTTTAAAAATAGAAAAAAATTAAATTAAATTAGATATTTATGTATACTATATAATTAGTATTTGTCAAATATAAAACTTAGAAGTGCAATGGCTAAGTGGCAAGTAGAGGTTGTTTTTGCTCCAAAGTTCTTGGTTCGAGACCTTGTGGAGATATTTTAAAAATTTTTTCAAGAAGACCAATTCGGTTAGATCGGTTTGCACCGGTTCTTACCGGTTCACACTCTGGTTTTATTCCTTAAACGGTTCAAGGAGTAAACCGAACCGGACTAGGGTCCGATTCTAGTCTGGTTCACTAGTTTTCCAGTCGAACCAGCCGATCGAGTTCGGTTTTTACAACTATGGATTGAAATACGAACATAATTTCAGAGACCAATAAGTATTATCTCTTTGTTAACAATTAAGTTGTTTTAATGGTAATTAAGATCTAATAATGGTTTATAATAAAAGAAGCATTCTTTTGCAATAATGAACCTATAGTCTAGTTAGGGGTGTTCATAAATTAGATAATATCTATATAAATCCACAGTATTTATCCGTATCTGATCTGTAATTTGAGGATATGATCTGATCTGTAAGATGATCGGATTGGATCGAATCGGATCCATACTCTAATCAGATAAAAGTAAATATGTTTAAAAAAGTAAACAAAAAATTATTGACTTTTTTTATAAAAATAAAATTTTTTAATATTTTTTATTTTATGGATATATTTGATATCTGATCCAAACATAAAAAGTGCGAATATCGAATTTGATCTAATTAGTTTATTTCGGATTGGATCGAAATTTCAGCCATATCCTATCTATAAACACCCGTAGCAATAATAACTAAAAAATTATAATGATTATATTTTTAACTAAGAGGAAGTGCCAAAAAAAGTACTAAATACAAGAACATTTAATCAAATATTAAAAGAAAATTTTACTTTAAAACAGTTGGACTTTTTTCTCATATATATATATATATATATATATATATATATATATATATATATAATGTAATAATAATAATAATATGATAATTATTTTATATATCACACAAATATAAACGTTTTTTTCTATGATCTTAAGAAAGGTTTTGTAAGTCCCTAACCTTGTTATCGATTTTTGTAGTGTTAGCCCTCATATTATCAATTTGATTCATATATAATTTGGATGATAAATTATTTGGTGACATGCTTCCTTTTTTACTGTGATATACTTGTTTATTATTATTATTATTATTATTATTATTATTATTATTATTATTATTATTATTATTATTATTATTATGTACATTAAAAAATAACAGGCCAAATTATTGCCATAACATAATAGAAGTATGGAAGTTTATCATTCTTCTCTAATGGAGGAAACAAAATTCTTTTCAATAGTTTATTTAACGTTTAGTAGAATAAAAATAAATTTTATTAGAATAAATTTTAGTACGAGTTTAATATTTTTATTCATCAGAAAATATTTATAAGATTACTCGTAGATAAATTTTGGAAAAAAAATCACGATTTTTAATTTTATTTTTTAATAATATTAATTTTTTACTGTATATAATTATTCAATTATTTTTTAATCATATATAAATAAATTACTCTTAATAATACTTTTTTGTGTTATTCAATTGTCTTTTTTAAAAAATAATAAAAAAATTATGAACGAAAACCATCCTAATAATTTTTTTGTATTTTTATTCATATTTTAATTATAAACATAAATATAATTAGTTATATTATTTATGAAATGTGACTATAGATGTAGATAAAATTTAGTTATATTACTTATATATAGTTTTATTATATTATATTACTTATAAAGTTAGATTATAATTATGACAATATAATTATTCTTGTATTTTTATATGTGTGACTAATTGGTGGTGTTAAAACATTACTCTTAATTATAAATAAGGTTTATAATTTAAAAAATCAAAGACTCAATTAAAAAAGATACAAAAAAAATTATGTTAAAATATTCTAACTCTTTAAAATAAAAATATTTGAAATTCAATTAAAAATTATTTAAAATTTAAACTCAATAAAAATTTATATTCAATGTGTTTTGTATTAAATATATTTAATAACCTATTATATCAGATTGGTTGAAATTAGTTTTTATAATGTTAATTTTTTAATAAACACTTTATTAAAAAAAATCATCTTTTCAAAATTTTTTAAAAACTAATTAATATTATATATATTTTGTTACATTACATCTTGTTATAAAAAATTTATTTATTTCTAATGCTTATATTAAAAATAAAAATAAAATTTAAATTAGTAAATTTTAATCTATAATATAATAATAATATAGTAATTGTTTTATATATTATACGAATAAAAATTAATTATTTTTTATTTATAAAAATTTTAAGAGCTTGTTTTATATATATATATATATATATATATATCGATGAATGTGATATATTTTTTTATGTAAATAATCTTTTAAAAAAATCTAATAATTAATCTATTACCTTTTTGTTTTAGTCCAAATTAAATATTTTTTTTATTGTTTTTGGAAAGAAAATCTTTTGAGAAATTTAATAATATGTGATGAGGAACACCGAATAAATTATACCGAAATCAATTAAAACATCAGATAAAAATATATTTAAAAAAAACGTTTGAAGCGTCTTTATTTGAGTGGCCTCCAACTACTATAAAAGTATAGCAGTTTATGAAATGTATGTAATTCGTTACAGAAATAGCATGAATTACGTTAAAAAAATTTTCAGACAAACCGTTATAAGAATGTCATAAATCGCAGCAGGATACAACAATTTAAAGAATGCTCAAGATAATCTGCCGTGAAAATATAACAATTTGTGAAGGAAGAGTGATCAGAATAATCTACCAGCCAATTAAATCTGCATGTGATGTCAAATGTTTTAGCCACAATATTTCAAATTTCATATACCAGTCTACAAAACAAGTAAACTAGACAGAATACCAAAGTTAGAGTTATTGAAAATGTATTTACCAAAAATTTGGTTTATAGATATACACACAAGATTATGAAAAAAAAAGAAAAAATCTTTAAAGAATATGATTTTATCAAGAATTTATTATTATTCTAAACGGAAAGAAGCTATAAAATATTATCTAAAAAAATTATATATTTTTATACTAAGTATTTAAACTCTTAAAATATCTATTTCTTTAAATTTTTATATTGAAATATTTTAATAAAATTTTAATCAAATTTATCTCTCTAAATATAAAAGTTTATAATATATTTATTTTATGAGTATATCTAAATATCTTAAATTCATAAATAATAACAAATTAATAATCTTAAAATATTGTAGTTTTTCATCTTATCATTTTTTCTCAAAGTATTGATCATATTTTCTTTTCATGAGTATATGAGTACACCTAAATATATTTAGAGTATTATGTGTATTGTTTTTATAACTAGTAAAAATATTGTTTTATACAAGAGATGAAATTAATATAACAAATAATATTTCTTACAAAATTTTTTATAATTATAATTATAATCCTACCATCTTTTATAACATTCGTATTTTTAATTTTAATATAAAATTATTAAATTACTATTATTTAAATGACAATTTATAAAATAAAAATAAATTACTATTTTTATTGATATTACAATTATTTTAAATTCTAAAAACATATGTACAATTCAAGGCAGGAGTATATAAAAAGAGTACAAAGGTATTTGTTTGTATTGTATAATTTTTTTTAGGAAAAGTATATGGAACTAACTAATAATCAACCAAAAATAGAACAATATAATTAATTATAATTAGTTTTATTAATTTATAATTTAATTTGTTTTCTAATTATTGTTGACCACGCTCAAAACATGAGGGAAGATACGCTAGTGATAGGAGAAAATCACGGAACAGATGTTTTGATCATTTATTAGTTGGTTCCATATAATTAATTATGTTTTATTAATGCGTAACACATGAAACATAGAAATCATATCCAAAACCATTCAATTTACAAGAAAAGAAACATCCGTATGCCTATCAGTAGCAACTTCCGGTTAAAGTCACCGGTGCCTCTGGTTTAGCAGTTGGCTGATTTTTGGCTTATATAGAGTTGGTTCCTAGCATTAGCATTGTTGTTTTTTTATTATGTTAGTTAGTATATAGAATCTGAAATACAGTGGCTAAAACATTTGACACCATACTCAGGTTTAATTGGCCAGTGAATTATTCTAAGCATTTTTCCTTCGTAAATGGTTATACTTCTATAGCAGATTATCTGAGCTTTTTTTTTTTCATAAACCACTGTATTCTGCTGTGATTTATGCATCAAAATTATTCATAAACCGTTATACTCCAATAATAATTTCTGTATGAAATTTTTTTTTTACCGTAATCCATACTATTCTTATAGTCAATTACGTGCATTTCATATATCGCTATAGTTTGTAACAGTTTATATAAAAATATAAAATGACATAAATGTGTAACAGTTTTCAAAAAGTTACAATTATGTAATTTTAGAGTCTATTTAATTTATTTACGTAACTTACCCTTAGAAATACTTTTAGACATCATATAAATAAACAAATTCAATTTTAAATAAATAAAAAAATAATATTTTAATGACAAATTAAAATAAAAAAAACTAAATCAAATGTTATCCCGCTATAAAAATTATAAAAGCCAACCATTGAGAAAATATACTCTTTAGTAATTATCATCGTTAATGAACTTAAAAATCTATTTACTTATTATTTTTTAAGAACTAATAATATGAAGAAAAGCGTGTGATAAATATTATTCAACAATAATGTTAGTTTTTTTATAGTCCAGTTAAATATATAATAGCGCAATAGTTATATATGTATAAAAAATAGTAAGAAAAATGATAATGTATGATTCGATGAGAGGATATAATAAAAACAAAAATGAATAACTTTAAAATTAAAAAAGATGGAATTAAAGATAATTAATCATGTACAATATAAGATTAAAAAATAAATATTTTTTATTCATTAAAATTATGCATGAAGATAAAGAATGTTTTAGGTATAAATTTTTAAATTAATTTCAAATTAAATAGGATTGAAAACATAAATAAATTCAACTGCATTTATAAATAACTAATTTCTAAATGATGTTATTGGTAAATCTTTATTTTAATTTTATTATCCATAATAACAATATAATAATTTTTTAATCGTACCTTATTGAATTTAAATTTATTTATTTTATGCATTTTAAATATTAAATAACTTATGACATTTTATTTTTATTTTTAGTTATTGATATCAAATTTATAATTATAAAATTAATTTCTTGAACTCCCTAGAAAAACGGCTGAGCATTGTTTATCACTTTTATTAAGATGCTCTTTTATTACGAGTTACAATTATTTCATGTAATGGCCCTACTTTGTGACCCTTTGAGTGATTGTAATTGAGGCTTCCTTTGTTTGCTAGCTGGTGCAATCTTTTCAATCAGTGTGTGTGCCATTAAAATCTACATTTCTTTTTTTCTTTTTTCACTGAGTGCCATATTTTGAACTTGCAACCTTCCTTTCAATCAAGAATGTGCATAAAGAAAATACCATAACTTGTCTTGGAACAATGCACTGTTAGACTATGCCCAATTATTTGCATCACTCTACTCTTAGATTGGTTATAAGGGGTCCCACTAATTGATAGGATTAGTGGTTACAAACTTGCAATTTACATCTTAACATTGTTTGAGTAATTCATTTTGTATGGTAAATAAAAATTAAATTTGTCTAGAACGATTTTTTTTCTCCGCTTGGATTTTATAGTATTTAATAATGTTGAAAAATGAAAAAGGTAATTAACCTAATAAAAAATTAAAATTATTGTTTGAACTTAAATCTTTAGAATATTTAATGATGGTAATAATATAAATGAAGATAAGTACAACCATAAGGGAAAATGTAGCAAACTCTTTTATTTTGTCATTTTCCGTCATTTTATATGATAGAAACCTTCAATTAAATAGCGAAATATACTATGTTTTAATAGTAATTTTGGTAAAATAGATGGTAGATGAAATATGCGGAGGAAGCGAACTTTTTTATTTCAGATAAATTAGAATTTATTATTGTTGTTACTGTTATTATTGGTAGATGAGATGTGACTTAGAACAAATTTATATCAAATTTAAGGAAAGTAAGGATGTTCCAATGTGTATCAACATAATCTACGATAAGAAAGTGCACTCAGTTTCACTCCCTTGTAAAATATTTGGTCTAGCTTTCTTTTCTTCTGTGTTTATTTTTGTGTATTTACTACAACTATATATATATATATGTTCTAACCCCTTTTTTTCTGCTTTTCATGTTGGTCATCAATCATCATGGATGGTATACGCTATAAATTCTGGTTGGAATAATTGTGGAGGGACGGATATATTCGAATAGAATAATGGTATATATCTAAGTCTTTTTATTAATTAAATTTAATTAAGTTGATTTAATATAATAAAAATTAGTTATGACTAATATTATTTCAATTTTAATTATTTAATTTTGTTAGAATTGATTCATAAAAAAATTTGAATGTATAACATTACTCATTTGAATAATGCACATGAAAGTTTAACTTTGTCAAATTCACAATTCAACTTGAAAGTCTTTATTTTTAAAGAGAATAAATTTAGAAGGTTATCAAAATTTATTATTTTTGGTTATTGGTTACTCATTAATATTTAAAAATATAAAATAAAATATATTGTTAGATTATTAAATTTAAAAAATTAAATTAAAAAATTAATTAATAATTAAATAATAATAAAAAAAATAAAATTTTGATGTTTCTGTAGTATTTTTGTTTTTGAGTAACTTGAACGAATGGAACACGCCTCAGTAAGTTTCAATCCCTTACTTTATATGCTTTATCTATTTTCTTTTAATTGAATTCTTTATGAACTAATGTTTTATTTAATTACTTTTCAAGTCTTGTAGCTTTATCCTAAATTCAAGCAGATTTTAATATTAATTTTTTATTATTACCACTTATTTATATTTATTATAAAAAATTAAATCCAACAAATACTAATATAAAATAAATTAATCTTCTTTTAAAATAATAAAATGATTAATTTATCTATGGAGAATAATTCTTGAGATATTTTAAAAAGAACAAATCTCTACGCGTCCAAGTAATTTTAATATCCAAGTTCATTCAACTGATTTGAGTTACACGTTTTTTTTCGTTTTCTTCTTCTTCTTCACTTCGGATGCTACGTCTTCTTCTTCTTCTTCTTCTCTTCCTTTTTGTTATTTTTCAATTTTGTTACCGTCGTCATCAACAATGCCACCTCCTCCTCCTCCTCCTCTTCTTCCTATTGGAATTTCGTCTCCTCCTTCTTTTTCATCGTTCTCGTCCATCATTATCATCATCATTATCATAACCATCATCGTTAAAGTTATTGTCTTCTTCTAATACGTATCGTCGTTATTGTTATCATTGAATTTTTGTCATATTGATGACATTGTTTGATCCAAATTGATTTGGATGTATTTTTGTTCAAAATTGACTTGTGTTTGAATTTAAATTTATGTAATAGACAATTTTCTATTCATTTAGTATTATACAATGATTTCGTTTTGATAATATTTTCTGTTCATTCGAGACACATGTGTTTCTGAATTCGAATTTATATAATGGACAATTTTTCGATTCATTTGGTATTATACAATAATTTTATTTTGATAATATTTTCAATTCATTTGAGACGCATGTGTTTCTGAATTCGAATTTATATAAGGGACTATTTTTGGTTTATTATTATTATTATTATTATTATTATAAAATTAATTTTTAATTAATCAATATTAATTTTTTATTATAAAATTATAATTTTTTAATCTTCACTTTTTGAGAGGATTTAGAATTTAGAATAAAAAAAATAATTTCAAAAAAAATAACTAATATTAATAAAAAATTGGCTCATTAGTTGATATATATATATATATATATATATATATATTCACTAATTAAACTCATATATCAAAGAATCATTTTGATATTATAGACTAAATAAACTACAAATCTATGTTCAAGATAATGCTTCATTTTTAGTTGAAATCCTTTTTCTTTTCCCCCCTTTTTTCTATCGGTTATCCCCCATCTTAGAATTCAGATAATTCTTGACAAAGCCTAATAGATATATAAGAAAAGAAACTATATAATTCATGTTAAAATGACAGATAAAGAAGGCCAAAAATCAATTGTCATTTTGACCAATCAAAGGTTGTTTCATATCACACCAATCGCAATCAACCTAACAAGCTAAGAAGATCACTCCCCGTTATTAGTGCATAGTCAAAACAGTACCTCCAGATGAGAGAAAATAATGATAACAATAAAAGTTTAATAGAAGAAAAAAAAGAAACTCTAGTAGATTGGTTTTGCATTTTCTTGTTGTTGCTGTGATCATGGAGAATTATGATCATTGTTCTTTATTTCTAGACCCTTCACAAACACTGCCTCATGTCTCAGATTGTAATTCTCTTCATCATCAATTTGGTGGTGAGTTTCATTCATGGCCGGCACCGGTCGAAATGGTGGCCGGAGACAGAGCTGCTAGTGCTTCCAAGAGCCATAGTCAGGCCGAGAAGCGGCGCAGGGACCGGATCAATGCACAGCTTACAAGTCTAAGGAAACTAATTCCAAAATCTGATAAGGTACAACAGCTCATTTTAATTTTAATGTGTCTTAAATACTATATAAACTACAAGGTATTGCCATTTGAAACAGGGCATAGTTAGTTTCAATAATACCATGAAAAATATAAACATAATTAATGAAATTGTGAAGTTGCTGATCAAGAATATGTATATAGAAGGTGAATTAAACAATGTTGGATTATAAAAATGTATAGATATGAGTTTTGAATTCAAGTGTAACAAGTTGATCTTGCAGATGGACAAGGCAGCTTTACTAGGAAGTGTGATAGAGCAAGTGAAGGATCTAAAGAGAAAAGCAATTGAAGTTAGCAAAGCCATAACCGTTCCAACTGAATCCGACGAAATAACAATCGAATATGATCCCAGTGCGCGTGACGAGAGCCTAAAGATGAAGAACAAAGTTGTGATCAAGGCATCTGTTTGCTGCGACGATCGGCCGGAGCTGTTCTCGGAACTAATCCAAGTCCTAAAAGGATTAAGGCTGACGGCAGTTAGAGCTGACATAGCAAGTGTTGGTGGAAGAATGAAAGGCACATTTTTGCTTTGTTCTAAGGATAATGAAAAGGTTGTTTGCCTTGGTACTCTCAAGCATTCACTTAAATCAGTTGTGACAAAAATTGCTTCATCTTCCATTGCAACAAATTGGCCTACTAGAAGTAAGAGGCAAAAGTTCTTCTTACCTTCTCATTTTATATAGATATACTTCAATGTTTCTAGATGATTGGTTTAAACTTTAAACTTGTAACTTAAAATAAAATAATTAAAAAAAACTTTCATCATGAGGTTAAAATATGGTAAAGTTTTGTAATAACTCATAATCGGATTTCGATGAATAAAAATTTGAAATTTAAAGTGCTATAATCTCTAATCTAAATAAAAAAAATTATTCTTAACGTTGACAGTAATATATGTTAATCCTAAATGTAAAATTAGTTACAAAAATATTAGACATAAATTATATGCTTACTCATGAAATATGAATAATAAGTGTCGATAATATAGAAAAACTAAATCATAAATCAAGTTTAAGTTTGAATCCCATAGAAAATATAAGCAATATTGTTTATAATTATAGACAAATTAAAGGCTTTCGAAAAATTTCATTCAATTAAAAAATTATTTTATACTAATTAATAATTTAAGTCCCTTAACCAAGTTACTTCCTGTGAGTCGCCAGCTCATTTTGCAATTAGAGTTTCAAGCAGGGACTCTTCCCACTGCTTAGGAGCTTATGCCCCCGCTTGTTAATATATAGAAGCCCAATAAACATGTCTTGAATTGGTATAAAAATAGGATATCCCTAATTTTGTATTCTATATTAATTGTTGAATTTGAAAAAAATACGATTTAGTTTGATTATGACAAATATATTATATTTGGTTAGGTTTAAAAATCCAAATATTTGTTTGATGAAGTGTGTTTTTATGTAGGTCCATATTGAAGACTGAATGGTAAAACACATCCCAATAGTGGTGCTATTTGTGTAGATTACTTTTTGGAATGGATGGCACTTAAACCCAACTTACAACACAGCAAACAATCATAAAAGAAAGGCTAAATATGTTGCAACTTTGTGACGAATGATCAACTTGGGTAAAAGCAAAATTAGAAGAAAAAAATGGTTCATTTTTTGTTGGCACCAAAATATTTTCATCAAATAAGTGATGTCAAATAATGAAACCAAAGACAAAATGAAAATGTGGATTTAGTTAAGAAGAAAAGTATTGCACCTATGTTAACCAAAATGTGCAAACAAAATAGCTCTTTGAAGCTACTATGGGCTATTACAATAATTCAAGAAAGAAGAAGAAAAAGTGTTTTTTTTTTTTTTCAAATCAAAATAGAGAGTAAAAGATGAAACTTGGAGGTAAAGTTGAAATCAACGGTGCTGATTCAAGTAGTACAATTAAGAAAAAATGGTCTCCAACAAAAGAAAAAAAAACAGCAATAAAGACAGCAGACCAAGTACTCTCTCCAAGCATAATTCTCTGCTGTAATTACATTGTCCATCTGCAACCTCGCACCTCTACTACCTCTGCGATTTTGCTCTGATTTTAGGAGAAGAAGACAAGCTCAATGTTGTCCTTGTGCTCAGACCTTATCCTAAGGACCACTTCAAGTTTTGGAAGCATTATCCCTATATAAAAGGGAGTAATCGGCCGAAGAGTTGAAGACAAGGAGGGAGAATTAAAATTCTAAGTTTTTCATAGCTTTCAAACTATTTTCATCTTCTTCTTTATGTTGTTACATTAAATATTTTTCTTTCTTGATTTATCTTTCTTTGTTTTTCATGATAAAAAATATTAAGGTATTTAAAAAAGCATATGTGAGACAAGACAAAAATAGTTAAATTTGGAGAAAAAACTATTAAATATATGTCAATATCTTTTGATGTATTTTTTATTTTGTGTCATGATCTTGAGAAATTTTTCTTGTTAAGTTGGGTAAGTATTATTGTTGAGAGTCTAAATTAAAAAGCTTAGTTGAAAGAAACTTGGTTAAAAGCTTGTGAGTTCCTTAATAGGATTAGAAAGAATCCTAGAAAATTGGTGTTTATATATAATCTTTGAAAAAGATAGTAAAAATTCTACCATAATTATAGTGAAAACTTGATGTAGATTACATTACATAAAGTGATTGAACTAGGATATATGGTGGTACTAGCTTTTCTTTTCTGCTTTGTTTTATTTTGTTCGTTATAAGACAATTGAAAACAAATTGCAGTTAAGTCTGATTTCACAATTATACAAACTCAACTGCAACTTATTTTCAAATATGTTTTTGTGTCAAAGTTAAAAACCCTAGATTAATTTCACCTTTTCTAGGCCATGTCGAAATGAGCAAGAGAGTATTATTTTTACGAAAAATACCATTCACAAGTATTTCAATCGAAATATAAAAAAAAGTTAATTATTTGTCATTTTCTTCAATGGATAGGAATAAAAATGGCATAATGAATATGTTTCCTCGTCCTTTTCAATTTGTTTTTCTACTAACAAAAATACTCTTAAGAAGGAAAAAGAAAAGAAGAGAAAAGATTTTTTTTTCATTAAAGTACTATAAATATTTATATAAATATACTTATAAATGACCTAGTATAGTATTCCTGAATCTTGACACAGACAATAAAATTTAGGTGTTTGCTACGGTACGATGATAAATTCATACGTACCGATATAATAAAAATATGAACAAATTAAAATAAGACATGTGGATTATATTTTCTACGTCAATAATTAATTTTTCTTTTTTTAAATATAAATTATATCAATGTTTTTACTAAATCACCCTTATACTTTAATAAAAATAAAAAATAAATTTTATTTAATTTTAATGAAAAGACTTAAATATCATTTTCTTTTCTTTTGGACAAAAATCGCCTTAATCCTTTTAATTTAATCAAAATTCAATTAACTTTAGTTTATAATTTTATATCTGAATTAATTTAAAAATCAAAACAAAAATACATTTCATTATTTATATACACTACAAAATTATTTTGCTTCTGATGAACCCTAATCTAATTTCTCCTTCCCTATTCATACTCAGAAAAAAAAAAATTCTAAAGAGTAACCTCACCCTAATTCCCTACCAGACAACCGCATTCTATCATCATCCTCTCCCTTTCTCGTAGCCGCGCGTCGGTCTTCACGCATAGCAGCACGCACCAGCAGCCGCTAGCCGTTTTCCATCTTTCTCCTCTCCTTCTGGACAAAGAAGAAGAAGAAGAACACAGTTCCTCCAGCAAAGATTTTTTCTGACGGCACCGTCGGCTCCGTCGCCGCTGCAGCTCACGGCACCGCTCTCGTCGTGTACTTGCATTTCTTTGCTAACATCATCCAGGTTCCTCAGCAAAGACTTTTTCTCTGTTAATTTATCAAATAATTTCTCACATTCTTCGTGCAACCTCTGCAAATATTGAATTGCAAGATAATTTCTCATTCTCATGTTAACAACGATATTATTAATACTAATACCAGTATATGGTCCCAGCTCAAACACCCCCTATTATATTTTCTATGCACCACTTGTGTTTGTGAAAATGGGGTAGTAAAAATCATCCTCATTTGAAACTTGTGTTTTGGGGACATGTTTGGTTTGGCGGGGGTGAAGCTTATGTGAATTTTTTTTAAGGTTGTTTATGAAGGAGTAGAAAAAGAGGTTTTTTTTGGGTGGTTTATGTTTAAAAACGTAGAGAGTGGTGTAACATTAATGGCTTCATTAGAAGAAAAGGTTAAAACATGTGGTGTTGGTGTTGTTGCGGGGTGAAACTCTAGTTGCTGGGATGAAGCACCTCAAGGAAATGCAAGAGCACTTTGTTTTGTAATCTTTGTTTTATCTTGTTTTATCTTGTGCTGGCCCTCTTGTCTCTTTGCCTCAAGTGGGAATTCTTGTTTATTACTTACCCCAGGGACATAGTGAGGAGGTACATCTCTTCTTCTGATAGCAAATGTGTGAATATTTTTTTCTATAGCAAATGTGTATCCATTTTAAACATGGGTTAGGGTTGAGTATAATGAGTCTAGTACTATGATTAAGTCATTAACAGAATAGAGTTAGAATGGTAAATCACATTAAGCTTTTGCTTTTAAGTAATTTACACAATTTACACGTGTGTTCAACTGTTCATATTAAAATGACCTGATATTATCTCCTACTGTTATAGTGTTAGGCAGTATTTTTCTATAACTTGAAGTAATTTATGGATGAGACCTTTCTATGGAGATTTTGTTTTAGTACAAAGCTGAATTTTTCTCAAGTATATCACTATTTTAATCCTCGAAAGATTAGTCTGCTAAGAAAAATAATCCTGCAAATATTGATAATTATCCTATGATACAGAAATTGATTAATAAAAAAAGTGATAAGTTCTCATCCATGATTAACAATGATGTAAACAAATTGTTTCTACAGTTCTCATCCATGTTTTTTCCCTAAAATTACTTTTTTATTAATCACCCATGTACAGATTATATATATATTTGATATATGTATAGCTTATATACCGACCATAGATACCGTTTGTAATTTATATTGTTTTGGTTGTTTACTAGAGTATGTTTCTATATGATAGTTATCAACTTATCATTTTGTTTCTACAGTTCTCATCCATGTTTTTTCTTGGTAAATTCCTAACTTCACCCATGCACATATTGTCAATGATATAAACTTATTCCTAGTTTAGAATGCATTTTGTGACTATATAGCATGTGCTACTATATTATTTTAAGAAGATATACGTGCTTTTAAAAAAAAATGAAAAAAAAGAGGATGTTATGTACATATACCCAGCCATGACATGAAGCTTCCCTTTTAGTAGTAGTTTTAATTTTGTGCCTTGTGTGTGGATGTAAAATCTGAATTGGAATAACTTGATTCTTTAACCTTCACTTTATTTTTATTTATTTATTTTTCTTGTCATCAATTGCTTGTCTCTTGGTACCAAAATTAAAGGCAACCAATTAACACTTTTTGCCTCATTTTCTTTTTAACTCACATTCTCACTTAATTCCCACATATCATTTCTCATTGCAATTTGCAACCACCACAGCATAGATTGAAATAATAATAAGACCAAGGAGTTTATTTGACTTTTGAAGATGTAGTAAAATTTGTCTTAATCTGTTGATGTCACGCATTAAGCTGCTGCAAAACAAGAGAGATGTGCAATTGAAGCAAATGCTTCCCAATTCTTGCAGGCTGGCCAAGAGGCAATTGCTAGAATTCGGGTAATTGTTCAGTGTTTCATATCGCTTGTTAATTTTATTCTATCTTAGCTCACACTGTATTTTCTTTGCTGTTTATTTAATTGCATTGATTTAAATAAGTGGAGCATATCATTCGAGAATAAAATATATGGGAGGCATATGAAATTTTAGAGTTATTCTGTGAATTTATTCTTGCTTGTGTACGTATAATTGAAAGCCAGAAGTAAGTCCATACAAATATAAGTATTTGTGCTTATTGGATGGTGTGTTTTCTTTTTAATTAGCTTACATGAAGTTAGTTTAAACTATAATCATACATGAAGATAAATGATCATGGATATTTTTTCTTTGTTGTCTATTTTTTTTGCAGGTGCTAGAGCAACTTGAAGGCAACCACCTCTCCTCCGCAGCAATCCTCCGCCAAGACGGCAGTGTTTGAGTTCAGCTCTAATTTCCCTCTGGTTATCTTCAATACTTATGAATTTCTCTCTCCAAAACTCTTCTTCTTTCTTAGTGCTTTGTTTTTCAGAATCATCTCGTTCTTTCTTTTTCCGTTAATTTTTCTCTGATTTATCAGATTTGATTTGCATGTGACATATCCTATGGTTTTGGTGTTAATTCGATATATTCGTGCTTTAACCATAGCAGTTTAGTTTTATCAACTGGAGCTGATTGATTAATTTTTCAGGTCTGTTTTGATGCTAATTTATATATTAAGGTCTGTTTGGTTAGAATGTATTTTAGGTGTGGGAAAATTGAGCTTGCATGGAGGGTGTTTGATGAAAGTTCTGAGAGAGACCATGTAGGTTCAGTTCATTTTGACTCTACTACTCAAAGAACCTGCTCATGCGTTCTAACAATTGTGCTGCTTTCTTTTTTTCTCTATCTGTGCCATTTTGAGCCAAATCCAACAAAGGATCCATCACGCCGAGCTCTCGGGCCTGAGCCAGATATTGTTGATCTGAAGAAGAAAGATGAATCAAGACAACAGCCGATTTGGTTAGAATTAGGTGCTTTCATATTGCTTTCAAGAATTAGGAGGAATATTATTCTTTACTTTAGTATAGGTTTTATAGTTCATACCTTGCATAGAACCATTTGAGTTCTTGCTTTAGGTATAGCTTTAGGATTTGAGAGAGTATATTGTTGGATGAGATTGTATATTATTTTTGTAACTTGTTAAAGGTGGGATAGATATGGGCAATGTCATAAAAGTTTACTTTGATATAAGATACCAAATTAAATATTTTCCTCGATTGATATGATATGGTGTAATATATATTTTCTGCATAATTCTCCAGCCATTGAAGTGCCTAATCTATTTGTTTAGAGCGTGTGCGGAGAATGAGATTCATATATCTGTATTTAAGAAACAAAAATGCCTCATAAATGTAGCACTATGATACTTTGTTTCACCAGTCTACTATTCAAAACCTTCCATATGATGTAAAATACTCAACAACTTTACAACAATAACTGATTTGAGCATGCTCCATTGTAATTAGAATATACTAAGTGAGACCAGTCGACTATCATCATGCATAGAGATTTTGTTTACTCTTTGAATCAATCATCTTATAATACATTTTCTACATTTTATAGTTAAAACTAACAACATTTTACAAAATCTACAATATAATTTACATTGAACTGTTGTAGTAAATGGAGATGATCAGATTTAGATGGCTCCTACCAAAATTTCCATTCACAAGCAGAAAAAAAAGGGTTCATATTCTCTTCTAAATGCCTTGACTTGACTAGGATAGGAATCTTTGGATAAGCAGTTCTAAGTAGTTCATTAGAAAGAAACCGAATCTGTGAAATTTTCAAATGAAGTTGGTCATGGCATGATCATCCCCTAGCAATGACAATCTTCTCTTAGCTACCTTAGACCTATAGCACCGTACTTCAAATGCCTCAGGTCCGGATACTGAATACACTCATTTTCCAACCATTCAGTTAAAACCTCTGCTTGATCTGCAGACGACAAAGCAAGAATAATGGAAACAAAACAAGACTTTAGAGATTGCCATAGCTCTCCATCCATCTTAATCACCATGCCATCTTCACCATCTGCACTTTCTCTTGAGAACTGTAAGCCCAATATTCAGATTTCTTAAAGATTCTACAATTGGCACATCAAAATACTTGACCAAATCTGGTAAAGCAATTTTTGCTATGTGGTCGCTTTGAGCCCTCCTTTTCTTTGCTCCAAAACCTGCAACCATTCATCTAATCAAATGAGATGATTAACTCTACAATTGGAATCTTCAGAAATGAGACGAAGGATTTAGCATAGGCTGGGCAAGCAGAGATCATCTGGCTAACATATCTACTGCACTATAACTTTTATCCATATCGAGTGAACTGTGCTAGACAATTATGCTGTCACTATTGGATTAAGAGAAGACTAACTCTGAACCTGGTAAGCTTTCAACATTTGTCTTCTTGTCGATCAACTCAGTTGTGTTTTCATCCAAAGGACGGCAATTTAGATCCTGATTAAATATTGGCAAGACTTCCTGTGATGATTGGTGACCATCGCTATTTCCCTACGATTTTTTCTTTGAAGAATCTAGCAGATAATCTTTGACTTCTGCTTTCAATTCCAGCTTGTATATAATCTGGAGATCATTAAGCAAGTTGGGAATTGCCTTGAGTTTTGAGTTTCTGAAAGGATAAATAAAATTAAGTTATGATAATAGAGAGTTAGACTATGATATAAGATTACTAGACGTGCTCACATTTTCATATAACATGAAAAATATGTTGCTTCAACAAAATGTGTTCAGTCTGAGTAACCATTTACTTATTTCCCAGGATAATCAATAAATCAAGAAATATATTCAGGACTAAGAAAATAAAATAATATAAATAAAGAGATATACATCTACTCCACTTTCAGTCCACTATACTACAGTGTACAATTATCCACTGCAATAAACTAGACTGGACAAATAAATGTGGATTAGCTGGTAGATATTGCTGTTACAAAGATAGAAAAAAAAACAGTTTATAAGGGTCAACCAGTTTCGTACTGAAACATTGTTTCACTCTCATAAAAGAACTCTATTTTCTCAAAGGAAGAAAACAGGGGAGATCCACATCCAAT
Source organism: Arachis hypogaea (assembly GCF_003086295.3). Taxonomy (NCBI): domain Eukaryota; kingdom Viridiplantae; phylum Streptophyta; class Magnoliopsida; order Fabales; family Fabaceae; genus Arachis; species Arachis hypogaea. The sequence continues at coordinate 18,455,328 of NC_092045.1, forward strand.
TACAACTTGCAAAGTACAACCAAAAGCTTTGTTAAACATTTATGCAGCATTCACCCTGATTTAATTTTCCAATGTTACAACAATTGGCTTCTCTAAATGACCTTTTTCTAGAAACACTAGGTTGGTCCATTTGATTCTCATTGCAATGTGCATGTTGCAGCTGAACACGTGAACCAGCTTCATCAATAGGATCTATAGCTTTGTCTGGAAAAAATCGATCACTGCAATACACAATTATTTGAGAAAGGAAATATGGCAAATACATAGAGCAATTGTATTATACAATTGCAATTGCTGATGCTAAATAGATGGACCGGCTTCACTAATGTTAGTATTAATAATGTCGTTGTTAACATGAGAATGAAAAATTATCTTGCAATTCAATATTTGCAGAGGTTGCATGAAGAATGTGAGAAATTATTTGATAAATTAACAGGAAAAAAGTCTTTGCTGAGGAACCTAGATGATGTTGGCAAAGAAATGCAAGTACACGACGAGAGCGGTGCTGTGAGCTGCAACGGCGACGGAGCCGACGGTGCCGTCAGAAAAAGTCGTTGCTGGAGGAACTGGGTTCTTCTTCTTCTTTGTCCAGAAGGAGAGGAGAAAGACGGAGAACGGCTAGCGGCTGCTGGTGCGTGCTGCTATGCGTGAAGACCGACGGGGAGGAGGCGCGGCTACGAGAAAGGGAGAGGATGATGATAGAATGCGGCTGTCTGGTAGGAAATTAGGGTGAGATTACTCTTTAGATTTTTTTGTTTTTTTCTGGGTATGAATAGGGAAGGAGAAATTAGATTAGGTTCATTAGAAGCAAAATAATTTTGTAGTGTATATGAATAATGAAATGTATTTTTATTTTGATTTTTAAATTGATTCAGATATAAAATTATAAACTAAAGTTAATTGAATTTTAATTAAATTAAAAGGATTAAGGTTATTTTTGTCCAAGAGAAAAGAAAAGGATATTTAAGTATTTTTATTAAAATTAAATAAAATTTATTTTTTATTTTTATTAAAGTATAAAGGTGATTTAGTAAAAACATTGATATAATTTGTATTTAAAAAAAGAAAAATTAATTATTGACGTGGAAAACATAATCCACATGTCTTATTCTAATTTGTTCATATTTTTATTATATCGGTACGTATGAATTTATCATCGTACCGTAGCAAACATCTTAAAATTTATATTCTTATAAGATACGATACAAAGTTATTCCTTACCAAATGTGTGCAAATCGTATTTGGCAGAAAAGTTATTTAAGTAGATATAATTATTTGCTTTATACCTCCACATATAGTTTGTGCATTAAGGAGGTGAAATCTTTGTTTTAAATTCGTGTCTCCAATTAAAGTAAGTAGTGGGAAATTTAAAGAAAACAAACCAAACCATAAATTGAACATGGGTAAGTAAAGTAAAGAAGAAACAGGTTGATCATGGAAATTGAAAAGGCAAAATGGTGAAGAAGTAACTGGAGAAGAGAAACAGTAATTTGGTGGGGGAAAACAGAAGAAAAGTTAGCTGATCATTGCACTGCTCCTTGATTATTTAGCAGATAGATTTTGGTGTGGAATCATAGTACGTTTGACTTTATTATGAATGATTAATTGATTCCACAAATATTCACATGCGGCATGTCCACTTTAATTTCAATTAATGTTTTTTCTGTAGTGCAAGTTATGGAAAGCATCTTCTACAGTGGAATTCTACGAAAGTACGAAGAATGTTATCTACTGTGTATAATTTTTTTATATGTTATTTTTAATATTAAAATAATTAATAAAAAAAGAAAACAAAAATTTATTTTATACTACAAAAATATTAAAAAATATACATAAAAAATATAAATATTTTTTCTCTTATTTTATTTGTAGAAAAGAGAAAGAAAAACGTTGAAATGAAAGATTGAGTTCAGAGTGTTTTTTCTTTATTCGTATTCATATTCGAATTTCTACAATTAAACCATTTGAATCTCATATTGAAATACTACTATAATATGTTTCTCCTGTATATAAGTTTTGTGAAAAGAAAGATGGTTAGGAGACGAGCTCTTATATGGTTGAGAAAAAGACAATTTCTGTTTGGACTTATTTTTTTCTGCATTTAAAATAAAATAAGAACCTTTTTTAACAAAAATAAATACTCATTTTAATTTTTCAGTTGTTTGTTAATATTTGGGGAAAAAAGCAAAAATAGTTTACCATAAAGGTTTTTCTAAATTTATCCTTATAATTTTTTGAAAAGACAAAACTAACCTTATATTTTTAAATAAACTAATTAGACTAGTATATCAATAGTTTATATATTTATATAATACGCACATACACACACTACAAAAGATTTTGCTAGCTTAAATTAAATATTTATATCTTATTAAAAAAATTTATATTCAAATATTGAAAATTATTTTAAATTTTTAATATTATGAGTAGTTTTTTCAACAAAAACATTTAGAATATAAAAATGTTGTTAAAATTTATTTACTATTAGTTATTTAGATTATTAAATTAGTATAATGAAAAGAATATTAAATAATTACTTATGTAAAAATAATTATATGATATATTTTTAACAAAACATAAGTATGACCTTTATTGTAATTTTAGGGAAATTTATCAAAAATAAATAATTTGACTTCCAATTTTACTAGAATACACATTTTACAAAACGGATATCAAAATACATTTTTTTCATAAACAATATAAACCGCGACAGGGGATCACGGTTTACAAATTAATGTTAACCGCTAGAGGTCTCGCGGATAACAAGGGTCACGGTTTATGTGTGAATTGCAAACGTGCATAAACCGGTATACTCCTACACCGATTTATGTTGATATGCAAAATAGTTAGAAATCGCAGCAGGGGTCTCGCCGATTTCTTAGTATACGTATTTTTTGTTCACAGTTGAACATTTTACCAACTTGATCTTCAACCTTAGTATAGTTTTCACCAGCTTCAATGCTTCATCCATGTCTAACATCTTATAGTGGAAAGAGAAAAGCGAGTTGTTAAGAACATGTTTAGATTTCGTTTTTTATTTTCATTTTTTAAAAATAATTTTTATTTTTAATTTTGTACATTTAAATTTTTTTAAAGATATCTTATTTTTAAATGTTGAAAATAATAAAAATATGTTTAGCTGGTTTATTTTTAAAATGTACTTTTTAATATTTAAAAATATAAAATTATATTTTTATTAAATGTACATTTTTAGTTATTTAATTTTTTATTAAGTTAACCATTTATTTTTATATAATGTCAAACATGAAATACATTTATTGAATTTATAGTCAATTTAGTTCTAAAATCTATAGTTCTAAAATTTAGGATTGAACAAGTATATTTGTTAAATTTTTTTACTTAGTATTGAGTACGTACCACCTGAACTAAAAGAGTTATGGTGAATAATAAATTAACTTACTAGTCTTATTTTTTAATGGTTGATCTCTATAAATACAATTAATTATTTTAAGTTTGTAATTTATTTCATATTTGATATTATATAAAAATAAATTATTCTTAAATGAAGGAAGAATCAGGAGCATCATTGAGATTCCCTTATCAAATGACAGAAAATTTAGCCAATGAAATGAGCTAATAGTTAGAGAAGGCATAGTCTAAAAAAACAAAAATAAATAAATAAATACATCCCAGGGCCAAAAAATTGATCTTTTGATAAAATTGAAACAAAATAATCAAAAGAGTTGCTGAAAAAATCAACATATATATATATATATATATATATATATATATATATATATATATATATATATATATATATATATATATATATATATATAAAGAAAGCGGAATAACGTAAGGGAGAATCAATCAATGCAGTGGGAATAATGCGAAGGGCATAGTGATGCATGGTGATGCAGAGCAAGAAGATAGAGATGTAGATGTGAAAAGGATCGCGGTTTATGCCGTTTGTAAATTACACACAAACTGTGACACCCCTATCGCGGATTATGTGCAGTTTGGTTTCGAACATAATCCGCGAAACCGCTGTAGCGATTTACGTTCATTTATAAATCTAGGGTTCTCTGTCACGGTTTATATAGTTTATGAAAAAATGTATTTTGGTATCCGTTTTGTAAAATGTATATTCTGGTAAAATTAGAAGGCAAATTATTTATTTTGGTAAATTGTCCATAATTTTATTTTAATAAATACTTCTATATTATTTATCATACCCAAATACTACTTTAATTATTTTTTTGTCCACAGTATTTCCTAACCTGACAGGTCAAGAATTAATCCGTCACAGATTTGATCTCCAATTAAGGGTATGCCGCTGGCCAATGGGCTGCTGCATGCATAAGGTGGAATTCGAACAATCAACACTTGCTAAAGGGGACAAGTGAGCTGACCACTCGACCAACCCATGTTGGTTAAATACAAACTTTTATAATTACATATAAAAAACATTTTACTTCTGTTTTTAAAGAAGTACTTCTAACCGCACAATTAAACAAGCCCAATAAAATCATTCAAAACTCATTTATAATTATGAGTTTAATATTGTAATTTTAATAAAATTATAATGTAAAAATTTGTCTAATATTTCATAATTATATAGATGTGTTAAAATATTGTTCTCTCTATAATATAATATAACGGTAATACGGCATAGATATCTGTTCATACCCTGTCCCAGAATATAAGTCAGGCCCAAGTTAAGACAAGAGACCCAATCCAAAAGGATGGCCTTCACTTATTATTCGATCTCCACTAAGAAGTCGGAGCCAACACCAGCGAGCAGTCAGCACTTATCCAAGTGAATAACTGCCTCCTTAAATTTCTCACCCACTTCTAGAGGAGGGATCCCAACAACCCTAAGATAAAGGGACGGTTATCCACCATCAGAAGTAGAACTACTTCAACGGTGGTTATTGGATCCTCTCTATAAATACACTGCCTCACTCAGGTAAACTTAAATACCAATATCCTCTAAACCTGCTTAACCCCTTGCTGACTTAGGCATCGGAGTGTCATCGCAGGTACTACGCCCCATTCACCAACACACGTACAAATTAGCTCGGACGGCGGCTTCCAGACGCAAACCAAGTCGGAGTCCACGTTCTTCCTCGTTTGGGCCTTTGATTCAAGCCCAATCATCCGGTTCTAGGTAAGCCACGGAACATTGGCGCTATTGCCGGGGACCTGGAAAATCAATGCACAATGGTGGACGACTAACTTGAAGACGGACACACTGCATCGGAGTCTAAGCAAGAACACCAAGACATGATCAACAATGACAGGGCAATAATATCCCTACAAGGAATGGGAGAACAGCATAGCGAAGGTCCCTCGAACACTCAGGGTCCAAAAAGAATCTCCTCTGAGGTTCATCAACCAGAAAAAGATGGGCAACCTTACTCCACTAACCTAATAGAGTTACTACACAGCCACCAAGCTTGACTTGAGCAACTAGAGCAAGAGCTAGAATAACGGCGTGAGGCAGACCGAAGCCTAAGGAGAGAGATCGAGCGAAGAAGAGAGCTTGAAGAAAAGCTCTCAAGGCTGGAATCCAACCTCCAAAATAAGGACTCCCGCAGAGATCGAGAAGACACCCCGCTAGGAGAGGAGGGCCTATTCATCAAAGATATCATGAGGGCCAAAGTTCCTAGAAACTTTAAGAGCCCTGATATGGACCTGTATGACGGGACGACTGACCCGAAGTACCACCTTAATAATTTCAAAAGTCGGATGTACTTACTCGACACGTCGGACGACACTCACTGTAAAGCTTTTTCGACACCCTAACAAAGGCGGCCATGAAGTGGTTTGACGGCCTTCCCCAAGGTCGGTAACCAGCTTCGATGATCTCTCGTGCAAGTTCCGCACAATTTTCAATTCAAAAAGACAAGGTCAAGCACGCTCCTAGGTTGCTAGGAGAAAAACAGGAGGTCGGAGAACCCCTGAGAGACTATATGGAAAGGTTCAACAAAGCGTGCTTGGAAATCCAAGATTTACCTACTAAAGCAGTAATAATGGGCCTTATTAATGGACTCCAAGAAGGACCCTTCTCCCAGTCCATCTCAAAAAGGCACCTGACTTTCTTGAGTGATGTGCAAGAATGAGCTGGAAAGTACATCAATATAGAAGAAAACGCCAGGTTATGAGAACCCAACTGGAGACTAGGGCACCCCAACCAATCAAAAGAAAAGGAGAAGGAGCCCAAGAAAAAGGAAGAAGTCGGGTCCGAGAGGCCCAGAAAATATCATTCCTACACTCCCCTACGAGTTTCCCTAGTTGATGTTTACAGAAAAATTTGTCATATTGAAAAGCTACCTCCCCCACGACCAATCAAGAACAAAAAGGGGGGGAACCGCAATGAATACTGCGAGTACCATAAGTTGTACGGACACTCCACTAATGATTGTTACGACCTGAAAAATATAATAAAAAAACTAGCCAGAGAAAACGAGACGATGAAGGTCACAGACGAAGAAGTCTGCGCCCACAAACCCCCGAACGACATATTCATATGATATCGGGAGGCTTTGCAGGAGGAGGGGTGACCAAATCATCTCGAAAAAGGCATTTGAAAGAAGTTTACCAAGTCGTGAATGAATGACCCGTCCTTCCAACTATTTCCTTCACCAAAGAAGACGGACAAGGTATTGGGCCTGGGCATGACGACCCAGTAGTAATCATCATGATTCTCGCCAACGCTCATCTACATAGAACTTTGGTGGACCAAGGGAGCTCGGCACATTTGATAAGTTGGGATTGGACGAGAAGGAGTTAAGGGCCTACCTTGACACTCTCTTTGGGTTAGGAGACACTCCCATTAAGCCGCTGTGCTTCATCTTCCTGCATACTACTTTTCGAAAGGATGCGAAATCTAAGACTTTAAGCATCGACTTCATTGTCGTCGATGTAGCTTCTGCCTACAAGCCTTAATAGGCAAAACAATCCTAAATCAACTTAGAGCAGTGGTTTTTACCCCCCCATATCTGCATGAAGTTTCCAACACCAGAAGGGATCGCTACCATCATAGGAGATCAAAAGTTGGCGAGAAATTGTTACAATGAAAGCCTTAACCTGAGAGGTAAAGGCAAAGAAGTCAATACTATCGAGCTCGGAGGAGTCCGAGTTAAAGAAGAGTTATGACCATAATCGGGAGGAAAGACCGAAGAAGTACAGATCAGGCAAGAGGTCAGAAAGAATACCAACATAGGAGCTAGTCTAATGGAAGAACTGAAGCAGAAGCTGACACAGCTTGGTGGGCGAAATTGTGAACAATACTTTTTCACAACTCTCATAATCCCCGGTAATGGCTCCAAAAACGTGGTAGCTCAATACCATGGCATTACACAACTTCGCACAACTAACCAGCAAGTGCACTGGGTCGTCCAAGTAATAAACCTTACGTGAGTAAGGGTCGATCCCACGGAGATTGTTAGTATTGAAGCAAGCTATGGTCATCTTGTAAATCTTAGTCAGGCAAACTCAAATGATAATGGTGATGAACGAAAATAACATAAAGGTAAAGATAGAGATACTTATGTAATTCATTGGTAGGAACTTCAGATAAGCGCATGAAGATGCCTTCCCTTCTGTCTCTCTGCTTTCCTACTGCCTTCATCCAATCCTTCACATAATTGACTGCATTGATCTCGGTAGCTACGCCACCCACGGAATTTAAAGAACCTAAAGGAGCATGGCAAGCTCGTGTAGGGTTTCACTGTTGTCAGCAGCTACCTCCCATCCTCGCAGTGAAAGCTAATGCACACACTCTGTCACAGTGCTGCCAATCACCGGTGTGGTTCCCTCCCCTACCGGAATAGAATCCAGTGATTCTTTTGCGTCTGTCACTAACGCCCAGTAAGTTACAGGTTTGAAGCACGTCACAGTCATTCAGTCATTGAATCCTACTCAGAATACCACAGACAAGGTTAGACCTTCCGGATTCTCTTGAATGCTGCCATCAATTCTTGCCTATACCACGAAGACTCTGACCTCACGGAATGGCTGGCTCGTTTGTCAGGCGAGCACTCGGTTGTCAGGCGATCAACCATGCATCGTGCAATCAGGAATCCAAGAGATATTCACCAAGCCTCAAATGCTTGTAGAACAAGAGTGGTTGTCAGTCACTTTGTTCATGGGTGAGAATGGTGATGGGCGTCAATCATCACCTCCATCAAGTTGAAGAACAAGTGATATCTTGGAATAAGAACAAGCAGAATTGAATGGAAGAACAATAGTAATTGCATTAATACTCGAGGTACAGCAGAGCTCCACACCTTAATCTATGGTGTGTAGAAACTCCACCGTTGAAAATACATAAGCATAAGGTCTAGGCATGGCCGAATGGCCAGCCTCCCAGTGATCTAAGATCTAAAGTGATCAAAAGATATAAAGATCCAAAGACTTCTAATACAATGGTCAAAGGTCCTACTTATAGAAAACTAGTAACCTAAGGTGTACAGAAATGAGTAAATGACATAAAAATCCACTTCCGGGCCCACTTGGTGTGTGCTTGGGCTGAGCAATGAAGCATTTTTCGTGCAGAGACTCTTCTTGAAGTTAAACGCCAGCTTTAGTGCCAGTTTGGGCGTTTAACTCCCATTTGGGTGCCAGTTCCGGCGTTTAACGCTGGGATTTCTTGAGGTGACTTTGAACGCCGGTTTGGGCCATCAAATCTTGGGCAAAGTATGGACTATCATATATTTCTGGAAAGCCCAGGATGTCTACTTTCCAACGCCGTTGAGAGCGCGTCAATTGGGTTTCTGTAGCTCCAGAAAATCCACTTCGAGTGCAGGGAGGTCAGAATCCAACAGCATCCGCAGTCCTTTTTGGTCTCTGAATCAGATTTCTGCTCAGGTCCCTCAATTTCAGCCAGAAAATACCTGAAATCACAGAAAAACACACAAACTCATAGTAAAGTCCAGAAAAGTGAATTTTAACTAAAAACTAATAAAAATATACTAAAAACTAACTATATCATAACAAAAACATACTAAAAACAATGCCAAAAAGTATACAAATTATCCGCTCATCACAACACCAAACTTAAATTGTTGCTTGTCCTCAAGCAACTGAAAATCAAATAAGATAAAAAGAAAAGAATATGCAATGAATTCCAAAAACATCTGTGAAGATTAGTATTAATTAGATGAGCGGGGCTTTTAACTTTTTGCCTCTGAATAGTTTTGGCATCTCACTTTATCCTTTGAAATTCAGAATGGTTGGCTTCTTTAGGAACTCAGAGTCCAGATAGTGCTAATGATTCTCTTAGTGAAGTATGATGATTCTTGAACATAGCTATTTATTGAGTCTTGGCCGTGGCCCAAAGCACTCTGTCTTCCAGTATTACCACCGGATACATACATGCCACAGACACATAATTGGGTGAACCTTTTCAGATTGTGACTCAGCTTTGCTAAAGTCCCCAATTAGAGGTGTCCAGGGTTCTTAAGCACACTCTTATTTGCCTTGGATCACAACTCTTATTTCTCTATATTTTTTTTCGTTTTCTTTTTCTCCCTTTTTTTTCGGTTTTTTTTTTTTTGAAATGCTTTTTCTTGCTTCAAGAATCATTTTATTGATTTTTCAGATCCTCAGTAACATGTCTCCTTTTTCATCATTCTTTCAAGAGCCAACATTCATGAACCACAAATTCAAGATACATATGCACTGTTTAAGCATACATTCAGGGAACAAAAATATTACCACCACATCAAAATAATTAAACTATTATAAAATTCAAAATTCATGCAATTCTTCCTTTTCAATTAAGCACATTTTTATTCAAGAAAGGTGATGGATTCATAGGACGTTCATAACTTTAAGGCATAGACACTAAGACACTAATGATCATAAGACACAAACATGGATAAGCATAAAATTCGAAAAACAGAAGAACAAATAACAAGGAAATCAAAGAACGGGTTCACCTTAGTGATGACGGCTCTTTCTTGCTCTTGAAGATCCTATGGAGTGTTTGAGCTCCTCAATGTCTCTTCCTTGTCTTTGTTGCTCCTCCCTCATGATTCTTTGATCTTCTCTAATTTCATGAAGGATGATGGAGTGTTCTTGATGCTCCACCCTTAGTTGTCCCATGTTGGAACTCAATTCTCCTAGGGAGGTGTTTAGTTGCTCCCAATAGTTTTGTGGAGGAAAATTCATCCCTTGAGGAATCTCAGGGATCTCATGATGAGTGGGATCCCTTGTGTACTCCATTCTTTTCTTGGTGATGGGTTTGTCCTCATCAATGGGGATGTCTCCCTCTATGTCAACTCCAACTGAATAACAGAGGTGACAAATGAGATGAGGAAAGGCTAACCTTGCTAAGGTGGAGGTCTTGTCCGCCACCTTATAGAGTTCTTGGGCTATAACCTCATGAACTTCTATTTCTTCTCCAATCATGATGCTATGGATCATGATGGCCCGGTCTATGGTAACTTCGGACCGGTTGCTAGTGGGAATGATTGAGCGTTGTATGAACTCTAACCATCCTCTAGCCACAGGCTTGAGGTCATGCCTTCTCAATTGGACCGGCTTTCCCCTTGAATCTTGCTTCCATTGAGCGCCCTCTTCACATATGACTGTGAGGACTTGGTCCAACCTTTGATCAAAGTTGACCCTTCTAGTGTAAGGATGTTCATCTCCTTGCATCATAGGCAAGTTGAACGCCACCCTCACACTCTCCGGACTAAAATCCAAGTATTTCCCCCGAACCATAGTAAGGTAGTTCTTTGGATTCGGGTTCACACTTTGGTCATGGTTCTTGGTGATCCATGCATTGGCATAGAACTCTTGAACCATCAAGATTCTGACTTGTTGAATGGGGTTGGTAAGAACTTCCCAACCTCTTCTTTGAATCTCATATCGGATCTCCGGGTATTCACCCTTTTTGAGTGAAAAAGGGACCTCGGGGATCACCTTCTTCAAGGCCACAACTTCATAGAAGTGGACTTGATGCACCCTTGAGAGGAATCTATCCATCTCCCATGACTCGGAGGTGGAAGCCTTTGCCTTCCCTTTCCTCTTTCTAGAGGTTTCTCCGGCCTTGGATGCCATAATGGTTATGGAAAAACGAAAAAGCAACGCTTTAACCACACCAAACTTAAAATGTTTGCTCGTCCTCGAGCAAAAGAAGAAAGAAGAGAGTAGAAGAAGAAGAAATGAGGAAGAGGGAGATGGTGGTGTATTCGGCCAAAGAGGGAGAGAAGTGGTGTTTAGGTTGTGTGAAAATGAAGGGTTGAAGAAGGGTATATATAGGAGAGAGGGGATGAATGGTTCGGCCATTATGGGTGGGTTTGGGAGGGAAAGTGGTTTGAATTTGAAGGGTGAGGTTGGTGGGGATTTATGAAGGATGGATGTGAGTGGTGAAGAGAAAGATGGGATTTGATAGGTGAAGGGTTTTTGGGGAAGAGGTGTTGAGGTGATTGGTGAATGGGGGAAGAAGAGAGAGAGTGATGGTAGGGTCCTGTGGGGTCCACAGATCCTGTAGTGTCAAGGAAAAGGCATCCTTGCACCAAATGGCATCAAAATCCACGTTTTGAGCCATTTCTGGCGTTAAACGCCGGGCTGGTGCCCATTCCTGGCGTTTAACGCCAGGTTCTTGCCCTTTACTGGCGTTTAACGCCAGTCTGGTGCCCCTTTCTGGCGTTAAACGCCCAGAAGGGTGCCAGACTGGGCGTTAAACGCCCAACTGCTAGGCTGACTGGCGTTTAAACGCCAGCAGCATCTTCCTCCAGGGTGTGCTGTTTTTCTTCCTGTTTTTCATTCTATTTTTGCTTTTTTCATTATTTTTTTTGTGATTTCTTATGATCATCAACCTACAAAAAAAAGGATAAAATAACAAAAGAAAATAATTAATCATAAAACATTGGGTTGCCTCCCAACAAGCGCTTTTTTAATGTCACTAGCTTGACAGAGGACTCTCATGGAGCCTCAGAAATGCTCAGAACCGTGTTGGGACTTCCCAACACCAAACTTAGAGTTTGAGTGTGGGGGTTCAACACCAAACTTAGAGTTTGGTTGTGGCCTCCCAACACCAAACTTAGAGTTTGACTGTGGGGGCTCAGTTTGGCTTTGTTTTGAGAGAAGCTCTTCATGCTTCCTCTCCATGAAGACAGAGGGATATCCTTGGGCCTTAAACACCAAGGATTCTTCATTCACTTGAATGATCAACTCTCCTCTATCAACATCAATCACAGCCTTTGCTGTGGCTAGGAAGGGTCTGCCAAGGATGATGGATTCATCCATGCATTTCCCAGTCTCTAGGACTATGAAATCAGTAGGGATGTAATGGTCTTCAACCTTAACCAGAACATCTTCTACAAGTCCATAGGCTTGTTTTCTTGAGTTGTCTGCCATCTCTAGTGAGATTTTTGCAGCTTGTACCTCAAAGATCCCTAATTTTTCCATTACAGAGAGGGGCATGAGGTTTACACTTGATCCTAAGTCACACAAGGCCTTCTTGAAGGTCATGGTACCTATGGTACAAGGTATAGAAAACTTCCCAGGATCCTGCCTCTTTTGAGGCAGTTTCTGCTTAGACAAGTCATCCAGTTCTTTGGTGAGCAAAGGGGGTTCATCCTCCCAAGTCTCATTTCCAAATAACTTGTCATTTAGCTTCATGATTGCTCCAAGGTATTTAGCAACTTGCTCCTCAGTGACATACTCATCCTCTTCAGAGGAAGAATACTCATCAGAGTTCATGAATGGCAGAAGTAAGTCCAATGGAATCTCTATGGTCTCAATTTGAGCCTCAGATTCCCAAGGTTCCTCATTGAGGAACTCATTGGAGGCCAGTGGACGTCCAGTGAGGTCTTCCTCAGTGGCGTTCACTGCCTCTTCTTCCTCCCAGAATTCGGCCATGTTGATGGCCTTGCACTCTCCTTTTGGATTTTCTTCAGTATTGCTTGGGAGAGTGCTTGGAGGAAGTTCAGTAATTTTCTTGCTCAGCTGACCCACTTGTCCTTCCAAATTCCTAATGGAGGATCTAGTTTCAGTCATGAAACTTTGAGTGGTTTTGATCAGATCAGAGACCATGGTTGCTAAGTCAGAGGTATTCTGCTTAGAACTCTCTGTCTGTTGCTGAGAAGATGATGGGAAAGGCTTGCTATTGCTAAACCTGTTTCTTCCACCATTATTGTTATTGAAACCTTGTTGAGGTCTCTGTTGATCCTTCCATGAAAGATTTGGATGATTCCTCCATGAAGGGTTGTAGGTGTTTCCATAGGGTTCTCCCATGTAATTCACCTCTTCCATTGAAGGATTCTCAGGATCATAAGCTTCTTCCTCAGATGAAGCTTCCTTAGTACTGCTTGGTGCATTTTGCATTCCAGACAGACTTTGAGAAATAATATTGACTTGTTGAGTCAATATTTTATTCTGAGCCAAAATGGCATTCAGAGTGTCAATCTCAAGAACTCCTTTCTTCTGACTAGTCCCATTGTTTACAGGATTTCTTTCAGAAGTGTACATGAATTGGTTATTTGCAACCATTTCAATCAGTTCTTGAGCCTCAGTAGGCGTCTTCTTTAGATGAAGAGATCCTCCAGAAGAGCTATCCAAGGACATCTTGGACAGTTCAGAGAGGCCATCATAGAAAATACCTATGATGCTCCATTCAGAAAGCATATCAGTGGGACACTTTCTGATCAATTGTTTGTATCTTTCCCAGGCTTCATAGAGGGATTCTCCTTCCTTCTGTCTGAAGGTTTGGACTTCCACTCTAAGCTTACTCAATTTTTGAGGTGGAAAGAACTTTGCCAAGAAGGCATTGACTAGCTTTTCCCAAGAGTCCAGGCTTTCTTTAGGTTGAGAGTCCAACCATGTTCTAGCCCTGTCTCTTACAGCAAAAGGGAATAGCATCAGTCTATAGACCTCAGGGTCTACCCCATTAGTCTTGACTGTGTCACAGATTTGCAAGAATTCAGCTAAAAACTGATGAGGATCTTCCATTGGAAGTCCATGGAACTTGCAATTCTGTTGCATTAGAGAAACTAATTGAGGCTTAAGCTCAAAGTTGTTTGCTCCAATGGCAGGGATAGAGATGCTTCTCCCATAGAAGTCGGGAGTAGGTGCAGTAAAGTCACCCAGCACCTTCCTTGCATTGTTGGCATTGTTGTTGTTTGCGGCTGCCATGTGTTCTTCTTCCTTGAAGAATTCGGTCAGGTGCTCTAAAGAGAGTTGTGCTTTGGCTTCTCTTAGCTTTCTCTTCAAGGTCCTTTCAGGTTCAGGGTCAGCTTCAACAAGAATGCCTTTGTCTTTACTCCTACTCATAAGAAAGAGAAGGGAACAAGAAGATGTGGAATCCTCTATGTCACAGTATAGAGATTCCTTTAGGTGTCAGAGGAAAAGAAGAGTAGAAGACATGAGTGGGAAAATTCGAACTTAACAGAGAGAATGGAGTTCGAATTTTGCACTAAAGGATAGTGTTAGTCCATAAATAGAAGGATGTGAGAAGGAGGGAAGTGATTTTCGAAAATTAAGTGGGAAATTTGAAAACATTTTTGAAAAACATTACTTAATTTTCGAAAATGAAAATGGAAAAGGAAATCAAGTGATTTTTGAAAAAGATTTTGAAATTAGAAATCAAAAAGATTTGATTGAAAGCTTAATTTGAAAAAGAAGATGTGATTAAAAAGATATGATTTGAAAACAATTTTAAAAGATTTGATTTGAAAACATTTTAAAAAGATTTGATTTGAAAATTAGAAACTTGACTAACAAGAAAAGATATGATTCAAACATTAAACCTTTCTCAACAGAAAAGGCAACATACTTGAAATGTTGTATCAAATCATTAATTGATAGTAAGTATCTTTGAAAAAGGAAAGAAGTTAATTTTGAAAAAGATTTGATTGAAAAATTGATTTGAAAAAGATTTGATTTTGAAAAGATTTTGAAAACTTAGAAAAAATTTGATTTGAAAACAAAATCTTCCTCCCTTAGCCATCCTGGCGTTAAACGCCCAGAATGGTATCCATTCTGGCGTTTAACGCCCAAAATGCTACCCTTTTGGGCGTTAAACGCCCAACCAGGCACCCTGGCTGGCGTTTAAACGCCAGTCTGTCTTCTTCACTGGGCATTTTTGAATGCCCAGCTTTTTCTGTGTGATTCCTCTGCAGTATGTTCTGAATCTTCAATTCTCTGTATAATTGACTTGAAAAGACACAAATTAAAAATATTTTTGGATTTTTTTTTGATAATAGGAGAAATCAAAATGCAACTAGAATCAATTAACAATGCATGCAGGACACCAAACTTAGCAGTTTGCATACTACTGACACTAACAAAATGAAAATGCAAATGAGATACACAAAACACTCAAGTCAATAGAATTCAAAGATCAGAGCAAGTAAATCATCAAGAACATCTTGAAGATCACTAAGACAAATGAATGCATGCAATTGACACCAAACTTGTGATGAGACTCTAGACTCAAACAAGAAATATTTTTGGATTTTATGATTTTGTAAAATTTTTTTGTGTTTTTCGAAAATTAAGTGGAGAAAAAGTATCAAAATTCTTAATGAGAATTCCAGGAATCAGTGCAATGCTAGTCTAAGACTCCGGTCTAGGAATTAGACATGGCTTCACAGCCAGCCAAGCTCTCAAAGAAAGCTTCGGTCCAAAACACTAGACATGGCCAAAGGCCAGCCAAGCCTTAGCAGATCATTGCTCCAAGAGCAAGATTGATAAGAAACCAACAAGCTCTTGTGATGATGAGTTGAAACCTCGGTCCAATGAAATTAGACATGGCTTCTCAGCCAGCCAGATTTCAACAAATCATCATGAAACTCTAGAACTCATCTTCAAGAATTTCGAAGAAAAAATACCTAATCTAAGCAACAAGATGAACCGTCAGTTGTCCAGCCTGAACAATCCCGGGCAATAACACCAAAACTTGATGTTGTTGCCGGATCTTGGCACTGATGTTACCAAAGCTTGCTCAAAACTTGAACAATCCCCGGCAACGGCGCCAAAAACTTGGTGGGCGAAATTGTGAACAATACTTTTTCACAACTCTCATAATCCCCGGTAATGGCTCCAAAAACGTGGTAGCTCAATACCATGGCATTACACAACTTCGCACAACTAACCAGCAAGTGCACTGGGTCGTCCAAGTAATAAACCTTACGTGAGTAAGGGTCGATCCCACGGAGATTGTTAGTATTGAAGCAAGCTATGGTCATCTTGTAAATCTTAGTCAGGCAAACTCAAATGATAATGGTGATGAACGAAAATAACATAAAGGTAAAGATAGAGATACTTATGTAATTCATTGGTAGGAACTTCAGATAAGCGCATGAAGATGCCTTCCCTTCCGTCTCTCTACTTTCCTACTGCCTTCATCCAATCCTTCTTCCTCCTTTCCATGGCAAGCTCGTGTAGGGTTTCACTGTTGTCAGCAGCTACCTCCCATCCTCGCAGTGAAAGCTAATGCACACACTCTGTCACAGTGCTGCCAATCACCGGTGTGGTTCCCTCCCCTACCGGAATAGAATCCAGTGATTCTTTTGCGTCTGTCACTAATGCCCAGTAAGTTACAGGTTTGAAGCACGTCACAGTCATTCAGTCATTGAATCCTACTCAGAATACCACAGACAAGGTTAGACCTTCCGGATTCTCTTGAATGCTGCCATCAATTCTTGCCTATACCACGAAGACTCTGACCTCACGGAATGGCTGGCTCGTTTGTCAGGCGAGCACTCGGTTGTCAGGCGATCAACCATGCATCGTGCAATCAGGAATCCAAGAGATATTCACCAAGCCTCAAATGCTTGTAGAACAAGAGTGGTTGTCAGTCACTTTGTTCATGGGTGAGAATGGTGATGGGCGTCAATCATCACCTCCATCAAGTTGAAGAACAAGTGATATCTTGGAATAAGAACAAGCGGAATTGAATGGAAGAACAATAGTAATTGCATTAATACTCGAGGTACAGCAGAGCTCCACACCTTAATCTATGGTGTGTAGAAACTCCACCGTTGAAAATACATAAGCATAAGGTCTAGGCATGGCCGAATGGCCAGCCTCCCAGTGATCTAAGATCTAAAGTGATCAAAAGATATAAAGATCCAAAGACTTCTAATACAATGGTCAAAGGTCCTACTTATAGAAAACTAGTAACCTAAGGTGTACAGAAATGAGTAAATGACATAAAAATCCACTTCCGGGCCCACTTGGTGTGTGCTTGGGCTGAGCAATGAAGCATTTTTCGTGCAGAGACTCTTCTTGGAGTTAAACGCCAGCTTTAGTGCCAGTTTGGGCGTTTAACTCCCATTTGGGTGCCAGTTCCGGCGTTTAACGCTGGGATTTCTTGAGGTGACTTTGAACGCCGGTTTGGGCCATCAAATCTTGGGCAAAGTATGGACTATCATATATTTCTGGAAAGCCCAGGATGTCTACTTTCCAACGCCGTTGAGAGCGCGTCAATTGGGCTTCTGTAGCTCCAGAAAATCCACTTCGAGTGCAGGGAGGTCAGAATCCAACAGCATCCGCAGTCCTTTTTGGTCTCTGAATCAGATTTCTGCTCAGGTCCCTCAATTTCAGCCAGAAAATACCTGAAATCACAGAAAAACACACAAACTCATAGTAAAGTCCAGAAAAGTGAATTTTAACTAAAAACTAATAAAAATATACTAAAAACTAACTATATCATAACAAAAACATACTAAAAACAATGCCAAAAAGTATACAAATTATCCGCTCATCACAGCTCCTACAACAAAATTCCAACCTCTTCACCTGGAAAGCATCTGATATGCCTGGGATAGATCCCGAACCATGTCACACAGATTGGTTGTTCATTCGGGATCCCGACCTGTCCAACAAAGAAGATGAAAGCTAGGACCTGAGCGAGCTCAAGTGGTCGAAGAACAAGTACAAGCCCTACTGGAAGCAGGCTTTATCAGAGAAGTCAAGTACCTGGCCTGGTTGGAAAACATGGTTCTTCTCAAGAAACATAATGGTAAATGGAGGATGTGTGTCGACTACACGGACCTTAACAGGACATGTCCAAAAGACCCATATCCTTTGCCAAATATTGATACACTAGTAGACTCCAGCTCGAAGTATCAATATTTGTCATTCATGGACGCTTACTCGAGGTATAACCAAATCTTGATGCACAAGCCAGACCAAGAAAAGACGTCATTCATCACTCCCAAAGCAAATTATTGCTACGTGGTCATGCCATTTGGATTAAAAAACACAGGAGCCACCTATCAAAGGCTAATGAATAAGGTGTTTGTACCCCACTTGGGAGAGTTGATGGAGGTGTATGTAGACGACATGCTAGTAAAAACTAAGGACAACAACAGCCTCCTGGACGACCTCTTGAAAGTCTTCGCCACCAAAAAAGCACATAGGATGGGAGTAAATCCCGATAAGTGCACCTTTGTAGTAGAGGCTGGAAAGTTTCTAGGACTCATGCTAACGCAAAGGGGGATTGAAGCTAACCCCGACAAGTGTGGAGCGGTCCTGGAAATGAAGAGTCCGATCTGCTTAAAAGAGGTTCAGCAGTTGAATGGCCGATCCAGATTCTTGGCAAGATCAACATTAAGATCCTTACCACTTTTTTCCCTACTAAGAAAAGGATGCTAGTTTGAATGGACTCCTGAATGCGAGAAAGCATTCCAAGAGTTCAATAGGTACCTGAGCCAACCTCTAATTCTTACCCGGTCAAAAGTGGGAGAAGAACTTGTGTTATACTTAGCTGTGGAGAGAAGGTCGTGGCATCAGCTTTAATACGAGAGGATGAGGTCGGACAGCCTCCTGTCTACTTCAAAAGCAGGGTGTTATAAGGCCCCGAGCTAAAGTATCAAAAACTTGAAAAGGTCGCATACGCCTTGATAGTAGCATCTAGAAGGCTTCAGCCTTATTTTCAATGTCACACCATAAAAGTTTGGACAAACCATTCCATGAACCAAATCCTTCAAAAAACAGATGTTGCAGGTAGAATGGTTCAATGGGCTATTGAGCTATCCAAGTTCGACTTGAAGTACAAAATCCGGACAGCCATCAAAGCCCAATGCCTCACCGACTTCGTAGTCGAATATGTAGGAGATCAAGAGGAGACCTCCACAACCTGGGAGTTGTATCTGGATGATTCCTCCAACAAATTTGGAAGTGGTGCATGCATAATACTGGCTAGCTAAGAAGGAACTCAAATAGCAGTCTCCTTGAAGTTTCAATTCCCAGCCTCCAACAATCAAGTAGAATATAAAGCCCTGATTGCTGGACTGGAGTTAGCTAAAGAAGTCAAAGCAACCAAAGTAGTCACCTTCAGCGACTCTCAAGTCGTGACTTCTTAGATTAACGGAGAGTAACAGGCTAAAGACCCAAATATGAAAAGGTACTTAGAAAAAACTATGGAGTATCTTAGGCGATTTCCTAAAACCGAGGTTAGATATATAACTCGGGAGCACAATAGCAGAGCAGACGCCCTCTCCAAGCTGGCAAATACCAAGCCTGGTGGAAATAATAGAAGCCTAGTCCAAGAAACTCTCCAAGAACCTTCAGTCACAAAGGTAGACACCAAGCTAGACGTCTTAGAAGTTTTCGGATTAAACCTTGGTTGGATGACCCCCTTGATCAAATACTTAAAATTTGACATCTTACCGGAGGAACAAAAGGAGGCCAAGAAGATTCGGAGGGAAGTACAGAACTACACATTGGTAAAAAGTGTCCTCTACAGAAGAGGAATATCTACACCATTGTTAAAGTGCGTTCCGACTTCTAAGATAGAAGAAGTGCTGGACGAAGTGCACAATGGTATCTGCGGGAATCATCTTGGGGTAAGATCTTTAGCCAAAAAGGTTATTCGAGCTGGATTCTTTTGATCGACCTTACAAAAAGATGCCACCGACTTCGTGAGAAAATGTCAACCATGCCAGATGCATGCCAACTTCCATGTCGCTCCCCCAGAAGAGCTAATTAGCATAACTTCTCCATGACCTTTTGCAAAATGGGGACTGGACCTACTCGGACCTTTTCCTTAAGCACCTGGACAAGTTAAATATCTCATAGTGGAAGTAGATTATTTCACGAAGTGGATTGAAGTAGAGCCTTTAGCCACCATCACAACACAGAAAAGTCAGAAGTTTCTTTATAAGAATATCATTACTAGGTTTGGAGTCCCACACTCCATCACCACAGATAATGATACCCAATTTACCGACTCTACCTTCAGAAACCTGGTGGCCAGCATGAAGATAAAACACCAATTCACCTCAATAGAACATCCCCAAGCAAATGGGCAAGCCGAAGTTGCTAACAAAGTTATATTAGCAGGCTTAAGAAAATACATCAAGAAGCAAAGGGAGCTTGGGCTGAAGAGCTCTCCCAAGTATTGTGGGCCTACCAAACTACACCTCATTCTACTGCTGGAGAGACACCTTTTTGACTCGCCTATGGCATAGAAGTCATGATCCCTATAGAGATAAACGAGCAAAGCCCAAGGGTGAGATTTTACGATGAGGTTGACAGCGTTCAAGCTCACTCGAGTTCCTCCCCGAAGTCCGAGAACAAGCCCAGATATGAGAAGCAACGTTAAAGGAAAGGGTGACGAATAGATACAACAAAAAGGTCATTCAAAGAAGCTTCGCCTCAAACGACTTGGTTCTGATCAGAAATGACATAGGCGTAAACAAGTCCGGCGAAGGGAAGCTCGCTGCAAATTGGAAGGGACCCTACAAGATAATTAAAGTCTTAGGAAAAGGGTACTATAAGGTATCCGATCTAGAAGGATCAGAGCTTCCCAGATTGTGGCACGCTTGCAATCTGAAGAGATATTATAGCTAGAAGCAAACCTCACTCCCTGATGTACTCTTTTTCTCGACTTTATGGTTTTTTCCCAAAAAAGGATTTTCCTGAAAAGGGTTTTAACGAGGCATCACAGCAAGGACTAGAGGACAAAGATTCCAACCCCTTAGTAGCAAAAGCATCCTTGTGAAGCCATACTACATTTAATAATAATATCTCTCTTTATATTATCTTCTTTCTCTTTAAAATTTCCATTTATCATTACTATGATACGCACTGACTTAAGCTCGAAAAAATGCAAAAATCTATTGACCGACCTACATGGTCGGCAAGATAAAGTGATGAGGTACAAGTCAGTGTAAAGAGGTTATAAAAGTCGATTATAACAAGCTCGGACATATTAGCTAATGACTTACAAGTCAAAAATCCCGAGTAGAATAAAATGTATCGTAAGAATAACCTAAGTTATATAAACAATTCAATAGGAAAAGTAAAATTGAACGTACGAGGTCAACGTAATGGAAAACAAAGAGATGTGAGAATTCCTTAGGGAATCAATGATAAGAGTTTTTTCAAAGACCTTGCGAAAGAAGAAGATTTGTAGCAAAGGGTTTTCTCAGAACTTAAAAAGCTTCACATAATTTTCAGCCTAAGGATTAAAACAAAAGTTTTTTACAAAACCTTGTAAAAAATCTTTGCCAAAATGACTCAAAGTAAGTTATCTAGAAAAAACTTCACAGAGCAGTAAAAACGTTTACCCTTAGAAGACGTTCGAGCTCTCTCAAAAATTTTTTTTAAGAAGATTTAAAGTAAACTGAGTCTTATCAAGCAGCAAGAAAACAACAAACATGCAGGATAAAAATAACTACCTCGTTAAAAAGCCCTAGCTAAAAAGGACCATAAATGGAAGTTGTTGTTAAAAGTCCTATCAAGGACCAAGCGTCAAGAAACCAACAATTAAAATATAAAAAGAGTTCATAAAAAGGACCCACAAGCCGGGCCTTAAAATAGCTTTAATCACTGGGGACCAAGAAGAGGATTGGAATCATCACCAGGGTGAGAGGTCAGAGCTTCGGCAACTGAGGTCAGACGGGTCGGAGGGATCTCTTTGGCGTTAGGAGCCGGAATCACCTCGGGAGTAGTCGAGGAAGAGGGCATATCAACCTCACGAGGAGGGGATTCCACTATACGCTACCCTGCCGTCTTCAGATCAGAATCTATAGCAAGACGAGGAGGAAAAACAATGGCACCATCAACAGCAACTTTGTCAGGATGCAAAGGCGACAGATCCAAGTCGGGAGCCAGAACCCGAACTTGCTTCTTTAGCACCTCAAACAACACCTCAGTACCTTCAGCCACAGACTTCTCCAAGTCCTAGTATCCCTCCCTAAGTTTGTCCAGCTCTTCCTTCAATTCAATTTCATCCGTGAAAAAGCGAACATAATTCTGTTCAGCCTTCTCTATCAGCTTCTTCTCCCTCTCCCAAGCATGGGCAAGCTCTTCCTTTAGCCTATTATTCTCCTCCTGTAGCCTCCTCTCATCCTCTTGATACATGGCAATCCTCCCTTGGAGATCCTCTAAAGATTTTTGGGTAGTTCTCAAAGGAGTTTTGTCAAGAATATCAAGAAGGGAGGTGCAGACCCCAGCAGTCCTGATTCCTCTTCAGATTAAAATCTGGAGATGATTTCAGATGGCAGCATCATCCACAGCAATTTGGCTATGGGAAAGGATCTGTTTCCTAGCAAATTTAGGACCATCAAAGCCGGCCTCCCCAACATTAGAGGCGCTGGCTTCCGAGGTCTTACATTTTTTAGAAACAGGTTCCGATGGGGGAGGAGCTGGAGGGGTAGGCACAAAAGGAGGAGGAGGAGGAGGAGTAGAGAGATTTACCAAGTTGGCCTTACCAGAAGAAATCACCCCAGCATCCAACGTCTGAGGAGAGGAGGTAGTGGACGTCCCACCTTCCTGCAACTGAGCAACTCAAGCCCGAGAATTTCTCTTAGCCTCCTGAACCTTCTGGTAAGTTGCTGCCCCACTTTTCTTTATTTTTTTTCTGGAAAAAAATAAAGTAAAAAGGGTTACCACACAAGTTAGGAGCACCAGCTAGCTACCCATGAAGACAAACGTAAAAGCTAGAAGTAAAAGCTGTAACACCCTACCATACAGAGTCTTATGCTTAAGTCATAATTCAGAGATGGCAAGGTATTATGTCCTCTAAAATAAAAATTTAGTACGTATAGTAATATGAATAAGGTTTATAACTAGGAGCCTTTACAGAAAAAGGGGTAAACAAAATCGAAATCCTAAAGCGCAACACTCCGATCGATAACGTAACGAATGAAGGATAAACCAATGCGAGATTATATATATATACAAAAGAGTGTCAAAAACAGGAATATCAAGACTCAAAATCCGGCTGTGAAGATAACCAGTCCGAGCATAGCAATATATACATATGATAAAATAAGAAAAACCCCAAGGAAACCCAAAGGGACACAAATACAAAAAACCTATTCTCCAAAATCTCCCATAAGAGGAGTCATCATAGTTTGTATTATTTAATGGAGATAAAAGTTTCTAAGCAAAACATATAAACTAAAAAAGAGTCCCTAAGAACAAAGGATCTTCGTTAATCCAGAAGTCTCCAGCAGGCCTCAGCGAGAAACCTCACGTCCTGCATCTGAAAACCACAAAATTCGCATGGGTGAGAACCAGAGGTTCCCAGCATGGTAACAGCTTCCACATATATAATACATAATAATAGAGGAAAGCCAAAGGCAATCCTAGAACTTCCTCCAGATAATTCAAAAGCTTATAAACAAGCTAAACCATAAAGGGCATCTGACTAAAGATTCTTCAGTCTAACTAATACTTCCTTTTCCGATTCCTTCAGACCTCCCAACCACCAGCAGGAGTATAATGTAGCAAACACAGTTATATCAAACAAGAAATATACAAGTAGGAACAAATAAGACATTTAGACAATTAGCAAGTAATATGCAGTCAAATAGGCAATCTCAAACAATTCATATAGTATGCATATGATGAATGCCTGTCCCTAGTGGCTGATGATATCATCTGTCGGTTACCAAACCAGCCCGACATGTCCGGTAGCTAACCCAGACACAGTCTCTCGGTTGCGCATTATTATCATTAGAGGGTATCTGCGCCCTGTCGCCATTAGAGCGTATCTGCGCCCTATCGCCATTAGAGGGTATATGCGCCCTGTCGCCATTAGAGGGTATCGGTGCCCTGTCACCCTTACAACCAGAGAGAAAACACAAGCATACTCGCTTACGACAAAGGGTCAAAAGAGCTTCGAGTCTCAACCTGGAGCACGTGGTGGCTAGCCACTGCTTCCTTCCAGGGAAACTCTCATCTCCAACAGTGGAAGTGAAACATTCACAATTCATTCAACAGCATATATGCATTTATACATAGCCATAATCATGGCTCTGCCGTAACACGACAATAATCTAGCTATCCGGCTCACGGTTAAATCCATAACCAGGCAATTCATTAACAATTACGGCCTTTCGGCCCATGGCATAACAAGCACTTCCACCACCCTCCTCCGCATCTCACATAACCATCTTTGATCCTCATTGATCATTCATTTTTCCCTTGCTTCACTCGCAAGTTACCACATCCCCTAGCTCTATTTCTCATTGCTAGGCATATCATAATTATTTAAGACATAAGTAGTGAGATCGGAGGCTTAGAAGTATGAGATTTGGCTTTTAAAACTCAAAAATCAACGTTGGGATGAAAACAGGGCCACGCGTACGCGCACTCCACGCGCACGCATGGATGGCCACAAAACTCATCGACGCGTATGCGTCATGCACACTAACGCGTGGATTGAAAATTAGCCAATCGACGCGCACGCGTTAACCACGCGTACGCGTGGGTGCTCTCGTGCCCCAGGCACAAAACTGGCACAGTTCAGGCACAACCCTCTGGAAAATGGCGGGGCATTGGGTGCAGCACATTTGGTGCGCTCGCGCACACCACGCGCACGCGTGGATGGCGCTTTCTGGAAGAACAGCGCGTACAAGCCAAGTGCGCCTACGCGCGGGGGATTATTCTGCTAAAATTTTTCTAAGTTAAAAGCTACAGAATTCACCGATTTAACCCCCAATCTTCCGACGGACATGATTTTCTCATTTTAAATCGTTTTTCACCCGTTCTTCAAACGGCATGGACATCCCGGATCCAATTTCATTTCTAAACAAATTTGGCACAAAACAGAGATCCGTAGTCCAAGCTAAGTCCCGTCCAAGTATGCCTAAAAACCATATTTTTCATACAAAACCACAAAGTGCCATATTCAAAACAAGTCATTTTCAACTCTCTTCAAAATCAATCAAAACATGCCAATTTCATCCATTTTCTTTGAAATCAATCAAAATATATCAAATTCAACATCAAGCCTCCTCAACTCACACATTGACACTTTACCACAATTTACAAAATCACTATCCCATCATTTTAACCCACTTCACCCAAGTGGTTCAAACCCAAACACATTGACATATCACATACTCTTCCTCATGCCAATTTTCAACAACACCAATTCCAATAAATCATCATTGTACGCAATCAATGTCATACTCACCATTAACATGGTTTAACCCACAATTCAACCACAACCAATCATCAAGCATATATCACAACATGCATATTTCTCATACATCATACTATCAAGGCATCAATAATCCTCATCACATATATGACCACATCATATATATCAACTATTCAATAACACCAACAATTCAATGCCTATCTTAGGGCCTCTAGCCTAAGTATTTCCTACCACATTACATATTAGATACGAGAAACCGAGACCATACCTTAGCCGATTTCCCAAGCTCAACCGGAGCACTTCCAAATCACTTATCCACAAGCTCTCAAGGCCTCAACTAGGGGTGTGCAAAAAAACTGGTTTAACTGAACTGAACTGAAACTGAATTGAAACTGTTTTAAATAAACCAGTTTTTTTAAATAAAAAACTGAACTGAAACCATAGTTTTTTATAAAAACCAGTTTATTAAAAACCAGTTTTTATAGTTCAGTTTAGTTTTAAACCAAATCAAAACTGGTTTATAGAACTTCAATTCAGTCTTCCAAACTCAAAAATTGAAAATGTGAAAACTGAAAACGCAAAAACCCTAATCGCGTTTCAACATCTTCTCTCGTCTCTCCCCTTCTGCCGCCGCAACCAACCGACTGCTGCCACCGTCAGAGCCGCCATCGTCGAACTATTCGCCGCCGTCGCTCACTGTCGTTCACCGTCGTCTGACACAGTATCCTCTCTCCCTTGCTGGTTGCTGCCGTCGCTACCATTCCTCTCTCGTCTCTCCCTTGCTGCCGCCGCTACCAACCCACCACCGCCATCATCACCGTCGCTACCAACCCCTGCTGCTGCCATCTAACACAGTAGGTAATCTCTTTTCTCTTATGTTTTACTATGATTGGAAGCAGGGGAGACAATACTTTTTTACATAGTCAATTAGTAAGCCATTTTTACAGTTACCCATTTCTCTTTTCTGATTCAGAAGCTTTGAATTGTTGATGTTTACTTGTTTTAGCCTGCTAGATCCAAAACCTGAAATTTGGTTGGTATAGTTTATGTACTTTTTGTGATTTGTTGTGCTAAATTGTGTTTTTGTTAGTGTGAGTTGAATGGATTTGGTGTTTTTTACATTAAGGATGTTAGAGAAAGTTTTGGATTGTTGAAGAAATCTCTGGTCAACCCGTTTGAACTAGCTTGGTTGTGTAAAAGATTTCTCAATCTCTCCTTCCCTCCCTCTCTGTTTCTCTGGTTTTTCATGGTTTACCTTTTTTGAAGTAGAAAGTTTTCCATTATTGATGTGCTTTTTGCTTCAGTTAAAATGCTGTTAAATATAGCGTTGGTGACATACTATTGGATTATAATATGTGCCATTCATAATAGTATGTAGGGTCTGAATTTACAATTTTACTTTGTTGAGGCACTAAAAAATTGGGTAAAAACAAAAGGAAAAAAAGATTTCCACTTTGTTTAGATTAATTAATATTATTGATATATATTATGGTGTTGTTAGAAATTGGCATAACCATGTGTGTTATGTATGAGGATAGATACAATGAAGAGATTGTTGTTAATGTTGCTGTATCTGTGTTAGAGAAATTGAGAAAGATAGAGAAGATTAATGAAAATGAAAAGGGGGATTGAGAATTGAGAGTGCCGTTGTTGGTAAAAAATGAAAATGGGTTGAGGAAATTTCTGCACATTCATCAATGAAGTCTATGGAGTAGTTTTCATTTTGAATATCTTAAATTATGTTCATTAAAACTTTACTCTATGTTTTCTGCATTACAAATTGACTACCGCAGTGTGCAGGTGCCAAGCTATCCTGTTCAACGCATGGTTTTCGACGAAATTCACGGCTATTCTTTGACTTCAATAAATCCCTTCCTCGATGATTCTAGCCCAAAGGATCATGCTTTTGTTGATGAATTTAGCTGCATAGGTACTTTTTTACTTAGTCTTGCAATGCTAATGCTTTGATGAAGTGTAGCAAAAATACTATTTGATGAAGTACTATATGTTTGAGCAACGTGAACACGACACATAAAATGGTCTTCGTGTCTGGTAAAACTTGGTTTTATTTGCTAAGATCCCAAAAACTTCATGAATTTTTATTGATTAAGGATTTTTTTGTCAACAATTTAGTTAAATTAAATTTATTTTATACAAACTGGTTAGTTCATTAAAAAATAGGTGCAGCAATTAAGCACCAGTGTTTTATTCTTAAAATTTTTATGCTTAAAATTTGAATTCCCATAATTGCTGGATTTATAGGGATTTTTATGTGTTATGTTATTTTGTATGGACCTTAACTAACAAACCAGTGTTTGGATTGCAGCAAAGATTCCAATTATCTTGTATTTGTCAAAGAAGAATCTGTTGAAAAACTTTCAAGAAAACATAGGAGAAATGAGGTTTTCATAAATTCAATGATAATAACCAGTGTCTCATAAGAGAGCTAGCACTAGTAGGGATCAGTTTCAAGGAATTAAAGAGAGGGAAACTAAGAAGAAAATTTGGTCAAGATAGGATACCAAACTCAAAAAGGAGTCTACTTGCTCCTGCCCCTGTGTAAACAATTGAATTGTTATGTTTGTTGTTTGTGTGTGTGATTAATTTCTTTTTTCTCTTTTCCTTGAGTTCAAACAAAGTACATTAAAAATACTCTGTATTTGGAATATTCTTTTATAAGAAGAAATAGTATTTGGTATCTTCCTGCTTTGTGTATGAATCAGGTTATTTCTCTCAATTGTAGTAGAGATGATGTTTAAAGAAGGAAGAATAAGAAAACAGTATAAATTATGCAAATCTGTACCACCATAGAATGAAAAAATGGATATAAGATATTATAAGGAGAGATTGTGAGAAATAGGGAATGTCATAATAGTTCTCTTTCTGCCCAATTAATGTGTTGGTATGCAATTTGTAGAAAAGCTTTTTGTCAGATCTTATAAACTTTGTTTTATAATTCTGGTCTATATAGTTTCATTCTAGTTCACTGTTAGTCTTAACTGCGCTATTTCTTCTGTTTGCTTTCCAGTACTCTTACGTTTGCTTATTGTTGATGTTGTTGTAGACTAGATGAGGTGAAAGCTCAGAGAGCTCTAGAATACCCTTGCATTGTTGACTTGCAAACTGGTTCCTGCGGCTTTCATTTTTTGGAGGCGTTTCTCAGATTTCTAAAGAGAGCATTGCTGAAGAAAAAGTAAGTTCCAAACTTGGTCTAAGTAACCCTGTTAGTGTTAGCATGTAATGATGTATTTATTACTTCATAGTTTGTGTCATTTTATTTATTTATTTTCCTTTTTAAAGTGTTGTTGCTCCCTGCTTTTTAAACTTGGTCTAATTAGTTATTTAATTTATAATTAGGTTTGTTGCTCATATTAAAAATGTCTGAGAGAGAGGAGTATTCAAATCCTGCTGTTCCTCCTGCTCATCCCTCATTACCTCCTCAACCTAGTGGATCTTCTGGGCGTAAGAATCGATCAGAGATATGGGAACATTTCATTCCAATCGAAGGGATAGAGAAGTATGCAAGATGTAAAAACTGCAACGGTCAAATAAAATATGCAGGGGGAACAAGTGCTATGCGGCAACATTGGAAGCGATGTTTTGAATCGAACAACGAACATAGCAAGAGACAAAGGATAGAAGGGGGAACAAGTGGTCTTATATCCTCACCGAGTGTTACAAAGTTTGACCAAGCAGTAACACGAAGTATCCTTACTGAGATGTTTGTGACTGAAGAGCTACCTTTCCGATTTGTAGAAAGAAATGTGTTTCGAAGGCTCTTGCATAGCATGCAACCTAAGTTTAAAATCCCTTCGCGTACTACATTGGCCCGTGATATACTTTCTTTTTATGAAACAGAGAAAATGAAGTTACAAAGTTATCTCTCTCATCATTGTCAAAAAGTGTGCCTTACAACTGACACTTGGACGACATCGAGTCAAAATTTGACTTATATGTCTCTAACGGCACACTTTATTGATAATGATTGGAAGTTGCAAAAGAAGATATTGAATTTTTGTCGGGTTGAGGGTCATTCAGGAGAGGTACTTGGTAGAGCTATTGAAGGTTGTTTGGATGCTTGGAAATTGCATCAAGTTT
This sequence comes from Arachis hypogaea, assembly GCF_003086295.3. Classification (NCBI taxonomy): domain Eukaryota; kingdom Viridiplantae; phylum Streptophyta; class Magnoliopsida; order Fabales; family Fabaceae; genus Arachis; species Arachis hypogaea. The sequence goes on from NC_092045.1 coordinate 18,484,750, forward strand.
TTACTGTAACGGTTGATAACGCAACTTCTAATGATGGTGCAATTTTATACTTGAAAAAGAGATTAAATGCATGGAATAGTCTTGTTTTAAAGGGGAACTATCTTCATATGCGTTGTTATGCTCATATCCTAAATTTGATAGTGAAAGATGGCTTGAAAGAGATTGATGATTCAATTACAAGAATTCGCAATGCAGTCAAATATGTCAAGTCATCTCCTATGAGATGTGAAAGCTTCAAAGCGTGCATTGAGCGGGAGAGCATCAATTATAAAGGGCTTGTTTCTTTGGATGTTGAAACTCGGTGGAATTCGACATATTTAATGTTGGAGGCAGCATTGAAGCTTCGAGCAGCGTTTGATTTGCTTGAGTTGCAAGATGATAAATATATTAATGAGATGAGCAAATCTTATGGTGTGCCTACAGATGATGATTGGACTTATGCAGAGTCAGTTTTACCATTCTTGAAAATATTCTATGATGCTACATTGCGCATTTCTGGGAGTTTGTATGTCACTAGTAATAAATATATGAAAGAAGTCTTTAGCATCGGAAGAAAAATCAAGTTGCATTGTGAAAATACTGATTTGAGCATAAGATTAATGGCGTCCAAGATGCAAAGGAAATATGATAAGTATTGGGGAACTCCAAATGTCATTAACATGTTGTTGTTAATTGCAATTGTGCTTGATCCATGTCACAAGTTGGATTTTGTAAATTGGATTTTGGATGAGTCATTTGGTGTTGAAAAGGGAGGAGAACTCAAGTCAAAATTGTTTACTTGCTTGAATTCCCTTTATAATCACTACCAAGGCAAAGAAGATGAATCTCAAAGTAATCAAGATGCAATGATCAATGAAGAGGATGAAGATGATATCCTGAATATTTATTTGCAATCAACTGGACGTGATTCAGATGCTAAATCTGAACTTGACAGATATCTGAAAGAAGATTGTGAGCCTAGAAACAAGTCAGCAGAGTTGGATATTTTGGGTTGGTGGAAGGGAAATTCAACCCGATTTCCTATTCTTGCACGTATGGCTCGAGAAGTTTTAGCCATACCGGTTTCTACAGTTGCTTCTGAGAGTGCGTTTAGTACAGGAGGAAGGATTATTGACCCTTATCGGATCTCCTTGACACCATATATGGTGGAAGCTCTTGTATGCACTCAAGATTGGGTAATAGATGACCCTTTTGGACTAATTGAAAATTTTGAAGAGATTGAAAAAGCTGAACAAGGTAATATACTTTTTTTTCTTATTGCTTGTTTGTTACTAATTGTTAGTTTTCTATAATTAATGAGATATTTTTTTTCTATGTAGGGAGAAATTCTTCAAGAAATGTTGGCACGCTTGATTCTCTTGAAGATGATTAGAATATTGTAATGGGCCAAAATTGTGTATTTGTGTTAGATTTGAATTAGTTTATTTTAACTTCATTTAGGTTAGTGTCATATTATATCATATTTTGAATGTTGTCATTGAACAAAAAGTAAGACTATGCTTTAGTTTACTAGTATGTAAATATTTTATGATTCTTTCAACTTTTGATTTAGAGAGAGAGGGGGGAGAGAGAGAGAAAGAGAGAAGGAGGAGAGAGAAAAAGAGAGAAGGAGGAGAGAGAAAGCGAGAGAGAGAGAGAGAGAGGGAGAAAGAGAGAGAGAGAAAGGGGGAAAAAGAGGGGGAGAGAGAGGGGAAGGGAAGAGAAAGAGGAGGGAGAGAGAGAGAGATGAGAGAGAGAGAAAGGAAGGGAGAGGGAGAGATGAGAGAGAGAGAGAAAGGAAGGGAGAGAGAGAGGGGAAGGGGAGAGAAAGAGGAGAGAGAGAGAGGAGAAGGGAGAGAGAGTGGGAAAGAGGGGGTAGGGGAGAGAGAGAGGAGAGAGAGAGTGGAAAAGGAGGGAGAGTGAGTGGGAGAGAGAGGAGAGAGAGAGAGGGGGGAGGGTAGGGGAGAGAGAGAGAAGGAAAGGGAGAGAAAAGGGGAGAGAGAGTGGAAGAAGAGAGAGAGAGAGAGATGAAGGGGAGAGAGAGAGAAAGGAAGGGAGAGAGAGGGGAAGGGGAGAGAAAGTGGAGAGAGAGAGAGAGAGGAGAAGGGAGAGAGAGTGGGAAGGGGAGAGAAAGAGGAGAGAGAGAGATAGAGGAGAAGGGAGAGAGAGTGGGAAAGGGGGGAGAGAAAGAAAGGAAGAGGGGAGAAAGAGGAGGGAGAGAGGGGAAGGAGAAAGAGAGAGAGGGGGTAGGGGAGAGAGGAGAGAGAGAGTGGAAAAGGAGGGAGAGAGAGTGGGAGAGAGAGGAGAGAGAGAGAGAGGGGGGGAAGGTAGGGGAGAGAGAGAGAGAAGGAAAGGGAGAGAAAAGGGGAGAGAGAGTGGAAGAAGAGAGAGAGAGAAAGAGAGAGAGAGAGAGAGAGAGAGAGAGAGATGAAGGGGAGAGAGGGAGAGAGAGGGTGTGAAAACTAGTTTTAGCCTATAAACCAGTTTAAACTGGTTTTTTTAATTAAAACCAGTTTTATTTTTATGAACTGGTTTAAACTGGTGCACTGTATTATAAACTGGTTTAAAACCAGTTTCTTATATGACAAAGCAGTTTGGTTCAGTTTCTAAACCATTTAAAATAGTTCAGTGCAGTTTCAGTTCAGTTTAGGGAAAAACTGAACCATGCACACCCCTAGCCTTAACACGTCCAAGAACAGATTTTTCACCACCAAACCCTTTTCAAGCTTTTCAATGTCACCAATCAAGCTCCACATTCACACATACACAACCTAAGCCACAATCATCATACCCACACACAATATCTCAAAACCCAAACATCATAGAACCACAAAATACACTAGGGTTGAGAATCTTACCACACCCAAGGTCCAAGGAGACAAGATTAACCTTCTCCTTCAAGAGAGTTGCGTCCTATAACATCAAAGAGCCCAAAATCTCAATATTTTTGCTCATGAAACTCGAAAACAAGGCTGGAATTTCGAAGAGCAAAACGTGGCTTACCTCATGATTAATTGTATGGGTTTTGTAGAGCTCTCCGCGGTGAACGCATGGCTATAAACAGTGTGGCAATCAGAGCTCTAGATCAAAAGTTATGGTGGTTTGAAGATCAACCAAAGGAGAGAACTTGAGAGAGTGTTCTTCCCTCTTGTGCCTCCAATTTCAGCGTGTTTTGGTGTTGTGTGAGGAGAGAGAGTGATGAAAACTAGGGTTTTGGTTTAGCTATGTTGGGCTAAGTGCCCACTTTGGGTCCGGTTGGTCCAGTTTGGCCCGTTCGGTCCAATCTTGGTCTGAATTCTATAAAATTGGTACCGAAAATTCTCGTCTCAATCTCCTCTATCACATTAAGCCATAAAAATCACATTTTGGGCTTTCTAGAATAAATTCTCATTTATGGATTAATTAGCCGTTAATTAACCGGGTTTTATATTCTACCCACTTAATTGGGAATTTTGCCCACAAAATTCAAATGCAAATACCTGAGAATAAGTGCGGATAATCCGTTCGCATCTCCGACTCAAGTTCCCAAGTGTGTTTCTCAACACCGCCTCGACTCCATGCTACTTTGACTAATGAAACCTCTTTTCCACGCAACCGTTTGATACTAGTATCATCAATTCTAACTGGAGCCACTGGAAGCGTCAAATCTTCCCTTAACTGAACCGACTCAGGTTCTAACACATGGCTAGCATCAGGAGTGTACTTCCGAAGCTGCGACACATGAAACACGTCGTGCAGGTTCAAAAGATGAGGTGGTAGAGCCATCCGATACGCCACCAATCCAACCTTCTCCAGGATTTGAAATGGACCAATGTATCAAGGATTCAACTTCTTTATTTTAATCGCCCTACCTACTCCCGTGGTCGGAGTAACCTTAAGGAAGACATGGTCTCCTTCCTCAAATTCTAAGGGCTTTCGTCTCTGATCGGCGTAACTCTTTTGACGACTCTGTGCTGTAAGAATCCTATCTCGGATTTTCTTGACTTGTTCAGTTGTCTCAGCTATCATTTTCGGACCCAACAAGCTTTTCTCTCCAGCTTCATACCAACATAGCGGAGATTGACATTTCCTCCCATACAAGGCCTCATACGGAGCCATTCCAATGCTCGCATGATAACTATTATTGTATGCAAACTCCACTAATGGCATATACCGATCCCAACTCGCCGGTTGGTCCAAAATACAAGCTCTCAACATATCCTCTAGTGTTTGGATCGTCCTCTCAGATTGACCATCTGTTTGAGGATGGTAAGCCGTGCTCAAGCTTAATCGGGTTCCAAAAGCTTTCTGAAATGCACCCCAAAACCTTGAAGTGAAACAAGGATCTCTATCAGAGATTATAGTAGCAGGCACACCATGAAGTCTCACAATCTCCTTTATGTATAACCGTGCTAGCTCCTCAAGGGTGTAAGTCATACGAATGCGTAAAAAGTG